>NW_016812382.1:0-1497 GCF_001698545.2 Rhinopithecus bieti | reverse complement strand
CAATATGCAAAAATCACAAGCATTCCTATACACCCATAACAGACAAACAGAGAGCCAAATCATGAGTGACTGCCCATTCACAATTGCTACAAAAAGAATAAAATACCTAGGAATCCAGCTTACAAGGGATTTGAAGGACCTCTTCAGGAGAAATACCTAATGTAAATATCGACTTGATGGGTGCAGCAAACCAACATGGCACATGTATACATATGTAACAAATCTGCACGTTGTGCACATGTACCCTAGAACTTAAAGTATAACAAAAATAAAAATAGAATTACCATTTGATTCAAATTCTACTTCTGGATATATACCCAAAAGAAGTGAAAGCAGGAACTCAAACATAATATTTGTACATCCATGTCCGCAGGCAAAAGGTGGAACCAACCCAAGAGTTTATTGATGGATGATGAGTGGATTTACAGAATGTACTATACACGTACAACAGAATATTATTCAGCCTTATAAAGGAAGGAAATCCTGACATTTGCTGCAGCATTAATGGACCTTGAAGACATTATGCTAAGTGAAATATGCCAGGCACAAAAAAAAAACACTGTCTGATTTCATGTATATGAGGTAACTCGAATAGTCAAATTCATAGTGACAGAAAGTAGAACGGTGGTTTCCAGGGGCTGGGGGTAAGGACAATGGTAGTCATTGTTTAATGGGACAGAGCTTCAGTTTGGGAAGATGAAAATGCTCTTTAGATGGATGCTGGTGATGGCGGCTCAACAATGTGAATGTACTTAATGCCACTGAAGTATAAACTGGAAAATGGTTAAAATGGTAAGTTTTTTATTATGTATATTTTACCACCGAAAAACCCTTTACATTAGGCTAAATTACTTTTTCCTTTGGAGTATTTCTTGCATCTGTCACATCCTTTTCAGTAGTCACAGGCATGGAAGTCTCATTTTAGGCCAGAAACAATTTCCTGAAGGGCAAGGTCATTACCCATTACCAAGATTGGAACAGGCAGGGCCTTCGAGTGGAAACCATCAGGGTTTGGAGCACAGATTTACCCCAGGCAACAGATCCTACTCTCTTCCCACAGGATCCTGCTGAGCTGGGATCCAAAGGAGTCCCAGTGAGAGGCAGGACCCGTGCTGGGCTCTTCTAATGAGAGGAGCGCTTTCCGTTCTCAGAAGCAACCACAGCTTGGGAGAGGCGAGGTGCAGGGAGGATGCACTGATGGGCAGGTGGGCATGCAGTAAGGGACTGAAGCCCTGCTCTTTGTTGCCCTGCTAGGGATGCATTCATTGAATCAGAGGATCCTGGGTCAGGAGAGCTCAGAAAGACCTTTGGATCAACCCCCAGTGGTTACCGAAGGCCAGCCTGCAGAAGGCACCATGGCTGTTAAAGATCCAGTTCCCAGGTCTCATTGCAGACATTGAATTCATCAGGCAAGGCTTCAGAATTCATATGAACATCTACAGATTAAGCTCCCCAAGTGGCTTAGATGGGCAGCCAGATTTGAGAACTGTTGATTCT
>NW_016812381.1:6036-7940 GCF_001698545.2 Rhinopithecus bieti | reverse complement strand
ATAGCCTTTCTTCATCCTCTTGAGTTTGATAAATTCTGTTTAAAAGTTGAAGTAAAAATTATATCATCTGATATGGTTCTAAGTGTATTTAGTAGAATATATAAAATTATTATAAATGGGAGAGAGTAAAGGGATATAAATGAGGTGAGAGTTCTATACTTCTCTCAGACTGATAAAATAATGACATATCAGGAGATTGTGATAAGCTATGCATAGATAACGATATCGAAAGGAACTATTAAAAATAGCTATTTAAACAAATACAATTAAAAATACAGATATAGATGAGTCAAAACAAAATTCTAAAAAAAAGTGCTCAAGTAACTGATATGAAGACAAGAAAAAGAAAACAGAAACAAAAAACAGAAGAAAAAAGGAAAGCAAAAAAGAAAGACTTGAATCCTAACATGTCAATAATTACATTAAATGTAAATCATCTAAATGCTGGTCTATAAGAAAAGCACTTCAAATGTAAAACTCAAATGGATTAAAAGTAAAAGGTAGGAAAAAATATACCACAAAATACTAACCAAATGAACATTGGAGTCATTATAGAAACATCAGAAAATGTAGATTTTAAAGCAAAATTATTAAAATAAATTTTAAAAGGGCATAGCCTAATGATAAAGAGTTAAAATTCATTAAGAAGATATAAAATCCCAAATGTTTATGCACATAAAATAGTTTCAAAATACATAAAGCAAAAATAATACATAAAACAGATTACATGTATTCTACAAGATTTTCATATATTGTTCATGTATTTTCTTCTATAAGGAGAAGGAAACAAGTTCACATTATAGTCATATAATCTAATATTTGTGGGTATTTTGTTATACTTTAAGTTCTAGGGTACATGTGTACCATGTGCAGATTTGTTACATAGGTAAACATGTGCCATGTTGGTTTGCTGCACCCATCAACTCATCACTTACATTAGGTATTTCTCCTAATACTATCCGTTCCCCAAATCCCCATCCACCGACAGGCCCCAGTGTGTAATGTTCCCTGCCCTGTGTCCATGTGTTCGCATTGTTCAACTCCCACATATGAGCAAGAATATGCAGCATCTGGTTTTCTGTCCTTGTGATAGTTTGCTGAGAATAATGGTTTCCAGCTTCATCCACGTCCCTGCAAAGGACATGAACTCATCCTCTTTTATGGCTGCATAGTATTCCATGGTATATATGTGCCACATTTTCTTAATCCAGTCTATCATTGATGTATTTTCAGGTTGTGATGTTAGGGTGTCGATTTTAGATCTTTCCTGTTTTCTCTTGTGGGCATTTAGTGCTATAAATTTCCCTCTACACACTGCTTTAAATGTGTCCCCAGAGATTCTGGTAATTGTGTCTTTGTTCTCATTGGTTTCAAAGAACATCTCTATTTCTGCCTTCATTTCATCACTTACCCAGTAGTCATTCAGGAGCAGGTTGTTCAGTTTCCATGTATTTGCATGGCTTTGAGTGAATTTCTTAATCCTGAGTTCTAATTTGATTGCACTGTGGTGAGAGCCAGGTTGTTACGATTTCTATTCTTTTACATTTGCTGAGGAGTGTTTTACTTCCAATTATGTGGTCAATTTTAGAGTAAGTATGATGTGGTGCTGAGAAGAACGTATATTCTGTTGATTTGGGGTGTAGAGTTCTGTAGATGTCTATTAGGGCTGGTTGGTCCAGAGCTGAGTTCAAGTCCTGGATATCCTTGTTAAGCTTCTGTCTCATTGATCTGTCCAATATTGACAGTGGGGTGTTAAAGTCTCCCATTATTTTTGTGTGGGTGTATAAGTCTTTTTTTAGGTCTCTAAGGACTTGCTTTATGAATCTGGGTGCTCCTGTATTGGGTGCATATATATTTAGGATAGTTAGCTCTTCTTGTTGAATTGATCCCTTTACCATTATGGC
>NW_016812381.1:0-5227 GCF_001698545.2 Rhinopithecus bieti | reverse complement strand
GTTTGGCTGGATATGAGATTCTGGGTTTAAAATTCTTTTCTTTAAGAATGTTGAATATTGGCCCCCACTCTCTTCTGGCTTATAGGGTTTCTGCCAAGAGATCTGCTATTAGTCTGATGGGCTTCCTTTTGTGGGTTACTTGACTTTTCTGTCTGGCTGCCCTTAACATTTTTTCCTTCATTTCAACCTTGGTGAATCTGACAATTATGTGTCTTGAGGTTGCTCTTCTCGAGGATTATATTTGTGGTGTTCTCCGTATTTCCTGAATTTGAATGTTGGCCTGCCTTACTAAGTTAGGGAAGTTCTCTTGGATAATATCCTGAAAAGTGTTTTCTAATTTGGTTCCATTCACCCTGTCACTTTTTCCATTACTTTTATTGGTACACCAATAAAATGCATATTTGGTCTTTTCACATAGTCCTATATTTCTTGTAGACATTTTTCATTTCTTTTCACTCTTTTTTTCTCTAATCTTGTCTTCTCACTTTATTTCATTAATTTCATCTTCAATCACTGATATCCTTCTCTCACTTTATCGAATTGGCTATTGAAGCTTGTGCATGTGCCACGAAGTTCTTGTGCTGTGGCTTTCAGCTCCATCTGGTCATTAAAGGTCTTCTCTACATTGCTTATTCTAGTTGCCATTTGTCTAACCTTTTTTCAAGGTTTTTTAGCTTCCTTGTGATAGGTTAGAACATGCTCCTTTAGCTCGGAGAAGTTTGCTATTACCGACCTTCTGAAGCCTAGTTCTGTCAACTCATCAAACTCATTCTCCATCCAGTTTTGTTCCCTTGCTGGCACGGTGCTGCAATCCTTCGGAGGAGAAGAGGTGCTCTGGTTTTTGGAATTTTCAGCTTTTCTTTTCCGGTTTCTCCCCATCTTTCTGGTTTTATCTACCTTTGGTCTTAGACGTTGGTGACCTACAGATGGGTTTTGGTCTAGATGTCCTTTTTGTTGATGTTGATGCTATTCCTTTGTTCATTAGCTTTCCTTCTAACAGGCCCCTCAGCTGCAAGTCTGTTAGAGTTTGCTGGAGGTCCGCTCCAGACCCTGTTTGCCTGGGTATCACCAACAGAGGCTGCAGAACAGCAAATATTGCTACCTGATCCTTCCTTTGGAAACTTTGTCCCAGAGGGACACCTGCCTGTTTGAGGTGTCTGTCAGCCCCTACTGGGAGGTGTCTCCCAGTCAGACTACACGGAGGTCAGGGACCTGCTTGAGGAGGCAGTCTGTCTGTTATTAGAACTCGAATGCCATACCAAGAGAAACACTGCTCTCTTCAGAGCTGTCAGACAGGGACGTTTAAGTCTGCAGAAGCTGTCTGTTGCCTTTTGTTCTGCTATGCCCTGACCCCAGAGTTGGAATCTAGAGAGGCAGTAGGCCTTGCTAAGCTGCAGTGGGCTCCGCCTAGTTTGAGCTTCTCAGCCACTTTGTTTACACTGTGAGCTACTCAAGCCTCAGCAATAGCGGACACCCTTCCCCCTGTCAAGCTGCAGCATCGCAGGTTGATCTCAGACTGCTGTGCTAGCAGTGAGCAAGGCTCCATGGGGGTGGGACCCACTGAGCCAGGTATGGGAGGGTATCTCCTGGTCTATTGGTTGCTAAGACCATGGGAAAAATGCAGTATTTGGTCAGGAGTGTACCGTTTCTCCAGGTACAGTCTGTCATGGCTTCCCTTGGGTAGGAAAGGGAAATCCCCCAACCTCTTGCACTTCCTGGGTGAGGCATGCCCTGTCTGCTTCAGCTTGCCCTCCGTAGGCTGCACCCACTGTCCAACCAGTCCCAATGACATGAACCAGGTACCTCAGTTGGAAATGCAGAAATCACCCATCTTCTGCATCAATCTCGCCGGGAGCTGCAGACTGTAACTCTTCCCATTCGGCCATCTTGGAAGCCAATCACCATAATCTAATATTTGATATTCATTACTTTATAACTAATAGGGCAAATAAGAGGGAAAAGAGTAAGGATATAAAAGATCTGAACAATGCTATCAGTAGACTCAAACTAATTAACTTTTATTCCCTCTGCCCAAAAAGAGCAATACACACCTTTTAAAGTGCACAATGGATATTTGCTAAAAGAAACCATATTCTGAGCCATAAAACAAGTCTCAATAAATTATTTTGAATTCAAAGGATACAGATAATACAAAGTATATTCTCTGATCCCAGTGAATTTAAATTAGAAGTCACTAAGAGAAAAAACTTTGAAAATTCCCAAATACTTGCAAACAATATCCTTTGAAATAATCCATGGATCCAAAAGAAATCAAGAAAAAAATTAAGAATTATTTTGAACAGAATGAAGATGAAAACATAACATATCAAAACCTGTGAGATGTAGCTAAAGCAATATCTATAAGGAAATTGATAGCACTGTGTATCCATATTAGAAATAAAGATATTATAGCAATGACCTCAGGATCCACATTAAGAAACTCAGAGAGGATAACCAAATTTAAAACAAAATAAATAAAAATAAGGAAACAAATATCAGAGCAGAAATCAATAAAATAGAAAACAGAAAACAGTAGAGATAATCAATGAAATAAAATCAAAAGATTAATAAAATTAATATCCCCTATCTTATGAATACAATAAGATAGTAAGAACTGTGATGGTTCTGAGGTTTCATAATTCTTACAAGCTATAAGTTAGCCTGCCACATTTTTCTGGATACTAGTAGAAAACACTCTTGAGTCAGAGATAAAGAACAATATTTATTCCTCACAGCAAAAGCAGTAACCAGAGTATCAGCATTTTTGTGCAATTTCTCTGAGCCCCAATAGTTGTTAGTGACACCTAAGAGCCAGGTAATACCTGCACACCCAGCCAGTTGTGCTTCAGGAGAGAAATCTTGAGCTTGGGAACCTGAATCTTTTATAATGGGCAGTAGGCATCCCAGAGCTTTGCTCCAGAGGGAAACATTATCTTTACTATTCTAGATAGTCAGCATGTCTGTTATTTGCTTCAGAGGGAGACACTAAAATTCCCCAAAACTGGATTAAGAAATTTATATGCAATGCATATAACACAACCCACAAAGTTTTCATATCTAAATTCTGTAAATAATTCCTAGAAAACCATAAGATAAATACAGACAAATTAGTAGGAAAATGGATAACTGGCCAGGCGCAGTGGCTCATGCCTGTAATCCCAGCACTTTGGGAAGCCGAGGTGGGTGGATCATGAGGTCAGGAGTTCGAGATCAGCCTGGTCAACATAGTGAAACCCCGTCTCTACTAAAAATACAAAAAAAAAAAAAAAAAAAAAAATTAGCCAGTCATGGTGGTGGGCGCCTGTAATTCCAGCTACTTGGGAGGCTGAGGCAAGGAGAATTGCTTGAACCTGGGAGGTGGAGGTTGTAGTGAGCTGAGATCCCTCCACTGTACTCCAGCCTGAGCAATAGAGCAAGACTCTGTCTCAAAAAGAAAGCCACTGAAGCAGAAATAGAAACAGACCATAGGCCTAACAGAAGTTGTTCAAAATTATTAGTATTCAGTGAATTTTAAGGTGACTAACATACCTAGATATACTATTTTATATCCAATAATTTTGGGGAAAAATTTGGCTCTACCAGACACTGTAAGGATGTAGGGGACTAGAAGCCTTATGCCCTGTTAGTAGTGATGAAATCATTTTAAAAAACAATTTATCAATATCTAGAAAAATTGAAAACGCACATACTCTAAAATATTTTCCTACATGTAGAAATGAGACACAATAATACAGCAGATCTTCAAATAATGCCACTTTGTTTAAATTCCTTTCATTATGACACTGATGAAAAAAATCGATTCCCAGTTAGGTCCACTGTCTGTGTGCAGTTTGCACATTCTTCCCATGTCTGCATGAGTTTCATCCAGCTACTCCAATTTTCTCCCACAAAGATGTGCATGTTAGGTAAACTGGCGTGTCTAAATTGTCCCTGTGTGAATGAGTGCTCCCTGCAATGGAAGGGCATCCTCTCCAGGCCTGGTTCCTGCCTTGCCCCTGAGCTGCCAGGGTAGGCTCCTGCAACTTGGGTTCCTGAACTGGAATAAACTCACTGGAAAACTAATGAGTGGATGAATACAAAATTATTGTAAAATTAAAATGTGTAAAGTAGATGATGATCATACAAATGCATGACAATAAATGACAAGGTATGAAAGCACTCAGTAAACCCACTGTATTTGTTATTGCTTGTGTTTTAATTTTGTGGTAATAGGAAGTGCTCCTTACAATTTTTGCTTTGCAAACACTTATTTCTTAATTAAACCTATCACCACAAGACCCTGTCACTCACTGATTCACCAAAACTGAGGTAAGTCATTATCTTACTTGTTTTTATTAATCTTTCCTAAATGTATGTATAGCTTATACTGTTTTTTCAGTGTTGCATAGTGGAAGTGTTTGGGGTCTTCACTGAGAAGTTTGATGATGTTTTATGACAAGAAGTATGCCATAGCAACTAAACTCCTTTTATATCAATTCACCTGTGCGAAAACTGGTTTCCTTATATGTCCTTTCAATTAAAATCATACTTTCCAATAATGTGCCAATGACATTAAATGAGGACTTGTGCTTATAGTATTGTTTGCCATAGGAAAAAAGAAAAAAAGAAAAGAGAAAAGAGAAAAGGAAAGAGAAAAGGAAGAGGAAACGAGAATAGAAAGACAGAAAGAAAGAAGGAAGAAAGGAAGGAAGGAAGGAAGGAAGGAAGGAAGGAAGGAAGGAAGGAAGGAAGGAAGGAAGGAAGAAAAAAAACACACACACACACACACACTTACATAACTTTCCATCAACTGATACATGGATAAATGCCGGTGAATTCATAAAAATGGGACAGTATATGACAGTGAAACTGTATAACCTGCAATAAATATATATATACACACACACATATGTATACACACATATATATATACACACATGTATATATACATGATGAATCTCATGAAAATAATTTTGCATAAAATTCAAGTACAGTAGAAATTTAAACAGTATAATGGCATTTGTTTATTTACTAATTAGAAAATATATATGTAGTTAGCAGAAATTTTAAAATTTACAAAATTTAAAATTTTAAAATTATAACCATCAAACTAAATAATGGTAACATCTGAAAAAGAGAGAGGGAAATGCTATTGAAGTGAAATATATCAGGCATTTCAACTGTTTTGAAAGTGTTTCTTAAGCAGGGTGTGAATATGCAGGTGCACAGGTAATATTATATCTTTTGT
>NW_016812380.1:4923-9044 GCF_001698545.2 Rhinopithecus bieti | reverse complement strand
GCTGGGATTATAGGCGTGAACCACTGTGCCTGGCCACAAATCCATGTATTTCTGCACAGGAGAAATAGTTCAGTTGAAAGGGATGGCTGAAGAATCACCAGCCTGTGTCCTTCAAATGCTTGCTGTTACCACCAGTTACTGCAGTCCCTCCAGGAAAGTAGTGTTGCTTGTGAATTATGATTTTATAAATAGGGCAGTTCTAGTGGCTTCAACTTGGCCTCTCCATCCATAGCATCCCTCACTCCACAGGTCAGAGAACCAATATGGGGATTCTGCCACTCGCTGTGTATGTTCCCAACTATGCATTCTGAAACTGGGAAACAACCAGAGGGTGGATTCATGGACCAACTTAGTCCACTGTACATTGAACCTGATGGAAAACCACGTGGATTCGCTGATGTAAAACCACATGATTACCAGAACAGCTCTTATTAGAAGAGCATAGAGACATTTTGGATATCCTGGAATTAGTACCAGTTCAGAGCCTTTATCAAATAATCCCTGAGAATTCTGATTACTTTTCCACCATGCACTGCCACAGTAAGAACTGGGCACAGATCTGTTGAGGAAGGTCGGGACAATGATTAACAGCATAATTATCAGTCAGTGCAGCATCATCTGTCCTGAAGGGCAAGCCTGCAGTAATGTCTGACTAAAGAAGAGAACCACCGCAAACTCCTCACAGATTTCTGGGCTCCCCATACAAAGTAATTTCTTGCAGCCTTGGTGAAAGTCACGTCCTCTGGACCTACCAGCGTGGCTGAGCAGTTCTTCCATGATAAATTCACTCTAACATTCCAGTGTCCTTAAGCCTTTGGAGTATACAAAGGAAGTCCTTGAATTTCTCCTTAATTGAGGATAGTCAACATTTGCTTCCTTATTTTAGTCAACCAACCAAGCAAACTGCTAGAGCCATCCTTATCCTCTCAAAGAAAACACTGAATCCAGAGCCTTGGCTTGATGAATCTATACTGATAAATTTGGCGTGTATCAAATTTATTTTCTTCTACCTTCATACCCCACCCTCAAGGAGCATTTTCACACAAAGTCCCTAGGTTTCTGCCTATTAACATTGGAAAAAAAATCAGTAGTTGTTCTAGTAAATTATACCCCTACTAAAGGGTCGCGCTATGTACCCTCTAATTTGGGGCTGGTGGAAACTTGAGTCTTACAGGGTTTCAAAGGAAATAAAGGTGGTAGGTGCAGTTTCTCAGGAGGATCAGCAGTGTCCTGCAAGGCCACTACCTCAGATGAGACTATTGCAGGTTCTTCAGGCAGAGGAGAAATAAACTCCTCAGGCAGGAGTGAAGGTGTTTTGTTTTGTTTTGTTTTTTACTTTTTTACACCTTTTTTTAGGTGTCTGAAAGACATATCTCACAGAATTTAGGGGTTCAAGGTACCCAGCTTCATCAAAGTCTGCATATATGTCACATTAAAATGTTCAGGATCCCATTCATTCCCAATCAGTGCTCTAACATGAACAGAAGAGACCTTGAGAGATTAGGAATTGCATTCGTGTTATGATTCAGCCAGCCGCAAGATTCAGCTTTGGACTTGGTTTTCCCAAATATCAGTTCTGCGGCTATAGGAGATAATGGGTTCTTTCATGGACACTTTCTAGTTCTTTATGTGCATCTGGATATGGATAAGGCTTTAAGGACCTGATGTCATAATTTTATTTTCCTATGTTCTCCAGCACATTTAGAGGCAACCGGTCATCTCCATTATACTCCTCATTTTCACTACTACATTATTTTTTGTAATTTATTTACTTATCCATTTATTTAAATTTTGAGAAAAGGTGTCTTTCTGTTGCCCAGGCTGGAGTGCAGTGGCATGATCCCGGCTCACTGCAACCTCTGCCTCCTGATCCCAAGCGACCTTCCCACCTTAGCCCCCAGAGTAGCTGGGACTATAGGCCTGTACCAATATAGTAGGCTATTTTTGTACTTTTTAAAATTTTTATTTTATTTTACGTTCCAGGATACTTGTTTATGGAAATCACCTACTTGGTCACCTAGATGCTGGCATTCTTACAGGTGCTTGAGTGCGAGTAAAAGTGATAATTTGATAAACTAAAAGTGATAATTTGAGAAAATCCCTTGCCACTTCTTGCCATAGACTACCAGTGCCCTTTTACCATTAGAAACAGGGTCATGAAGGCCTTTAAATCAAATCAGATAAAAGAGGGAATTCCTGAAACCCAGAACAATTTCAGAGAATTTCTTCTTAAAATTCTGTTCTTCTGAAATCTATATCAATCAACCTTCAACCAGGAAAGCAGAACCAGTAGGCGATAATATCTGTGTGTGAAGATTTTTCATAATGAAAGGGCCTTCTGTAATGGCAGGAACTCATTAAGCAGTCTCTGTAAGTTTGCTGTCTCCTCATCTGGTGCTGGAACAGGGCAGCATGCAGAAGAAAAGATGACATGCAGACTGCACCCACAGATATGAGCTGGAAATCCTTAGGAAGACTTATTATAATCCGTGTTCTTCCTTTTCCTCTGACCTTGGAGGAGAGGGGACTATGCAGAAGCTGAGCCCTTCAGAGCCAAACTAAATGCACAAGGTCCTTTACTCCTGTCTCAGGCTAGATGTCTCTTCCTCAGAGAGGCCTTCCTTGACTACCAAGTTCAAAGTACCATCCACTCTTGTTCCCTCTCTTCACCTGATTTCTAGTTTTGGTGAATAACATGTTCTGTAGTTGCTCTGGTTGTTTAGTGCATGTCCCCTCCACTGGAATGTAAGATCCACAAGAACAGTTTAGTTCACCGCTTTTTTTTCATGCCTAGATTAGTGCCTGACACTTAGAGGGTTTTTAGTCAATACTGAATAAATGAATTAATTCTTTTACTTTCACAACAATCCTAGGGAATAGCTGCTGTTATCATCCTCCATTTACAGAAGAGGAATTGGAAACACAGAGAGGTTAAGTAACCAGTGTCAGCTTATAGGCACATAAATGCATACCTGTAGCAGCACCTCATCTCCAGCTCTGTCTTGAATCCAAAACACTTTCCACTCGTCCAATGCAGCCTCCTCATACTCTTCAGCTTTAGGCTCCTGCTGACCTGAAGCCTCCCATTGTGTTCTACTCATCACATGACTCTGACTCCAGAACTTTCTCTACTCACTGGTCATCTCTTACAGCGTCTCTCAGGAGAAGAAGGGCTTAGCTCCCAACTTCCGCTTCTGCCTCTGCCTTAGTCTGTCAGCTCTGAGTACTCCTAGGAAGGTGTCTCCTGTCAGGGCCCGGTTACCCTTATTCAGCTTATTGCTGGCCTTCCGGGCTAGTCTTCACTCTGGTTACCCCAGAACAGATCACTGAAAATCAGCAAATGACCCACCTCGAACTTCTCTCTGCCCCAGAGCTGCAACATCTACTAGGTACTTGGCCACGTCCACTTCCTATGTGCCGTACCAACCCAGGGAGGATATCGCATGAGCAATGAAAGCATGTTGGACATTGCCTATGACTTCTTACATTCATGCTCACCTTCAATCCCCACACAACC
Organism: Rhinopithecus bieti; assembly: GCF_001698545.2. Lineage (NCBI taxonomy): Eukaryota > Metazoa > Chordata > Mammalia > Primates > Cercopithecidae > Rhinopithecus > Rhinopithecus bieti. Next base: position 5,527 of record NW_016812380.1, on the reverse strand, counting down.
TTTTGAGATAGGAGCTATGGTTTCTACTTAACACCTGAGGAGACTGAGCCTTGAGAGATTAAGTCACTTGCCCAAGGTCAGACAACTAGCTGGTAGCTAAACCCAGATTTAAACCCAGGTGTTTCTAACTCCACTGCCAATGCTCTAAGAACTCTACTGCAATGTGACTATACTACACAAAAGGGCAACAGGATTCCTTAGTAAATTGAGATCCCCAAACTAAAAAGTACAAAGATTTTGCCTCACCAAGTGGAGCAGTCCATGGCAAAACCCCTTTCATCTTAAAATATGATGCAACTCTGTATCAGGTTCAAGAGCCCGTAATACAAGGCTAAGTGTCCCTTGGCAGACGCCTGATATTCCTACAACACGGAGCTTGTATAAAAAGGGACGTCCTTTCCTTTGAAAACCTGCAACTAGAACAACAGTCTCTTTTCCGGGGGAGATACTCAGAAAATCAATTCACACTAGACAGTGGAGATTCTGCTTAAAGCTCACGCAGAGCGTCTTAAATCAGGCTATCTTCCTGCCTCCAAAGTGCATGTTGCCCTGTCCACAGGCTGTGCTCCATGGCCGACATCTCTGTACCTCTTCAGTTTCTTCT
>NW_016812380.1:0-3293 GCF_001698545.2 Rhinopithecus bieti | reverse complement strand
TCTCAGGTTTGTCAAAGATCAGATGGCTGTAGATGTGTGGTATTATTTCTGAGGGCTCTGTTCTGTTCCATTGGTCTATATCTCTGTTTTGGTAACAGTACCATGCTATTTTGGTTACTGTAGCCTTGTAGCATAGATTGAAGTCAGGTAGCCTGATGCCTCCAGCTTTGTTCTTTTGGCTTAGGATTGTCTTGGCAATGCGGGGTCTTTTTTGGTTCCATATGAACTTTAAAGTAGTTTTTTCCAATTCTGTGAAGAAAGTCATTGGTAGCTTAATGGGGATGGCATTGAATCTACAAATTACCTTGGGCAGTATGGCCATTTTCACAATATTGATTCTTCCTATTCATGAGCATGGTATGTTCTTCCATTTGTTTGTGTCCTCTTTTATTTCACTGAGCAGTGGTTTGTAGTTCTCCTTGAAGGGTCCTTTACATCCCTTGTAAGTTGGATTCCTAGGTATTTTATTCTCTTTGAAGCTATTGTGAATGGAAGTTCATTCATGATTTGGCTCTCTGTTTGTCTGTTACTGGTGTATAAGAAAGCTTGTGATTGTTACACATTGATTTTGTATCCTGAGACTTTGCTGAAGTTGCTTATCAGCTTAAGGAGATTTTGGGCTGAGACAACGGGGATTTCTAAATATACGATCATGTCATCTGCAAACAGGGACAATTTGACTTCTTCTTTTTCTAAGTGAAAGAGCATCTTAAATCAGGCTATATTCCTGCCTCCAAAGTGCATGTTGCCCTGTCCACAGGCTGTGCTCCATGGCCGACATCTCTGTACCTTTTCAGTTTCTTCTTAGGGTTTGGGGTCACCAGAGTCTGTTTCCGTGTAGGTGTCACACAGCACTGAGGAGCCCAGCCAGTATCATTCATCTTTGCCCTCATCGTTAGCCCACAAATTTTCTGAGTGTCACTTATGCTCTGGCATGGTACAGACTCTTGGAATGTTACACCTCTTTCACTCCTGCTGAGGATTCCAGGGAGTAGAAATTGCTCACCCCATTTTACTGGTGAGGAGGTGAGACCAAAAAAGATGAGGTGATGACCCAAGTCCCACGGTCAGTAAATGGCAAATCCAAATCTTGACAGTTGAGGACAACCAGACAGGGCCACCGGAGCCAGCCAATGTTTTTAGGAGCCTTGGTGAGGGGGGAATGACAATAACCTGTGTTCTAATGTCCCTGCCCTTGCTGCCATGCCTAACACAACCTGATGATTCTCAAAAGAGCTTTTGCTCTAAAATAGGTCTTCTCTGATGGTGGAAAAGTATGGTTGCCACAAGGTTTTGCCCACAGATCTGTAGGTGGTCCATGAATATACTTGATATTCTGCTTAAAGCTGACTTTCACAAGTGGGATATCCAATGTATGTAATGCATTAGTCTCAGAACCAGAATGAAGAAGTTTCTGAACAAGTTGTTACAGATCATAAAATGATGTATACAGAGATCCTTCCATTTGAGAAAGTTCCACGTGCTCTGCAAGTCTTGTGAGGGAGATTAGTAAAAGTGATTCCCAAGGAAATGTAAAAAGGGGAATATAGATATTTGCCTTTTCCCGGTGTCTGCTCTGCAGCCAGCAGTGGGCTGTACAAAACTGTGTTTGAACTCAGACAAGTAGTGCCTGCATCAGAACTCAGCTTAGCCACTGTGGGTTTTCTCTGAACTGGGAAGGAAGGCCTTAGGATGGACTGGTGCCCATGGGACACTGGAATGTGTCATCTACAAGGCCAGAGCTTGCTAGCAGGTCCTAGAGCCTCAGCATTGCAGTTTCCAAGGGGAGAGCCTAGAGCCCAAGAAGGAGTCTTACTGGAAGAGTCCAATCCAAGGGGCACCAACGTGCCCCTTGGCCAATCTCTTTAAGAAAGGGGAAGAAAAGGAGATACAAAGAGCAGGTTTGGGCCTCCTATGGAAAATATGTGCAAGATTTTGTAAATTGAGGAATTTGGGAAAATACATGGAAGGTTCTGTAGACTCCAGGTTTTACAGGGTCCAGGAGTGCTTTTCAAGGAAACTGAGCAGAAGTGCAGTCCCACAAAGCTGGCCCACTCTAGGTAAAAGGGCTTTAAGGAATTCTGTGAACACAGGCTGAGGGCTCATCCCCTGTGCATCAGCTAGCAGGTTGGCAGCAAGACCAATCCCAGGCTGTGGCTGCTGAAGGAACTAGAGGAATAATAGGCTTCTGTCTTGGCCAGCCCCAACTCCACGATGGGCAGGGAGGATATTGTGGATGGAGGCCAAAGAACAAAACCCAAATCATATTCTTAGACTTTTCATCCAAGAAGGACTGATGATGCAATCACAGAAGGGGCAGTTGGAAGAACGTTTCATGGTGAGGCCCCTGCTTCGTATTCCCAACCACACTTGGTGCCACCCACCTGTCCCTGTCCCATCCATCCCTGTGCTGAAGCCACTCTGGCCTCTGCCGTTCCTCAAACATGACAGGCCTGTGTCTATTACTGAGCCTTTATAGTTGCTCTTTCCTCTGCCCAAATAACTGCTTCCCATTTTGTTCACTTTTCTTTACTTTTCTTATTTTAACTTTTATTTGTAGATATGGAGTCTTTTTATTTTGCCTAGGCTAGTCTTGAACTCTTGGTCTCAAGTAGTCCTCCTGTCTCGGCCTCCTGAAGTGTTGGGATTACAGATGTGAGCCACTGCTCCTGGTCATCTTTTCCATCTCTCCTTAAATACCACTGTCTCAGAGAGAACTTTTTGTCATCCAGTCTAAAGTAAGACCCTCTGTAATTTCAGCCCCTTGTTTTCACCATAGCACTACAACTTGCAGACAGTCTAATTGAGTCATGGTTCAGTGTCTCATTTGTGGGCAGGCATTGCCACCTGACTACCTACTATCCATTCTACTTTCTTCCTTTCTATTGGAACCCTGATTTTGTTTTGGGCAGTTTTAAAAAAATATTTTCCGCCTTGGACTCCTTTTCAGTAAGGGCGGTCCTCTGACCCAGTTGTTGACAGTGAGATGTCAGCTGAGATGGTGTGGGAAAACCTCTGCTTTCAGAGCCACCCCACCTTCTTCCACTTCTCTCCTTTTATATTCCGGGAAGAGTCACTCACGATGCCTGGATGTGGAGAGAGCTAATCCCCAGCCCTTACTTAGTGCTATGCAGTCACACTGGAGCCCAAGGCACAGGGGAAATGTGCACCTCAATAAACATCTTTTCATACATTTTTTTTAACAATTAGTGTTTTCAGAACATTAAAGTTGTTGCAAAGATATTGAAAAATTGGAAAGTAGGGGCACAAACCTTACAATATTAGTTTAAATT
>NW_016812379.1:11093-14105 GCF_001698545.2 Rhinopithecus bieti | reverse complement strand
CTCGTGATCCACCTGGCTCAGCCTCCCAAAGTGCTGGGATTACAGACGTGAGCCACCACGCCCGGCATGTGTTTCTTTTTTAAAATATAGTTTATTGGAGGAAATATTAGATCAAACATTATTTTTCTTTTTCTCCCCTCTATTCATTTGCCCACCCACGTGTAGGATCACTTACTTCAAAGCAGATAGCTATCCTGGGAGAAGAATGAAGATGCAGGCAATTTTTATTTATTTATTTAGAGACAGGTTCTTGCTCTGTTGCCCAGGCTGGAGTGCAATGGCATGATCACAGCTCACTTCAGCCTCCATCACCCGGACTCAAATGATCCTCCCACCTCAGCCTCCCGAGTAGCTAGGACCACAGGCATGTGCCATTACACCCGCTAATTTTTTGTTGTTTTGTAAAGTCAGGGTCTCACTATGTTGCCCACACCGGTCCCAGACTCCTGGGTCCAAGCAATCCTCCTGCCTCAGCCTCCTAAAGAGCTAGGATTACAGGCCTGAGCCCCTGTGCCTGACAAATGCAGGCAGCGTGGATCATTCCTGGAAACCGCCTACTCAGGGCAGAGGTACAGAAAGAAAAGATTTCTCTTGAAAGTTGCCTGTCTTTCCTCTCCCACATGGGATTCTTATCTGATTTTTTCTCCTTTTCAGATAATTTTTCTGTCTTCTCACAGTTCGCTGGTCATGGTCTCTGGCCTAAAGTCCCAGCATAGAATGTTCCTCTCCTGTGGAGTCCAACACTCCTTGCCAAACTGGCACGGTGTCTTCCTGGGAAGCAAGAAATCACCGAAGGGCTGTCGGTTCCTGCCAGGGTGGTTCAATGCTGTCCTTTTCTCCACTCCTTCCATGGTCTGCGTTGGAAAATGCGTGTTAGTTCGAATTCAGCGAGTTCTCATTGGGGTGAACATAGTCCTAAAAATGCAGTTCATAAAATCAACCACACAGAGGAGAAAATAAATCAGTAAAGCAGCTCAGAAAAATACAGGTGTGGAGTTCCCTGGCCTCTGCACCCTCAAAGAAGGGGCTCAACAGCATCAACAGAAGGGGGGGAGCAGAAAGTGCCCTGCAGGCACCCAGAAGGGCCACCAATGAGCAAACTGCCGGCTCCCTGACCCGCCCTGGGGCCCAGGGTATTGACTTAAAGGGCGACCTTGCAGTATTTCAACAACCAGTTTTCAGAGGATCACAGACACCAAGGAGTGGAGGTCAGGGTGTTGCTTTTTTGTTTTCTTTTTGAAAGATCATTTGAGAAACACATCACTGGTAAGTTGGTTGAAGATGTTTTATGGTCTCTGTTATCAGCTCTTTTCTTTTGCCTACATGTGTCTCTCCCTGTCACATTGCATATCCTGCTCTGACCTGGGGGAAGTGTATCCAGTCTTGCCAGTTCTTAGCCAGGTGTTTTACTATATTTGTTCTGTGCGATGACCTTTCACTCACCTCTGTTACCTTCAATAGATCTCCTCTGCGACCATGTCTTCCATTAAGATTGAGTGTGTTTTGCCGGAGAACTGCCGGTGCGGTGAGTCTCCAGTATGGGAGGAAGTATCCAACTCTTTGCTCTTCGTAGACATTCCTGCAAAAAAGCTTTGCCGGTGGGATTCACTCACCAAGCAAGTACAGCGAGTGACCATGGGTAAGGATGAAGGCTGGGCTCAGATCAGCCAGCTACCTTTTCCCAGGGGAAGGGTGGTCACCACGGCACCCTTCTTGTCAAAGCACACTGAATACACTTGTCATGTTGTCTGTCCCCACTCCATATCCTTCCACTCTGACCCAGGGTTTAATTATGGATGGTCAATACTTTCCTCTTCTTCTTTGAATGAGGGGCAACATTCCTAGTTTTTTTTGGGGGGGAGGGGGGTTGTTTGTTTTTTGTTTGTTTGTTTGTTTGTTTGTTTTGAGACAGGGTCTCACCATGTTGTGCTGGCTGGAGTGCCATGGTATGATCACAGCTCACTGCAGCCTTGATCTCCTGGGGCTCAAGGGATCCTCCTGCCTCAGCCTCCCTAGTAGCTGTGACTACAGACGTATGCCACTACGTCCAGCTAGTTTGTATTTTTTGTAGAGATGGTGTTTCACCATGTTGCCCAGGCTGGTCTCAAACTCCTGGGCTCAAGAGATCCACCCACCTCAACCTCCCAAAGCATTGGGATTACAGACATGAGCCACCACGCCCAGCCCATTCCCAGTTTTGTTTGGATGCTGGGTTACCCTAGTTCCTGTCTTTCCTTAATACCTTCAGATAACCATGGAAAGTTAAAGACCTAGTTATCTGCCTTGGATCAGGCCAAGACCTTAATTTTCAAAACAAAACAAAACAGAACAAAAACAGGTGCCTCCCTTCTTTGAAAGTGAAAACTAGCTTTTGGATGTATAAAGAGTCAACCAGGACCATCTTTGCTCACTGCACAAAATAGGATTCATGATGGAATCTCATGTGCATTTGAGTGTGATGCGTTTATGGCCCTGTGAATTCTAAAGAAGGAATTTATCACTTTCTATGGCCCAAGGGAATGGGCTTGATGTAATTACCGATAAAGATAAAAGTTTCTTGTTTTCACTGAACCCATGGGAAAAAATATCAGGAATTCCTATAATCTTGGGACATTCTTTCTCAACCCGGAACTGGGACCTCAACTTTTTCATTTTTTTAGACAAGGTCTGGCTCTGCCATACAGGCTGGAGTGCAATAATGCAAACATGGCTCACTACAGCCTCAATCTCCCAGGCTCAAGCAATCCTCCCACCTTAGCCTCCTGAGTAGCTGGAACCACAGGCGTGTGCCACCACACCTAGCTAATTTTATTTTTATTTTGTGTAGAGACAGGGTCTCCCTATATTGCCCAGGCTGGTCTTGAACTCCTGGGCTCAAGCAATTATCCTGCCTTGACCTCCCAACGTGCGGAGATTATAGGCATGAGCCACCACGGCCCGCTTTAAACTTCTTTATTTTTAAATGAAAGGGAACAACATTTTTTTTTTTTTGAGACGGAGTCTGGCCCTGTC
>NW_016812379.1:5455-7775 GCF_001698545.2 Rhinopithecus bieti | reverse complement strand
AAAAAAAAAAAAAAAAAAAAAAAGAATAGTACAAACAACACTTGTATTGTATACCTTTTACTCAGGTTCACCTATTGCTAACGTTTTGTTCCATTTGCTTTATCATTCACTGTCTGTATATATCTAAACATATTTATCTCTGGAATCCTTTATTAAAAAAGAAAATAGAGATGAGATCTCACTATGTTGCCCAGGCTGGTCTTGAACTCCTGAGCTCAAGTGATCCTCACACCTCATCCTCCCAAGTGCTGGGATTACAGTTGTGAGCCACTGCGCCCGGCCTATCTCCAGAATCATGTGCGAGTAGGTTGCATGTATATCCTATGTGCCTTTACCCCTAAAATGCTGCAGTGTGAATTTCCCAAGAACGATGACATATTCTTACATGACTACAGTTAGAGTGATCAACTTAAAAAAGTTTAGCATTGATAGAGTCATTTTATCTGATATACTATTTAAATCCCAGTTTTGTCAATTGTGCAAAAAGTGTTCTTTCTCACATTTTTTCCCTCCAGCACAGGATCCAGTCTAGGATCATGGATTGCATTTCCTTTTCATATCTCTTTGATCTTTTTTAGAACTGGAACATTTTCATAGCTTTTTTTGTTGTTGTTTTTTATAACATTGCCATTTTTGAAGAATACAGCTAGCCCTACCCAACTTCCCCCTTTTTTAATAGGGCATTCCTTATTTAGTATCTGTCTGGTGTTTGCTTGTGATCAAGTTGATGTTATACATTCCTGACTGGAATACTGCATAGATAATGTTCTGTTCTCAGGGTAACCCATCTGGAGGTACACGATGTCCATGTGTCCTCTCGTTGGTGATTTTGATCACCAGGTTAAGGCTCTGTCAGATTTATCTACTGCATAACTATTTTTAATTGCAATTTATAAGCAATTTGTGGGGGTTGTTAGTTATCTATTGCTGGATAACAAATTACGCTGAAACTAAGAGGCTAAAAATAAGAAATATTTATTATCTCAGATGGTTTCTGAAGGTCAAGAATCTGGGTGCAGCTTAGCTGAATGCATCCAGTTCAGGCTATCTCATAAGACTGCAGTCAAGCTTTCCGCAGGGGCTGCAGCCTCGGAGAAGGCTGGATTCTCTGAAGAGGTCTGAAGGATCCACTTCTAAGCTCATTCACATAGGGGTTGGCAGGAGACTTCAGTTCCTTAGCTGGTGGGTCTCTCCATAGGGCTGCTCAGGACATGGCTGCCCCTAGAACTAGTGATAAGAGGAGAGAGAGAGAGAGACAGAGAGATAGAGGAGAGAGAGAGAAAACACATGCACCCAAGATCCAAGATGGAAGCTACGGTCTTTAGCTAATTAGAAGTGACATACCATCACTTCTGCCATATGCTATTGGTCACACAGACAATGACAGAGGGAACTATCCAAGGGTGAGGATGCTGAAAGGTGGGAATCATTAGGGGCTATCTTGGAGGCTGGCTACAACATGGGGAGATACTCTAAGTCCACACAAATATCCTGGTCCTCATCGAAATTTCTCCCTTAAGTTTTACATTCGTTGATGATTCTTTCTTGAACCAAAGTTTACTATGATGGTTGCAGAATGACTTATATGCAGGTTTAAAAGAATTTTATCTACAGTTTTAAATTAGATAATGCATTTCACATATATTTCTCATCATAATAACCTTCTAAGTTAGCCAAAGTTGATTCTCCATCTCTGCTATTCCCACCTTCCCACACTGCCGCCTCGTATTGTTGGCCCTGCTGTCCTGACCCTGTGCATGTTCAACCTGGAAGGCAGGAGAGGTCAGAGCAGCTGACTGTAGACTGCTTTCCATCTTCCTGGGCTTTATACAACCACAGATATGGTCAGGGACAGGTTGAAAGATTAAAGATGAGAATCTGTTGGAAGCCCTTCTGCAGTAATTTCTGCAGGATAAAGATATGTGATTGGATATTTCACCTCCTGGTGAAATTGATTTTCTTTCCCTCTTTTGAGTAGAAGTTTGACAGTTCTGTGCTCGCTTCAGCAGCATATCTACTAAAATTGGAATAATACAGAGAAGATTAGCATGGCCCCTGCACAAGGATGACACGCAAATGCATGAAGAGCTCCATATTTTTTTAAAAAGTTTACAGTTCTGAGGCACTTTGTGAGACAAAAATAAAGATGGCCTCCAAGTCCTGCATTCTTAGCATGGAGTCTCTGGGCCATCAAGAGACCTCTTAAAATTGTAGGTGTCATTGTGGTTGTAACTATTAGGTATTACTATAATATTCTATAGTACTAATACTAATACTATAATATTATACTTATAATAATATATAGTTTTACTTTATATAT
>NW_016812379.1:0-1464 GCF_001698545.2 Rhinopithecus bieti | reverse complement strand
ATTATACCTCAATCTGATGACTGTAGTGACCTGGACTTCGTAGCATAAAGTTCTGGATTTTGATATTTGTTTTTTGTATACCACGGTTACCCCTGCTTAAGGGCACCTAGGTGGTTTCTGCGTGCCCCTCCTGCCAGAAACAGGCTCTTCTAATATTTAGTCTTGATTTTGGAGCACTCAGTCAGGCAGAAAAAGAACTCATATATCTTGCTAGTTTTGTGCATGAACTGTTCACGTGGTACCATTAAGTTGCCTTGTGGATCTCAAGAGTTTTGTAACTGAAACAGCAAAGGTCTAACCACAAGCTGACATGTACTTGACATAGACATGCAGGGCCCCAGTTCAGGTCAGCTTCAAAAGAACTATTATTGGTCTTTTAGTAAGAATTCTGCTTTCTTTTTTCTCTCTCCCTCTGAATGCTTAAACAGATGCCTGTACCCAAACAAAAGACAATGAATCCATCCCAATCATGTGGTAAAATCCTTTGTTCACATGCCAGACACTGGATAAGCTGAAGTGATCAGTATTTATAACCAGCTTGAGAGCTCCCTGTTTGATTCTCAGTATTTAGTGGCCTGTTGTTTTGTTGTGGTTCTGTTTTGTTTTGCCTTTTAACCATAGCCAACCGCAGAAGTGTTTACAAGCTCGAAAAGAAGAACAAATCCCAGATGGAATGTGTATTGATGCTGAGGGGAAGCTCTGGGTGGCCTGTTACAACGGAGGAAGAGTGATTCGTTTAGATCCTGTGACAGGTAGGCCCACAGCAAAATGAAAATCCTTGTCATGGCCAAGCAGAGATATAGCCCGAAAGTTAGTCAGAATTTCTTTTCCTGTAGAAGTGCATCTTTTGCTCAAAATAAATTGTCAGGGAAAGCAGATTGAATATTAAATGCACAGATGAATCCTGACCCCACAGTCTTCTTAGATCTTCCCTAGAAACAATACACAGGTTGGAAATTGCTGCAACTAAACTTTAAATAAAATACTTGGTGGTCTAGGGAAAAGACTTCAAACTGTGAAGCTGCCTGTTGATAAAACAACTTCATGCTGCTTTGGAGGGAAGAATTACTCTGAAATGTATGTGACCTGCGCCCGGGATGGGATGGACCCCGAGGGCCTTTTGAGGCAGCCTGAAGCTGGTGGAATTTTCAAGGTGATATGACCATTTCTTTGATTTTGGGGTTGGGGAAAATCCCCTGTAAGTAACTGAGTGATTGGTACTTTTGCATACTTCTAAAGCATAATCCTATTTAGCATGTTAAGCTCATTATGCTAGACTGAAAACATTTTATTTCGATTTTCTAGAGAGTAAGTTATCCCAATTCCAAGATGATGTGTTTAGCCTACTTTGTACATTAAATTTTTTTACTTCCTGTTTATTGAAACTCTTCAAATCAGTAGAATGAACTTGGGACACCAATATTTACAACATGCCTAGAAGATCAGTTGATTGTTTTGACGTCT
>NW_016812378.1:16748-18455 GCF_001698545.2 Rhinopithecus bieti | reverse complement strand
CCATCAAAGAAAATGGTTAAACTCTATGAGATGAATACACACATCACAAAACCATTTCTCAAAAAGCCTCTCTCCAGTTTTTACCTGAAGGTATTTACTTTTTAACCCTAAGTCTCTAGGAGATCCCGAATACAACTTTGCAGATTCCATAAAAACATTGCTACCGAGGTGCTCAAAGAAAACAAAGGTGTAACTTTGTGTGATGAATTCACCAATCACAAAGAAATTTCCCAGAAAGCTTCTTTCTAGTTTTTATCTCAGGATATTTCCTTTTCCACCATCAGCTTCCATGCGCTCCCAAATATCCCTTTGCAGATTCCACAAAACAGTGTTAGCAAACTGCTCCATGAAAAGAAAGGTGGGACTCTGTGCGATGAACTTACACACCACAAAGAACTTTCTCAGAAAACTTCTATCTAGTTTTCAATCTGAGGATATTTCCTTTGTCACCATAGGCTTCTATGTGATCCAAAATATCCCTTCTCAGAGTGCCCATATACAATGCTATCAAACTGCTCAATGAAAAGAATCATGTAAGGCAGTGAGATGAATTAACAAATCACATATCAGTTTCTCAGAAAGCTTCTTTCTAGTTTCTGTCTGATGATATTTCCTTTGTCACCCTAAGCTTCAATGCGCTCCAAAATTTCCCATTGCAGATTCCAAGAAAACAGTTTTAGCATACTGCTCAATGAAAAGAACATTGTAACTCTGTGAGATTAATTAACACATCACAAAGTACTTTCTCAAAAAGCTTCTTTCTATTTAATATCTGAGGATATTTCCTTTTTCACCATAGTACACAATGCACCCCTAATATCCCTTTGCAGATTCCAGGAAGGCAGTGTAAGCAAACTCCTGCATGAAAAGAAAGGTGTAACTCTGTGAGATGAATTCACACATCACACAGAAATTTCTCAGAAAGTTTCTTTCTAGTTTCTATATAAGGACATTTTCTTTGTCACCATAGACTTCAATGAACTACCAAATATCCTATTGCAGATTCCATGAAAACATTGCTACCAAACTGATCCATGAAAAATATTGTGTAACTTTGTGAGTGGAATTAACACATCACAAAGTGGTTTCTAAGAAAGCTTCTTTCTGGTTTTTATATGAGGATATTTCCTTTGTCACCATAAGCTTCAATGTGCTCCAAAATATCTCACTGCGGATTCCAAGAAGCCAGTGTTAGCACACTGCTCTATGAGAAGAACACTGTAACTCTGTGAGATCAATTCACATATCACAAAGCAGTTTCTCAGAAAACTTCTTTCATTTTTTATCTGAGGATATATCCTTTGTCACCATTGGCCTCAAAGCACTCCCAAATATCCCCTTGGAGATTCCACGATAACAGTGTAAGCAAACTGCTCCATGAAAAGAAAGGTGTAAATCTGTGAGAAAATTCACAGTTCACAAAGCAGTTTCTCAGAAACCTTCTTTTTAGATTTTGTCTGAGGATATTTCCATTGTCACCATAGGCTTCAAAGTGTGCCCAAATATCCTATTGCAGATTTCACAAAAACAGTATTAGCAAACTGTTCCAAGAAAAGAATCCTGTAACTGCTTGAGATGAATTCACACATCACAAAGAAGTTTCTCAGAAAGATTCTTTCAGCTTTTATCGGGGATAGTTCCTTGGTAACCATAGGCTTCAACACGATCCAAATTATCCCTTCTCAGATTCCCCAAAAGCAGTCCTAC
>NW_016812378.1:10535-14061 GCF_001698545.2 Rhinopithecus bieti | reverse complement strand
TTTTGCCTGAGGATATTTCCTTTTAATAATAGGCCTCAATGCACTCATGAATACCTTTGCAGATTCCATGAAAATTGTATTAGCAAACTGCTCCATGAAAAGAAAGGTGCAAAACTCTGAGGTGAATTCATACATCACAAAGCTGTTTCCTAGAATGTTTTTTTTTTTGTTTGTTTGTTTGTTTTGGTTTTTGTCTGAGGATATTTACCTTGTCACCATAGGCTTGAATACACTCCCAAATATCCTATTGCAGATTCCCCAAAAACAGTGCTACCAAATGGTTCCATGATAAGAATCATGTAACTCTGTGAGATGAATTCACACCTCACAAAATAGTTTCTCAGAAAACTTCTTTCTAGTTTTTATCTGAGAATATTCCCTTTGTCACCATAGGCTTCAATATCATCCAAAGTATCCCTTCTCAGATTCCCCAAAAACAGTGCTACCAAGCTTCTCCATGAAAAGAATCATGTAAAGCTGTGAGATGAACTGACAAGCCAGAAAGTAGTTTCATAGAAAGCTTCCTTCCAGTTTATGTCTGAGGATATTTCCTTTGCCACCATAGGCTTCAATGCGCTCCCAAATATCCTATCGCAGATTCCACACAAACAGTTTTACTAACTACTCCAAGAAAGGAATCATTCTACTCTGTGAGATGAATACACACATCACAAAGAAGTTTCTCAGAAAGTTTCTTTCTAGTTTTATCTGAGGGTATTTCCTTTTCACCATAGACTTCAAGGCAATCCAAAATATCCCTCTCACATTCCCCAAAAGCAGTGCTATTAAGGGTGTAACTCTGTGAGATGAATTCACACATCACAAAGCAGTTTCTCAGAAAGCTTCTTTTTAGTTTTTTTTATGAGGATATTTCCTTTGTCAAGTAACCTTCAATGCACTCTGAAATATCCAATTGCAGATTCCAAGAAAACAGTGTTAGTAAGCTGCTCAATGAAAACAACATTGTAACTTTCTGAGATGAACTCACGCATCACAGAGCAGTTTCTCAGAAAGCTTCATTCTAGTTTTTATGTGAGGATATATACTTTTTCACCATAGGCCACAATATGCTCCCAAATATCAATTTACAGATTCCACGAAAATAGTTTTAGCAAAGTGCTCCATGAAAGGAAATGTGTAACTCTGTGAGATGAATTCACACATCTTGATGAAGTTTCTCACAAAGCTTCTTTCTAGCTTTGATCTGAGGATATTTCCTTTGTCACCATAAGCTTCAAATTGATCGAAAATATCCCTCCTCAGATTCCCCAAAAACAGTGCTACCAAACTGATCCATGAAAAGAATCATGTTACTCTGTGAGATCAATAAACTCATCACAAATCGGTTTCTCAGAAATATTTTTTCTAGTATTTATATGAGGATATTTCCTTTGTCGCCATAAGCTCCAATGCACTCCCAAATATACCATTGCAGATTCCAAGAAACACTGTTAGCAAACTCCTCAATGAAAAGAACAGTGTAATTCTGTGAGATGAATTCACACACCACATAGCAGTTTCTCAGAAAGCTTATTTCTAGTTTTTTCTGAGGATATTTCTTTTTTCACTATAGTCCACAATTTTCTTTGAAATATCCCTTTGCAGACTAGATGATAACAGCATTAGCAAACTGCTGCATGAAAAGGAAGGTGTAACTCTGCATGATAAATTCACATATCACCAAGAAGTTTCTCAGAAATCTTCTCTCTACTTTTAATCTGAGGATTTTTCCTTTGTCACCATAGGTTTTGATGTGATCCAAACTATCCCCTCTCTGGTTCTCCAAAAAGAGCGTTACCAAACTGCTGCATGAAAAGAATGGTGTAACATTGTGAGATGTATTAACACATCACAAAGTGGTTTCTAAGACATCTTCTTTTAGTTTTATATGAGGTTATTTCCTTTGTAATGATCAATTTCAGTGCTCTCTGAAAAATCCCTTTGTGGATTCCAAGAAAACAGTGTTAGCAAACTGCTCAGTGAAAAGAACAGTGTAAATGAGAGAGATGAATTAACACATCATGAAGTAGTTTTACAGAAAGCTTCTTTCCAGTTTTTGTCTGAGGATATTTCCTTTGTCACCATAAGCTTCAATGTACTCCAAAATATCCCATTGAAGATTCCAAGAAAACAGTGTTAGCAAACTGGTAGATGGAAAGAACAGTGTAAATGAGAGAGATGAATTAACACATCACAAAGTAGTTTCACAGAAAGCTTCTTTCCAGTTTTTGTCTGAGGATATTACCTTTGTCACCGTAAGCTTCAATGTGCTCCAAAATATCCCATTGAAGATTCCAAGAAAACAGTGTTACCTAACTACTCAATGAAAGGAACAGTGTAACTCTGAGAGATGAATTCATACATCAAAAAGAGATTTCTCAGAAGGATTTTTTCTAGTTTTGATCTGAGGATATTTCCTCTGTCACCATAGGATTCAGTGCGATTCAAATGAACCCTTCTCAGATTCCCCAAAAACGGTGCTACGAAACTGATCCATGAAAAGAATCCTGTAATCCTGTGAGATGAATCCACAAATCGCAAAGAAGTGTCTCAGAAAGCTTTTTCCTAGTTATTCCCCGAGGATATTTCCTTTGTCTCCATAAGATTCAATGTGCTCCAAAATATCCATGATAAGAATCGTGTAACTGTGAGATGAATTCACACATCACAAAATAGTTTCTTAGAAACTATTTGCATTGGTTTCTCAGAAACCATTGCATATTTCAAGAAAACAGTGTTAGCACACTGCTCAATGAAAAGAACAGTGCTACTCTGTGAGATGAATTCACACATCACAAAGCACTTTCTCAGAAGATTTCTTTTTGGTTTTTATCTGAGTATATATCCTTTGTCACCATAGGCTTCAATGTGCTCCCAAACATCCTATTGCAGATTTAATGAAAACTGTGTTATCAAACTGCTCTGTGAATAGAATGGTGTAAAAAGTCGTTTTATCTGAAGATATTTCCTTTGTCACCATAGGCGTCAATGCAATCCAAAATATGCCTTCTCACATTCCCCTAAAACAGTGCTACCAAAGTGCTCCATGAAAATGAAAGTGTAACTGTGTGAGATGAATGCACACATCACAAAGCAGTTTCTCAGAAAGCTGCTTTTTGGTTTTTATCTGAGGATGTTTAGATTTTCACCATATTCCTCATGGCACACGTGAATATCCCTATGCAGATTCCGCAAAAATAGTGTTAACAAAGTCCTCCATGAAAATAAAAGTGTAAATCTGTAAGACGAATTCACACAGAATGAAGAAGTTTCTCAGGAAGCTTCTTTTTTGTTTTTGTCACAGGATATTTCCTTTGTCACCATAGGCTACAATGTGCTCCAACACATCCTATTGCAGATTCCACGAAAACAGTGTTAGCATCTGCTCCATGAAAAAAAAAGTGTAACTCTGTGAGATGAATTCACACATCACAAAGGAGTTTCTGAGAAAACTTCTTTCTCGTTTTTATCTGAGGATATTTCCTTTGTAACATAGGCTTCAATGTGATCCAAAATATCCCTTCTC
>NW_016812378.1:5256-7413 GCF_001698545.2 Rhinopithecus bieti | reverse complement strand
GAGATGAATTCACACATCACAAAGAGGTTTCTCAGAAAAATTCTTTCTAGTTTTGATCTGAGGATATTTCCTCTGTCACCATAGGATTCAGTGCGATTCAAGTGATCCCTTCTCAGATTCCCCAAAAACAGTGCTACGAAACTGATCCATGAAAAGAATCCTGTAACTCTGTGAGATGAATCCACAAATCACAAAGAAGTGTCTCAGAAAGCTTTTTTCTCCTTATTCCGTGAGGATATTTCCTTTGTCACCATAAGATTCAATGCGCGCCGAAGTACCCCACTGCAGATTTCAAGTAAACAGTGTTAGCACACTGCTCAATGAAAAGAACAGTGCTACTCTGTGAGATAAATTCACACATCACAAAGCACTTCCTCAGAAAGCTTCTGTTTGGTTTTATCTGAGGATTTTCCTTTGTCACCACAGGCTTCATTGAGCTACCAAATATCCCTTTCAGATTCTATGAAAACAGAGCTAGCAAAGTGCTCCATGAAAAGAAAGGTGTAAATCTGTGAGACAAATTCACACATCATAAAGAACCTTCTCAGAAAGTTTTTTCTAGTTTTATTTGAGGATACATATTTTTTCTGCATAGGCCTCAATGCTCTCCTAAATGTTCCTTTGGAGATTCCACGAAAACTTTGTTAGCAAACTATTCCAATGAAAAAAAGGTGTAACGCTGTGAGATGAATTTACACATCACCAATGACTTTCTCAGAAAGTTTTTTTCTAGTTTTTATCTGGGGATATTTCCATTGTGAAAATATTCTTCAATGCAATCCAAAATATTCCTTCTCAGATTCCCCAAAACAGTGCTGCCAAAATACGCCATGAAAAGAATCATGTAACTTTTTGAGCTTAATTCACAAATCACAAAGCAGTTTCTCAGAACGTTTCTTTCTAGTTTTTGTCTGAGGATATTTCCATTTTCACCATAGGCCTCAATGCACTCAAGAATAGCACTTTGCAGATTCCGTGAAAACATTGTTACCAAACTGCTCCATGAAAATAAAGTTGTAATTCTGTGACATGAATTCACACATCACAAAGCAGTTTCTTAGCTCCTTTCTAGTTTTTATCTGAGGATATTTCCTTTTTCACTATGGACCTCAATGCACTCCCAAATATCCCTTTGCAGATTCCACGAAAACAGTGTCAGCAAACTGCTCCATGAAATAAAGGTGTAACTCTGTGAGAATAATTCACACATCACAAAGAACATTCTCAGAAAGATTCCTTCTACTTTTAATCTGAGGATATTTCCTTTGTCACGATAGGTTTCAATGAAATTCAAATTATCCCTTCTCAGATTAAACAAAAACAGTGCTATCAAACTGCTAATCATGTAACTCTGTGAGATGAACTAACACATTACTAAGCAGTCTCTCAGAAAACTTCTTTCTAATTTTTATATCAAGATATTTCCTTTTCCACCATAGGCTTCAATGTGTCCCCAAATATCCCTTGTCAGACACCACAAAAACAGTGATACCAAAGTGCTCCCTCAATAGAAACATTTATGTCTATGAGGTGAATGCACATCTCACAAAGGAGTTTCTCAGAAAGTTCTCTCCAGCTTTTACCTGAAGAATGTATTTTTTCACCTTAGGCCTCTATGCACTCCCAAATATCCCTCTGCCAATTCCACAAAAACAGTGCTACCAAACTCTGCATTGAAAAGAAAGGTTTAACTCTGTGAGATATATTAACCCATCACAAAGTTGTTTCTCAGGAAGCTTGTTTCTAGTTTTTATTTGGGGATATTTCTGTTGTCAGCATAGGCTTGAATGTATCCAAAATATCCTTTCTCAGATTCCACAAAAAAAGTGTTAACAAACTGTTCTATGAAAGGAAATTGTAACCCTGTGAGATGAATTCCCAAATTACAAAGCAGTTTCTCAGAGAGCTTCTTTCTAGTTTTATCTCAGGATATTTTCTTTTCCACCATAGACTTCAATGGGCTCCCAAATATCCCTTCTCAGGCACCATAAAAACAGTGAAGCCAAAGTGCTCCTTCAACAGAAAAGTTTACCTCTATGAGATGAATACACACATAATAAAGTAGTTTCTCAGAAAGCTTCTCTCCAGTTTTTACCTAAAGAATTTTTTCTTCTCACATTAGACCTCTATGTGCTCCCAAATATCTCTCTGCAGATT
>NW_016812378.1:0-1990 GCF_001698545.2 Rhinopithecus bieti | reverse complement strand
AAAAAAAAAAAGTGTTACCAAACTGCTCAATGAAAAGAATAGTTTACCTCTGGGAGATGAATTCACTCATCACAAAGAAATTTCTCAGAAAGCTCCTTTCCACTTTTTATCTGAACATATTTACTTTTCCACCATCACCTTCAATGCGCTCCCAAATATCCCTTCTCAGACACCACAGAAACAGTGAGACCATACTGCTCAATAAACAAAACGGTTTATGTTTTTGAGTTGAATACACACATCACAAAACAGTTTCTCAAAAACCTTTCCTGCAGGTTTTATCTGAAGATATTTCCTTTTTCACCATAGACCTCTGTGAGCTCCCGAAAATCCCTTTGAAGATTCCCCAAAAACAGCACTACCAAATTGCTCAATGAAAAGAAAGGTGTAACACTTTGAGACGAATTCATCCATCACAAAGCAGTTTCTCACAAAGCTTCTTTCTAGTATTCTTCTGAGGATAATTTCTTTTTCACTATAGACCTCAATGCACTCTGGAATATTCCATTGCAGATTCCATGAAAACAATGTTAGCAAACTGGTCAATGAAAAGAACAGTGTAACTCTGTGAGATGAATTGACACAGCAACAAAATTTTTCAGAAGGCTTCTTCTTGGTTTTCATCTGATTATAGTTCCTTTGTCATCATAGGCTTCAGTATGCTCTGAAATATCCCATTACAGATTCCAAGAAAACAGTGTGACAAAGCTACTCAATGAAAACAACAATATAACTCTGTGAGATGAATTCACACGTTACAAAGCAGTTTCTCAGAAGGATTGTTTTAAGCTTTTAACTAATAATATGCTCTTTTTCAACATAGTCCTCAATGAACTCCCAAATATACCTTTGCAGATTCCACGAAAACAGTGCTAGCAAACTGCACCAAGAAAAGAAATTTGTAACGCTGTGAGTTGAATTCTCACATGATGAAGAACTTTCTCAGTGAGCTTCTTTCTGGTTTTTATCTGAGGATATTTTCTTAGTCAATATATAATTCAATGCGATCCAAAATATACCTTCTCAGGTTACTGAAAAACAGTGCTACCAAAGTGATCCGTGAAAACAGTGGTGTAACGCTGTGAGATGAATTATCACATCACATAACAGTTTCTCAGAAAGTTTCTTACTAGTTTTTATGTGAAGATATTTCCTTTGTCACCATAAGTTTCAAGGTGCTCCAAAATATCCCATTGCAGATTCCAAGAAAACACTGTTAGCAAACTGCTTGATGAAAAGAACGGTGTAACTCTGTGAGATGTATTCACACATCACAAAGCTGTTTCTCAGAAAGCTTTTTTCTAGTTTTTATCTGAGGATATTTACTTTATCACCCTACGCTTCAATGCAATTCAAAATACCCCTTCTCAAATTCCCCAAAAACAGTGTTGGGGAATTGCTCCAGGAAAAGAAAGTTGTATCACTGTGAGGTGAATTCACACATCAGAAACAAGTTTCTCAGAAGGCTCATTTCTAGTTTTTGTCTCAGGATATTTCCTTGGTCACCATTAACTTCAATGCCCTCCAAAATATCCCATTGCAGATTCCAAGAAAACAGTGCTAGCAAACTGATCAATGAACAGAACAGTGTAATGCTGTGAGATGAATTCACACACTGAAAAGAAGATTCTCAGAAAGCTTCCTTCTAATTTTTTTCTGAGGATATTTCATTTGTAACCATAGGCTTCAGTGAACTCCAAAATATCCTATTGCAGACTCCACGAAGACAGTGTTATCAAATGGCTCAAAGAAAATAATGATGTAGCTCTGTGGGATGAATTCACCCATCACAAAGTAGTTTATCAGAAAGTTTCCTTTTAGTTTTATCTGAGGATATTTCCTTTTCACCATAGGCCTCAATATGCTCCCAAATATCCCATTGCATATTCCGTGAAAACAGTGTTAGCGAATTGCTCCTTGAAAAGAAAGGTGTACAATTGTGAGGTGAATTCATGCATCACAAGGAAGTTTCTCAAATATCTTCTTTCTA
>NW_016812377.1:0-1379 GCF_001698545.2 Rhinopithecus bieti | reverse complement strand
CCTCCCAAAGTGCTGGGATTACAGGCTTGAGCCACCGCGCCCGGCCTGTAAGTTTTTACATATACGACTACGTTTTTACTGTATATATGTCCTGTGCAATATTTATGTTTCTCCAACCCTGAACTCTATAGAAAGCTGTGTGGACACTTTTCCTGCACTATGGCCATTCACGGTGGCCTGTGAGCTAATGTGACATTCTGACCATGTCCTGACCAGTCCCAGAGCACGTGCCACCCTCTTGGCGAGTCATTTTACCCAGGGAGCTGCTGTTGGTGGCCGTGGCCGACTGAGGATGCTGATATATGTGCATCGGCACAAAGCTCTCCTGGTACTGGAAGACTGACCACAATTTTCAGGTCTCCGTCGCCCATCTTCTGCGTCTTTACTTCTTGGGTGATCTCATGTATCCAGCAATTCTGAGTTGAAGACAGTTTAAAAATCTATCACTGAGCATCACCCTTCCTCTGGAAGCACAGGTGTGAACCTGATCCAGTGCATACTTTAGAGACCCTTGCAGCCTCCAAAGTTGACAGTTTTAAACAGTCAGAATCGCCTTCTGATTCCAGCTCCTCCTCAGGCTCTCACTTGGTTCTAAAGCATGACCTATAAAAATGCTCGAGTAAGCACATCTTCGTCACACCATGGGGGCAGGAGAGTGGGTCAGGCTGCATACCACAAATGCCATCAGGCCCTCCCATTCCCTTGCAGAGTAGTCCTAGGACCCCCTGGAGATGTCTCCCGAAGATGCATGCTAGGGAACACTCTCCATACACATACACATTACAAACACAAACACACGCAGAATTTATTGCCTTTTTCTGACCAAACCTGGTTCCAATTAGGTTAACTTTCTCTATTAACTACCTCCTCTCCTCACCAACCTGAAGTTGTGACATGTTGTCTCTGCTGTAGCATCCAGATGGCCAAAGCGTGGGGCAGGGCTGACCCTGATGGCCCCTGCCTCTAGCCCCTGCAGCCATCTGGGTCCATGTGGGTCCATGTGGGATCTCAGTAGCTGCCCAATTCCAGTTCCCCACAGAGGAGGAAAAGAGGCAGAAAAGGGAAGTGGGGTTAAGATGCTGCAGTCAGTTACAGAATCTCCATTGACATTCCGGCTCCCCAAGTTTTGTTGCTGATGTGTCCTCTCTCATCCTTTCTGTTCTTGTAAGTTTATGTCTTTAAAATAATTCCTTGATTGTTGCTTTTGAGTAGTCTTTCTACCGTTGCTTTAGAGGGACTTTAGCAGTATGCAAAAGTAAACGTATGTTCAGGCTGCCATTTTTACAGGAAACTCAAGCTCACAGTCTTTTTATTTTATAATTTTGGTTAAGTTTACACTCTTAACTGTTGCACTATGCCTCACCTCTATGTTTCACTGT
>NW_016812375.1:0-366 GCF_001698545.2 Rhinopithecus bieti | reverse complement strand
CTATATGTATTATACCTATTAAGTCCATATTTTATACCTATATCTGTTATACGTATTATGTCTATATTTTATACCTCTATCGATTATATTTGTCTATATTTTATACCTATATCTATTATATCTATTATGTCTACTATGTCCATATTTTATACCTATATCTATTATATCTATATTTTATACCTAAATCTCTTATAATCTATTATGTCTATATTTTATACCTATATCTATTATACCTCTATATTTTATACCTATATCTATTAGATCTATTATGTCTATATTTTATACCTCTATCTATTGTATCTATTATGTCTATATTTCAAACCGCTATCTATTATATCTCTTATGTCTATATTTTATACCTCTCTC
>NW_016812374.1:0-1814 GCF_001698545.2 Rhinopithecus bieti | reverse complement strand
CCTCGCCTCTTCACCCAGCTTTTTTTTTTTATTATGAGACGATGTTTCACTCTTGTTGCCCAGGCTGGAGTGCAGTGGCACGATCTCAGCTCACTACAAACTCTGCCTCCCAAATTCAAGCATTTCTACCTTAATCTCCCAAGTAGCTGGGATTACAGGTGCCCACCCCAACACCTGCCTTATTTTCTGTATTTTGAGTAGAGATGGAGTTTCACCATGCTTGCCAGGCTGGTCTTGAATTGCTGACCTCAGGTGACCCACCTGCCTTGGCCTCCCAAAATGCTGGGATTACTGGTATGAACCACCACTCCCGGTTGCCTTCCCTTTTTTCCTCCCTTTCCTCCTCTCTCCCCTTCTTTCCTTTCCTTTCCCTTTTTCCTCTCCATTCGTTTCCTTTTTTGTTTTTTTGAGGCGGAGTCTTGCTGTCGCCCAGGCTGGAGTGCAATGGTGCGATCTCAGCTCACTGCAACCTCCGCTCCCAGGTTCAAGCAGTTCTCCTGCCTCAGCCTCCTGAGTAGTTGGGATTACAGGTGCCCACCACCACACCCAGCTAAGTTTTGTATTTTTAGTAGGGACGGGGTTTTGTCATGTTTATCTGGCTGGTCTCGAACTCCTGACCTCAGGTGATCCACCTCAGCCTCCCAAAGTGCTGGGATTACAGGCGTGAGCCACCGCACCTGTCGGCACATTTTATTAAAGAAAAATTTTGCATTGTTTACTTTTCGCCAGTCTGTTCTGGCATGCTTTTAATGATATCAGACTCACCTGCTTAACAATAGCCAGTGTGCAAACTCTGTAGTATTTTCTGTATGCCTTACAGTTATTGCCACTGTAATGATGGATGCCAGTTTTGGCCAACATGGTGTTTAGTACTATATTTTGAATTTCCGTAAAGATGGGCAGTTGTTGGTGAGGATGACCAATTTCACTTTAAATAATTTGGAGCCTAGAGTTGATCAACTCCAGCCGCTTTTTCATCCTCTTTGCGGCCACCAACCTTCTGTCTTAGGTTCAGGATGGCCCCCAACCAAGAGCAGCTGCCAGGCTGGCTGGGAAGCAAGAAAGCCTTTTCTGAGACGGAGTCTTGTTCTGTCACCTAGGCTGGAGTGCAGTGGTGTGATCTTGGCTCACTGCAACCTCTGCCTTCTGGATTTAAGCGATTCTCCTGCCTCAGCCTCCTGAGTAGCTGGGACTATAGGTGCGTGCCACCATGCCTGGCTAATTTTTTGTATTTTTAGGAGAGACGGGGTTTCACCATGTTAGCCAGGATGGTCTTGATCTCTTGACTTTGTGATTGCTCACCTCAGCCTCCCAAAGTGTTGGGATTACAGGCGTGAGCCACCACACCCGGCCTCTTACTTTCTTTCTTTTTTTTTTTGAGATGGAGTTTCGCTCTTGTTATGCAGACTGGAGTGCAGTGGCGCATTCTTGGCTCACTGTAACCTCTGCTTCCTGGATTCAAGCAGTTCTCCTGCCTCAGCCTCCCAAGTAGCTAGGATTACAGGCATGCCCCCATGCCTGGCTAATTTTTTGTATTTTTAGTAAAGGCAAGGTTTCTGCATATTAGTCAGGCTGGTCTTGAATTCCTGACCTCAGGTGATCCGCCCACCTCAGCCTCCCAGAGTGCTGGGATTACAGGTGTGAACCACTGTGCCCAGCTGGCCTCTTATCTTTCTATTGATAATCTAGACGTTTGTAAATTTACTGTGACTTCTTTTTTTTTTTAAACTTTTTATTCTGAAGAACTTACATACCCAGATAGAGTACAAAGTAATTAACTTCCATGTGCCCACCACAAGCTTCAAAAATTATAA
>NW_016812373.1:54592-57202 GCF_001698545.2 Rhinopithecus bieti | reverse complement strand
TATATCCTGAAGAGTGTTTTCCAGCTTGGTTCCCTTTTCCCCCTCACTTTCATGTACCCCAGTCAGACATAGATTTGGTCTTTTCACATAATCCCATACTTCTTGAAGACTTCGTTCATTTCTTTTCCCTCTTTTTTCTTTACACTTCTTTTCTCATTTCATTTCATTCATTTGATCCTCAATCACTGTTACTCTTTCTTCCAGTTGATCGAGTTGGTTACTGAAGCTTGTGCATTTGTCACGTATTTCTTGTGTCACGGTTTTTATCTCTGTTAGTTCGTTTATGGCCTTCTCTGCATTAATTATTCTAGTTATCCATTCTTCCATTCTTTTTTCAAGATTTTTAGTTTCTTTGCACTGGGTACATAATTCCTTTTGTAGCTCTGAGAATTTTGATGGACTGAAGCCTTCTCTCAATTTGTCAAAGTCATTCTCTGTCCAACTTTGATCCGTTGCTGGTGAAGAGCTGAAGATGCGTTCTGATTTTTTGAATTTCCAACTCTTCTGCCCTGCTTTTTCCCCATCTTTGTGGTTTTATCTGCCTTTGATCTTTGATGATGGTGAAATACTGATGGGGTTTTGGTGTGGGTGTCCTTCCTGTTTTATAGTTTTCCTTCTAACAGTTAGGAACCTCAGCTGTAAGTCTGTTGGAGATTGCTTGAGGTCCACTCCAGATGCTGTTTGCCTGGGTATCAGCAGCAGAGGCTTCAGAAGACAGAATATTGCTGAACAGCGAGTGTACCTATCTGATTCTTGCTCTGGACACTTCGTCTCAGGGGTGTACCTCACCGTGTGATGNCTTCCCAGTGGCTTTGTTTACCTACTTAAGCCTCAGCAATGGTGGGCACCCCTCCCCCAGTCTCGCTGCTGTCTTGCCCTTAGAATTCAGACTGCTGTGCTAGCAATGAGGGAGGCTCCGTGGGCATGGGACCCTCCTGGCCAGGTGTGGGATATAATCTCCTGGTGTGCCATTTGCTAAGACCCTTGGTAAAGTGCAGTATTGGGGTGGGAGTTACCTGATTTTCCAGGTGTTGTGTGTCTCAGTTCCCCTGGCTAGGAAAAGGAATTCCCTTACCCCTTGTGCTTCCCAGGTGAGGTGATGCCTCGCCCTGCTTCAGCTCTCGCTGGTCGGACTGCAGCAGCTGACCTGTACTGATTGTCTGGCACTCCCTAGTGAGATGAACCTGGTACCTCAGTTGAAAATGCAGAAATCAGCCGTCTTCTGTGTCACTCGCACTGGGAACTGGAGACTGGATCTGTTCCTATTTGGCCTTCTTGGTCCGCCCCCAGAACTATTTTTTTAAATGCAATTTGTTACTGGAGAAATTTGACAAAAGAGTAAAAATAAGTTACTGAATCTTCTCTTTTCCTGATATTTCCACATGAGGAAGATTTTAAATGGAATAAAAAATGAACAACAAATAAGGAGTTGCTCGTTCCTTTACCAACTCAGTTCTGAAATGCTCTGAGAGTTGTTGTGCCCTTTGCATTTGTTCATCTGGAAAATTCATTTTAGTTTATATATTTCACTCTCCCAGGGATAAAAGGAACCTCTGAAAGTCTGTTCAATACCTGCTACTTGATTTAGTGATCAGTTTGAAGGAACATCTTGTTGCTGGGGGTTTTGTTGAAAATGCTTTTCTTTTTCATATGGGAAAAAAATCAGTTCAAATAAATCAACCTTATCCATATATATTTTATTCAAGTATTACTAGTGCTGATTTTATTTATTTTTAATATTCACAGTCTAACAGATGTCAATATAACAAACACATTTGTAGTTCAATTTTACAAAGATTTACTCAACTAAAACCCTCGTTTTAGAAGAAAATAACATTTAGAAAGAATCTCAAAATTTCTGTGTACTCCCTTAAGCATTAAATAGTGTTATGATTTATTCATTGAAGTCAAACTATATAGCTGAGAATCAGATGATAAAACAAAAGTAAATATTTAAAATTTCCTTAGGACACTGGTCACAATAGCTTTACTGAACACTGTGTTGACACGATTTTTTGGTTTTTGTATTCCACTTTGTTTCCTTGTTTATTCTATCTGCACTGAGAAAGCAATGCAAATGGAATTAATTTACACAAGGTGAGATATTTTAATTTAACAAAGCAGGGAACAACTATACTAAAATTAATATTAAGCAAAAGTTTTAGTGAATTTTGTGCTATTTTGAAGGGAAAGTTATAGAGGTGTGGTGTTTGTGTGTGCACACACACATGGGTGTGTGTTAACACAGCATCTATGAGTTCTGGGAAAGTTCTAGGAAAGTATAAAGTTTCTATCTATGGTCACAGGAGTATTCATATTAAAGAACTTTATGGCACACTGGGTACTCTCTCTGTTCAATCATAAACTTAGTATTGTTATTGTGAAACTACTGACAAAATGAATTTGTTTACTATTTTATACAGTTAAAAGCTATATAAGTTGCCACACAACTAATAGGAAATATGAAGTATACATTTTAGTCAAGTCTAATTTTAATTTAAAATGTTAACATTTTCCTGACAAGTACTGACACTGTTTAGCTAACATTTATTGAGCTATGTTCTTGAGCAAATCCATAAAGAATACCTAAAATACTTGGAAAGGGAGAAA
>NW_016812373.1:48511-52624 GCF_001698545.2 Rhinopithecus bieti | reverse complement strand
CAAAAAAAAAAAAAAAAAAAACCATAAAATTTTTATTATCTTCAAACATCTATCAAGCTAAAAAAGTTATAAATACAAACAATAAGTAAACGTAACATCTATACAAATATGTAAGCTAGTACATATTAACCAACTGAGCATATAATCCAAGGACAACCTTTTCATTTTTATTAAGAAATGCCCAGAATGTACCAGATTAATGGTAAAACCAAGTGTATTCATTCTCTGAGGTTGTCATAACCAATGTGCTACAAACTGGGTAGCTTAAAATGAGAGAAATGTATTGTCTCACAGTTCTGGAGGCTAAAAGCATGAAATCAAAGTGATAGAGTCAGGCTTCCTCTAAAACCTGTAGGGTAATCTTTTCTTGCCTCTTCCTAGCTGCCGGTGGTTTGCCAGCAGTCTTCCGCACTGCTTGGCTTGCAATGGCACAATTCTAATCTCTGCCTTCAATTTCACATGGTATTCTCCCTGTGTGTCTCTGGGTGTTCAGAGAGCTGGCTTCTTTCACCCTATAGCAGTAAGATCTCATCATAACTTAATACACGTGAAAGGATATTAATTTCATATAAGATCACAGTCTCAGGTAGTGAAGGTTAGGACTTCAATATATATTGGGAGTGGGAGGAGTGACATGATTCAACCCATAATAACACTCTGTGTTGGCAAAAGACACAGTTCTTCCCACAGGGGACGGGAAAAAAAAATATAAAGGGATGTAGTTGTAGACCCTGTTTTGATTGCCTACTCTTCACCACATTGGGTAAGGTTTTCCCATCTTAGGATTTTGGAGATGGCTAAGCAAATGATACACCAACATTAGATAGATGAGGGCAACAACAATTTATTATTCACATACACTCATAGCCTGGTGGTGGAACATACCACGCAGTGCAGGGTCACACAGGAGTTACACTGAGGCACAGAATGAACAAGCAGGGGATATAACAGGCAGGCTTTGAAGTAACAAGAGGATGAGATGACCTCTGGTTCTCATAGGAAGATGTGATTGATTTGTGTGAGTATTTTGTGGGCTGACAGGGAACCATAGCCCACTACTCAGGGGTAAGAAAGAACTATGCCTGATCCCCTCAGGAGGATGCATTTGACACTCCTGATTCACCACTCATGAGAGGCAAGGAGTTTAGTGACTCCATACATAATACCTTTGACCATATGTGGAGAACCAACCAAGGAACATAATGAAGTTGGTTGGTTGCTCCTAAGTTCAGTGGACAAAGTGATGAAAGAAAATGATAAACTCAGGGATTATATCTCTTGGCTTCAGAAGCAGATATTGAGCTTCAAATCTGCTAAAATTGCCATGAGTGAGAGTCTTGTCTTCTGTAGAGAAAGAGCTGAAATTGTGAAAAAAAAAAAAAAAAAGACACAAGCTCTTATCATGTGAGTAGCTGACCTGTAACAAAAGGTGCATGGACAGCCTCACCAGGTGTCTACTGTTAAAGTAAGGGCATTGGCTGGAAAAGAATAGGACCCTGCAACTTTGAATTGGGACGTGTGGGAGGACCCTGATGAAGCTGGGGGCACTGAGTTTGTAAACTCTGATGAACGTTTTTTTTTTTTTTTGCGGAAGAAACAACTTCCCTATCCCCAGTAGTGGCAGTATCCCCTCTGGGACCCTTGTTGCCAAATCAGTCTTTCCACCTTTGTCTGAGGAGATCAACCCTGAACTGCCTGAGGCAACAGTGATGGCCTCCCCTGAGGTAGTTGCCAGGAAAGATGATGTTGGTTCTCCTCAGGAGCCATTCCCAACAGCTATGCTTGCTTCTAGACCTAAAACTAAAGGCCCGGCAGACCCCTAGAGGTGAGGTTGACAGTGTGTCCCATGAGGAGGTGCACTACACTCAAAAGGAACTGCTTGAGTTTTCTAATTTATATAAATAGAAATCTGGAGAACAGGCGTAGAAATAGACGTTAAGGGTATGGGATAATGGTGGAAGGAACATAGATTTGGATCAGGCTGAATGTAATGCATAATACATACATAATATCTTTGACCATAAGTATTGACTCTGTATTTAATTTGCAACTTGGGGAGTTAAAAAAAGTTCTAATAGTTTATTTGCTTGGTTAGCTGAAATATGGATTAAAAGATGGCCCACTGTGAGAGAGCTGGAAATGCCTGATTTCCCTTGGTTTAATGTAAAGGAAGGAATCCAAAGGCTTAGGGAGATTTGGATGGCAGAGTGGATTAGTCACTTTAGACCTACTCATCCCAGCTGGGAGGGTCCAGAATATATATCCTTGATCAATGCCTCATGAAATAGATTTGTGAGGGCAGCACCTGCATCTTTGTAGAACCCTGTATTGCTCTTCTTTGTATGTTAGATCTAACAGTGGGAACCACAGTCATGCAACTACAAAATTTAAATACAGCGGGAAAAATTGGATCTAGAGGTGGCATGGGCCAAGTGGCAGCACTCAACCATCAAAGGCAAGGTGGGCATAGCTACCATAATAAATAGCAGAGCAAAGCAGCAATCAGAATAGTCTGACTTGTGTAGAGTTCTGGCATTGGCTAATTAATCAATGTGTTCCTAGAAGTGAAATTGATAGGAAGAATTCTGCATTTCTACCTAATTTATACAAGCAGAAAACTTCTAGGTCGAATGGAAAAAATACTAATTTGAGTTATAAAAACAGAAGATCATGACCCCTCAATCAATTTCCAGACTTTAGCCAGTTTATAGACTCAGAATCCCCTGAAAAAAGGAGAGGCTGGGTTCCCTTGAGGAAGGACCCCACTACATAGCTGACAATTCATGCAGTGAATCTTTCTCCCATCCTTCCCCAAGGAGATCTCTGGCCTTTTACTAGGTAATTGTGCACTGGGGAAAGGAAATGATCAGCTATATCAGGGACTACTGGACATTGGTTCTGATCTGACATTGATACCATGGGACCCAAAAACGTCATTTTGGTTCTCTAGTTAAAGTAGGGACTTATGGAGGTTAGGTACTTAAAGGAGTTTTAGTTCAAGTCTGACTTACAGTGGGTCCCTGGACTCCTCCTGTGGTCATTTCCCCAATGCATAGACATACTTAGCAGCTGACAGAACCCCCACATTGGCTACATGACTTGTAAGTGAGGGCTATTATGGTGGGAAAGGCCAAATGGAAGCCATTAAAGCTGCTTCTACAAAGAAAATAGTAAATCAAAAGCAGTATCACATTCCTGGAGGAATTGCAGAGATTCGTGCCACCATCAAGGAGTTGAAAGGTGCAGGGGAGGTGATAAATACATAAATAGGTTGAAATTAAATGAACTGAAGAAAATATAAAAACATGAAGATTAAGACTTTCATTTGGCTATATTAAGACTTTCATTTGATTATATTAATTATGACTTTCATTTGGGTGTATTAATAAGAGACATAGTAGATTCCAAAACAATCAATATCACTAGTGGCAAAAAGGATGATTACTAATGAAAGGAATTTATCAAGAATTCATACCAATCCTAAGTGCATATGCATCTAACAGAACTTTAAATATATGAGGCAAAAATTGACAGAACAGAAACAGGAAATATATAAAATCCCAATTACAATTAACTGTCTTAAAACTATTATGAAATTAAGTGGTAGAATAAATAGAAAACCACTTATGGGAGACTTGGAATACACAATTGACACATAGAATATGTCGCCTCCAACAGCAACAACCAAGCTATTTTTAAATAAGTGTGGAACATCTATCAATAGAAATTATATTCTAGATTATAAAAAAAGAGAAGGATAAAAATAAACCAAAGTATGTGCTTGAAAATAAAACTTTTTTAAAGAATTAGAAATTCAAAACAGAAAATATCTGAAAATCCACAAGCACATCTCTAAATAACCTTTGAGTCAAAGGTAAATTACTAGGCAAATTTTAAAATATTTTGATCTGAGTAAAAATAAAAACACAATTATCAAAATGGATTTGATTCTTCAAAACAGCTGTAAATTAATTTATAGCTTTAAGTCATAAAAATTTGATTAGAGGAGAAGGCCTAAAATCAGTAATCTAAGCTTCATCTTAAAATAGAAACTTAAAATAGAATACTAAAACCAGAATTAGAGGTCACGCCCAAGATGGTCAAATAGGAACA
>NW_016812373.1:43718-45403 GCF_001698545.2 Rhinopithecus bieti | reverse complement strand
CGTCGCTCAACTACATGGAAACTGAACAACCTGCTCCTGAATGACTACTGGGTACATAACGAAATGAAGGCAGAAATAAAGATGTTCTTTGAAACCAATGAGAACAAAGATACAACATACCAGAATCTCTGGGACACATTTAAAGCAGTGTGTAGAGGGAAATTTGTAACACTGAATGCCCACAAGAGAAAGCAGGAAAGATCTAAAATTGACACCCTAACATCACAATTAAAAGAACTAGAGAAATAAGAGCAAACATATTCAAAAGCTAACAGAAGGCAAGAAATAACTAAGATCAGAGCAGAACTGAAGGAGATAGGGACACAGAAAACCCTGCAAAAAATCAATGAACCCAGGATCCGGTTTTTTGAAAAGATCAACAAAATTGATGGACCACTAGCAAGACTAATAAAGAAGAAAAGAGAGAAGAATCAAATAGACGCAATAAAAGATGGTAAAGGGGATATCACCACAGACCCCACAGAAATACAAACTACCATCAGAGAATACAATAAACACCTCTATGCAAATAAATCAGAAAATCTAGAAGAAATGGATAATTTCCTGGACACTTACACTCTCCCATGACTAAATCAGGAAGAAGTTGAATCCCTGAAGAGACCAAGAGCAGGATCTGAAATTGTGGCATAATTCATAGCCTACCAACCAAAAAACGTCCAGGACCAGATGGATTCACAGCTGAATTCTACCAGAGGTACAAGGAGGAGCTGCTACCATTCCTTCTGAAACTATTCCAATCAATAGAAAGAGGGAATCCTCCCTAACTCATTTTATGGGGCCAACATCTTCCTGATACCAAAGCCTGGCAGAGACACAACAAAAAAAAGAGAATTTTAGACCAATATCCCTGATAAACATTGATACAAAAATCCTCAAAAAAATACTGGCTAACCGAATCCAGTAACACATCAAAAAGCTTATTCACCATGATCAAGTGGGATGCAAGGCTGGTTTAACATACACAACTCAATAAATGTAATCCAGCATGTAAACAGAATCAAAGACAAAAACCACATGGGTATCTCAATAGATGCAGAAAAGGCCTTTGACAAAATTCAACAGCCCTTCATGCTAAAAACTCTCAATAAATTTGGTATTGGCGGAACGTATCTCAAAATAATAAGAGCTAATTATGACAAACCCAGAGCCAATACCATACTGAATGGGCAAAAACTGTAAGCATTCCCTTTGAAAACTGGCACAAGACAGGGATGCTCTCTCTCACCACTTCTATTCAACATAGTGTTGGAAGTTCTGGCTAGGGCAATCACGCAAGAGAAAGAAATCAAGTGTATTCCGTTAGGAAAAGAAGAAGTCAAATTGTCCCTGTTTGCAGACGACATGATTATATATTTAGAAAACCCCATTGTCTCCGACCAAAATCTCCTTAAGCTCATAAGCAACTTCAGCCAAAGTCTCAGGACACAAAATCAATGTGCAAAAATCAAAAGCATTCTTATACACCAGTAATAGACAGGCAGCCAAATCATGAATGAACTCCCATTCACAATACCTTCAAAGAGAATAAAATACCTAGGAATCCAATTTACAAGGGATGTAAAGGACCTCTTTAAGGAGAACTACAAATCACTGCACAGTGAATAAAAAGAGGACACAAACAAATGGAAGAACATACCATGCTCATGGATAGGAAGAATCAATAT
>NW_016812373.1:29587-42592 GCF_001698545.2 Rhinopithecus bieti | reverse complement strand
ATGCTGCTATAAAGACACATGCACACGTATGTTTATTTCGGCACTATTCACAATAGCAAAGACTTGGAATCAACCCAAATGTCCATCAGTGACAGACTGGATTAAGAAAATGTGGCACATATACACCATGGAATACTATGCAGCCACAAAAAAAAGGGTGAGTTCATGTCCTTTGTAGGGACATGGATGCAGCTGGAAACCATCATTCTCAGCAAACTATCGCAAGAACAGAAAACCAAATACCGAATATTCTCACTCATAGGCGAGAATTGAACAATGAGATCACTTGAACAGAGGAAGGGGAGCATCACACACTGGGTCCTATTGTGGGGAGGGTGTGGGGAGAGGGATAGCATTAGGATATATATCTAATGTAAATGACGAGTTAATGGGTGCAGCACACCAACATGGTACATGTATACATATGTAACAAACCTGCACGTTGTGCACATGTACCCTAGTACTTAAAGTATAATAATAAAAAAAAAGAAAATTAAAACCAAAGCTAAAGGACAGAAAAAAATATTAAAGACAAAATACAAATCAACAAAAGAGAAAATGAAAAATAAAAAAAAACACAAACAAAAGGTTTTTTAATTAATAAATTTGATCACCTGAAAAACAGGAGATAAATTAAGATCAGGAGTGAAATATGTGTTCTAACTATAAATCCTACAGGCAAGTAAATTTTAATAAAGGAATATTATAAAAAGTCTTATGATAATACATTTGACAAGTGTTTAAATGAGCAAGCAATAAATTTATAATTTTATTAAATTTAATAAGCTTATTAAATTTATAAAATAAAATATATAAATTTCCAAAAGAGAATGAAAAAAATGATCGAATTGCCCCATTTGTATTAAATAATTGACTTCATAATTAAACATGTCTCCATAACGAAGTCTTCTGGGAGGATGGCTTCACTTGAGAACACTACCAGACATTTAAGGAATACATAAATACAATAAAATTAAAAGAGAAATATTTCATTACATATGCAAATTATATAACACTGAGATTTCAATATCTGTAGTTTTAGTAAAACTCAGCAATATTTTTTGTTTGTTTACATATTATCTATGATTCCTTTCACACTATAGTAAAGAGTTGATTAGTTGCAACAGAGACTATATGTGTTGCTTTCATTGCTTCTCACCACTGCTTGGTATCCACCACAAATCACAGTGATGTAGTTATAATGCAATCCTTTTCAGAAAAAGTTGTCTGAGTCTTGCATTATTAAAAAAAGGTTGCAACCTGACTCTTGTCTCGCACAAAGAACAAAAATTAACTCTAGATCACATATTTAAATGTAAAATACACACACACATACACATACGCACACAGAAAATGTTGGTGATTTTTAATATATAAAATTGAAGGAATCTTGTTCTCAAAATCTCAGTTAACAATATAAAGAGGTAAGTAATAGAATGAGATTTACAACGTGCATCTAGTACATATATTTTAAAACCTCCTAAAAATAAAACAAATTATCCTATAGAAATATATGCATAAAATTGAGTATACAGTTCACAAAAGACATTAGGGAAATGATCTGAAAGGTACTCACCCTCTTTAGTTATCATTTAAAATTAAACCACATTAAGCTATCACTACCCTCCTACTAGAATGTCAAATATTAAATAGACTGGCAATGCAAATCATGGTTAGCATGTAGAGAAACAAATACTCTCATATTTTTCTGATCATAGCATGTGGTTAAATCACTGGAAAAAATTTTGACATTTTTTACTAAAGTTGAGTGTTCTAGCAAGCAATTACCATTGCTGAGTTATATCCAACAGAAATGTGTGTACATATGTACCAAAAGACATGTACAAGCATATTTATAGCAGCATTATTCATAATATCTCTATACTGGAAGCAACCCAGAAGTGTAAGAGAAAAGAGAAATGAACTGTGTTATATTTATACTATGGAATATGGCTTATTTCATTTCCTGCTTCTATAACAAGATACCACAGACTGAGTAATTTATAAAGAATAGAAGTTTACTTGGCTAATGGTTCTGGGGGCTAGAAAGTCCAAGAGGATGTCAATGGTATCTGATGAGGGCTATCGTCCGATGAAGATATCATATCTCAAAGTAGCATTTCAGACAGAAAGAAAAAGGGAAATTAACTCTCACAATAACTAATCCACTCCTAGGATAATGGCATTATTCCATTCATGAGAGCAAAGCCCTGATGACCTAATTGCCTCTTAAACTTTGATCTCCTGAAACTATCACAATGCCAATTAAATTTAACCATGAATTTTGGAGGGGATGTTCAAACAATAGCAGAACACCACATAACAATGTAAAAGTGGACAATTACAGTATGCAATGCTATGTGAGTGTCTCACCCCCAAAATAAGAAATAAATGCAACCACAAAAGGATTCCTATACGATTCCATTAATATGAAATACAACGATAGGCAATCTTATATTTTGTCAGAGGTCTGAATAATTGGATTTTGGATGTGAAAGATTAGTGATTGGGAAGCAACATAAAATGATCTTTTGAGTGCTTATAATACTCTTGTTTGTATCATATGTGAAAGTTGTGCCTCTTTTATTGTGATATTTAATCAAATTTTATGCATATTTTTCTACTTTTCTGTATGTGTGCTATCTTTCTGAAATATCTTAATGTTTAAAAGGTAAAGTGATTTGAAATACATTTATACATTGGAGATATTGAAGGTTTGCTTTGAGGTCATCACAATAAAACAATATTGCAATAAAGTGAGTCACACTTTTTTTTGTTTTCAGGTGCATATAAAAGTTGTGTTTACACTATAATATAGTCTAAGTATGTGATAGTGTTATGCCTAAATAAACAATGTACATATCTTCATTTAAAACACTTTATTGGTAAAAATGCTAATAATTATTGAAGTCTTTC
Organism: Rhinopithecus bieti; assembly: GCF_001698545.2. NCBI lineage: Eukaryota > Metazoa > Chordata > Mammalia > Primates > Cercopithecidae > Rhinopithecus > Rhinopithecus bieti. Next base: position 39,676 of record NW_016812373.1, on the reverse strand, counting down.
AAGAGTCATAACCTTTTTGCTAGTTGCAAGTCGTGCCTCAGTGTTGATGGCTGCTGACTAATCAGGGTGGTAGTTGCTGAAGTTTGGGGTAAGCTATGGCAATTCGTTAAATTAAGGCAACAATAAAGTTTGGCATATTAATTGACTCTTCCTTTCATGAAAGATTTATCTGTAACATGTGATGCTGCTTGATAGCATTTTACTCACAGTAGATGGAACTTCGTTCAAAGTTGGTGTCAATCTTCTAAACTCTGCCTTGGCTTTATCAACTCCATTTATGTAATATTATAAACCATTGGTTGTCATTTCAACAATGTTTACAGCATCTTTAGCAGGAGTAAACTTACAAGAAACCACTTTCTTTACTCATCCTTAAGAAACAATTCCTCGTGTTTGTTTTATCATGAGATTATAGCAATTCAGTCACATTTTGAGTCTCTGCTTCTATTTCTAGTTCTCTTGCTATTTCTACCATATCTGCAGTTACTTCCTCCACTGCAGTCTCAATCCTCTGAAAGTCATCCATGAGGGCTGTGATTAACTTCTTCCAAACCATTGTTAATGTGGATATTTTGACCTCCTCCTATGAATCATGAATGTCCTTAGTAGCATCTAGATAGTGAATTCTTTCCAGGAGGTTCTCAAGTTACTGTATGCAGAACCATCAGAAGAATCACTATCTCTGGTAGCTACAGCCTCATGAAAAGAATTTCTTAAAATACAACACTTGAAAGTCAAAATTACTCCCTTATTCATGGGCTGCAGAATGAATGTTGTATGAGCAGGCATGAAAACAACATTAATATCCCTGTACATCTCTATCAGAGCTCTTGGGTAACCAGGTGCATATTCAATGAGCAGCAATATTTTGAAAGGAATCCTTTTTCCTGGGGAGTACGTTTAATCAGTGGTCTGACAATATCCAGTAAACCGTCCTGTAAACAGATGTGCTGTCATCCAGGTTTTGTTTTTCCATTTACAGAGCAAGGCATGGTAGATTTAGCCTAACTCTTAAGGGCCCTAGGATTTTCAAAATGGTAAATGACCATTGGCTTTAACTTAATTTCACCACCTGTATCAGACCCTAACCGGATTGTCAGCCTATCCTTCGAAGTTTTGAAGCCAGGCATTGGCACTTTGTTCCAGTAAACAGCTATTTTGTGTACATGGAAAATTGTTTAGTATAACCACATTCATCAATCATCTCAGCTAGATCTTCGGGGTAACTTGCTGCAGCTTCTACATCAGCCCTTGCTGCTTTACTTTGCATTATTATGTTATGGAAAGAGCTTCTTTCATCAAACCACATGACTCTTTCAGGAGTCATAACCTTCAGGGAGCAGGGAGGCCCAAGGAGAGGGAGATAGACAGGGAAAATCTGGTCGATGGAGCAATCAGAACACACATATCTATCAATTATGTTTGCTGTCTTATATGGGAGTGATTTGTGGTGCCCCCCAAATTTACTATAATAACATCAAAAATCACCATAACAGATAGAATTATAATTTAACAATTTGAAGTGTTGTGAGAATTACTACAATATGACACAGAGACATAAAGTGAGCACATTCTGTTAAAAAAAAAATGCCACAACTAGATATGATGGATGCAAGGTTGGTACAAATTTTCAATTTGTAAAAACCACCATATCTGCAAAATATTGTAAAGTAAAATGCAATATAATGAGGTATGCTCATCATAAGACTCTTTGAGGGGTAAGGTAGCTGTGAGTTGTAGCTTAATGATATTAATCATATCACTATACATAAAATTTTATTTCTACTCTTTCAGACATCACAGTCACATACATCAAATGGTTTCCTCAAGGCATAATGCATCCAATATTTTTGATATATATTGATGTAGGATGCTCTTACTGTACCATTAGGTAAATACATAATTTACGTCTAATAGAAGGGCAACTAGTTAAGATCAGTAAGCTTTATAATGTCCTTTCTCTAGAATAAATAGTTTCCTTTTCCCATCCATTCAAAATAAAAATGTCTATGTCCAATTGGTAGTAAACTTTCTACCTGTTATATTGCCTGTGGGTAGTTCCTTCCACTTCAGTGAACATCTATTATCCCATGTATGTGAATATGGAACCTACATAGCTTCTATAGACTAGTCAACCAGAACTCTCCAATACTTAGAGCTTGTGAAACCCTGACACATTGATCTGCTTCAACTTATAGTAGTATCCAAGCCTATACATGATAGAAATATAAACATAGAAGAATAATTTTAGTTGCATCCTTTCAAAACCCAGAAAATTCACATGTGTAGCACTATTAATATTAATTCTATAAATTGTACAATATATATTTATTCATTCTTAAACTGTACTACATTCACTCATCTCTCAATGAAGCTTACAATTTTTTTTTTTTAAATAGCCATTATGCATTAGTTATCTTTAGTTGAGGTCTTGTAAGTTTTCCTTTGGAAAACAGATAATATAAAATAAATTTGCTAAAGTCAAGTCTTTTTCTATTTATGCAAATGAGACAGAATAATAATATAATAATGTTATTGATAAGGAAATAAACATTAAATATATTGCAGAATGTATAATTGCTTCTTTGTTAGGAAATAACTCACTGCTGAAAGACAAATTGATGACAATTTTGGTATTGTAAAGTACTTCCAATATCACATTATTCCCATCATGATCTTTACCAGCATATTACTGTGTCTGAACCCAAATGTAGTTTAATGATAAGCTTTCTAGAAGGACTGAAAGGAGATTTAATTTAGTCCTAGAAAAAATCTATTACTATATAATCACAGAAAATCATAATCTGTATAGTCAAGGAAAGTCTGTGTCTACTAATGACTCAAAGATGGTTATTTCTATAAATAGAAAACATACAATTCTTACAGAAGGTGTCATAAAACTATTTCTCAGTGAAGCTGCCTGAGATTTCAATGAAGACCAAGTAGAACACTTTTGGACCTATATTTTATGTTTTCACAAGTTTACCATAAATCCTAAGAAAAACAAATGGGGAAACAGCAGTATTATTTGTATAATGTCATCCTCTTTTGAATAAAAGGTTATTCTCAGGGTAATCAAATTGAGATTAAGCAAACTGGAGGGTTTTTTTATAATAGTATTTGTTTAGCTTTCATGATGTTAATAAAAAGATTTTAAATGTTCTGAATTTCATTTTTTCTACTTTATCAAAGAGATTGCTCTTAGGGAGTTTTGCTTTCTCCTGTGTTTTCAATTGGGTCTTCACTACTTGGCTGTGTATATTGGTAACTGCCATGCTTTTGTCCTCAAAAAAATATATATATTGCTCTTCTAGTTAGTCCACTTTTAAACAAAGGTTAGAGTATCTTCACCTTTCCTTCTAGCTTTCCACAGAATTTCATCTTGTTTATTTTAGTTATATTTTAGATTTCCTTTTTGAGATTCGTATTTATATTTTATAACCATAATCAACTCTTCTGTGCTCTATTGATAGGTTAAATCTAAAAGTTGAAAAAATGAGTGCTATTTACATTATTATAATTATAGAAATATTATTGATTACAGAGCTAACTCACTTCCTTTGCTAATTTTCAAACAATGCAACATTGACTTCATCAAAGAAAATGTTTTAACTACTTATACATTACTTAAACATTTATTTTATTTTACATTTGCACTAAGATTTTTTTCGAGTCCCACCTCCAAATTACAAAGATTCCCTAACATTTTGTTTTAGTATTGAAAATGTTATATACTTCATTCTCTATATCACCAATAATCTCTAGTGCTTGCTCATTCTTTTTGTGGGCTGAAATTCATTACTATCTTCTTAAACATATCTTTTTAAAAAATCCACTTGTTTTCTGTTCTAAGTTGTACCTCTTATTTTCTAGGTCAATTGCAGAGAATCAACTTGAGATTTTTTCTTTACTGAACTTTTCTTGATTTTCACTTTGTTTTATTCCCATACTTGTTGAAGTGACATCCCTAAAAAAATAAATTCCACAACTTTGATCCCCTAGGTGTCTGAGAATAACTAACCAATAGCCTGACTGTTTATATAATTTAAGCTTAAAAATCATTTCCCCTTAGAATCTCTAAGACTATATTACAATATCCACTGTATTCTAGCATCTATTATTGCTGAGGAATAATGAGATTCCAGGTGGATTCTCGTACCTTTTCTAGGATATCTTACTTTTCTTTCTGGAAACATTTAGATTATTTTTCCCTTGACTTTTTCTCTGAAAATCTTATGGCCTTCCTGCACCCAAATCTGAAGTACATATTTTGATTTTGTTAATCTCTCAGAAGTATTTCTCAGAATTTAGCACTTCATTCTTATTAAAACATTTTGTTTTACTGGCTTTTAGGGTGACATAATCCATTCAAATACTGGAGCTCTCAAGTCTGTAAACTCCTAGACACTTACGCCTTTTCATTTTAAAGTAGCCACACTCAACAATCTTGAAAATAGCAAAATACTTTTGAGATTGTATTTCTCATTGCCTAATCTAGGTAAAGCAGCAGAACTCAGTTGTATGAAAGTCCTTTAAAACTTTTCCCAAAGACTATCAAATCAACCCTTGACATTTATCTAGATTGTACTTGTAATTTCCTCTTCCACTTTTGCTTGGGCAGGATCCCCTGATAAGTCTACTACAGACAGCTTGCTGGATGCTAGGGAGTGTTCTCAACATCTCAGTGTTTTGGGGGAAGCCTGCATAGATGGAAAATACACTCAGTTTTACATCCAGATTTTCTTAGAACCTTTCATGGCCTGATCAATGTTAACATTTTCAAATTATCCCTGTGATTCTGATTGAAGAAAGAAAAACAAATTTCTGTAAATGTACTGCATCTTAGCTTGATTTTCACCAGATTCAGATCCCAAGGAAGGACTGGTTTATTGGTTGCAGATCTCGGAAAACATTCGTTAAGGAGTGAGACGTGGCATAGAAAAGGAAAGAAGACTAATTAAGTATCTTATCAAGCAAGTTATCCTTGGGAATACTTGGAACCTAATGAGAACCAGAGATCTTTGAAAGTCAGTGAAGAATATGAGTTTCAGAAGTAATGACAGTGTAGCTGTATTTACACACCAACTCCCAGCAATTATTGGATGGGAGCTGGTCCCGTAGTGGGGTAAAGGGAAGCTATTTTTCACCCTTTATGAGCCTGAGCTCTGAGTGGTTACTGGGGGGTTACATATACTTTGCTCATAGGAAAAGAGATACAGATGCTGGCAGTTGGGAATCCAACAATTTTGCACTGAAATGATAAGGATATGGCAGGGAAATAAACAACACCTATTGCACGCTGAGATAAAGAAAGATGTACAGAAGTGACAGTAGCTCAATGAAAGGAATAGGAGAGCTTTCGACTCTTCTAACAATCTCTGCTTCTCAAATAACTCGTTTCCCTGGGATTTTGTGTTACTAGGTCTCCTTATTGTCCTGTTTCATTCAAGGCTCCAAAGTTCTTGAAAATTGAATCATTCTTCTATCTAGCCTTTAAATTTTGTTTGTCTCCCATATTATCTTGTTCTCACTCCATGTACTATGCAAGGAAAAAAAATTATCTATTTCTATTCTTTTAGGATTTATTTGGTATAGCAAGAGAATTATCATAGCAAGAATCTTTTCACTTGAAATCTAGACCCATATATCTAAAAAACCTACTCTGGCTTTCCTCTTGAATATCATACTGGCACCTCCTACTAAACTTTTTCATTAACAAAGTTAGTATATGAAACCAACTACTAACCTTTTTATAAATTTCTAATTCCACAGATAGAAGGTTGCCAAGTAAAACAGAATGCCCAGTTAAATTTGAATTTCAGGGAAATAGTAAATACTTTTGTACAGGCAAATCTTACACAGTACAAAAGGCATACACATGCTAAAAGATTATTCATTATTTTTCTGAAATTCAAATTTAATGAATATCCTGTATTTTTAAGTAAAGCAACTCTACATTGATTGTCACGTTTTTTGTTGCTATCTCTCCCTCTTTAAACACACCTGGTCAATCACCAAATACTGTTGTATTCACTTCCTAAATTATTGCCCAGTCTACTCTGTATTTCTAAACAGCTCTATTGCCATTACATTTGTTATAAACACTCCAATCTCTGTCTTGATTACTTAATTAAAATTTCTGTCTCTTTTCTCCAAAGTACTGCCAAAATTAGCTCAGACTTGATCATGTTACTTCCTTGAATAATACCTTCATATGGTTTCTAGTTATACCTAGATCCCAAGTAAAATCCCTACATTGGGCTTATAAAGTCTTCCATGATATACAATGTATTCTCAGACTTCTTATCCCGCCCAATCTTATGTCAAGTTCTCACTAACAAGTGGAGCTGAAAACACAATAGACATCCTTTAATTTGTGAAGAAGAACACAACTCTCTTGCCTCCAGGCCTTCACAATTGCTGTCACTTTCTCAGTGAGTCTATCTTTGATCATACTAGGTTAGGTTTTCTACTACAGATTTCTTAACTATTTCATTTATTGTCATCTTTACCTTATTTGTGACTACTGATGTAATGTCTTTATTCCCCTATAGAATTTAATGTCCAAATTCATGGGCCATTTATTTTTTTCTCATTTATTCATCAACATATCTAAATATATGTGTAATGAATGACTGAATAAATATTATCCTAGTGAATGCTATTAATAAAATAAAACTACCTCTCTTATTGACTTTTTTCTGTATCAGAATAACTCTTCTCTCTCTGTGTGTCTGTTTTAATTTTTATTTTTTAATAGTCTATGCTGGTCATTAGACTTCATGGAATTCTACTTTTCCATCTATCCTAACAGTTTCAATACTATTTAGAAGAATAATAATACCTAAAAGCATGAATGGCCTCATTTATACTACCCTTAATACACTTAAAGGGAAAAATGTCTTCAGATAGGCCAAGGGAAAAATTATTACATCATTAATCTGAATTTTAACCAGGTGTGAACTAGGAGTGAGAATGGAAGATGTCAAATCAAATAATTAGAACTAGAGATGGGCAGAAGCAACTGGGGAACCAAAGCTGGGGCTTAATAATGCAGGACCACAAAATTGGCAGTTCTTTTAGGATTTATTTGGTATAGCAAGAGAATTATCACAGCAAGAGACTGAGTTTGCTTGTACTGATACTCATACACTATACCTCTCAGTATTTTGCCATTGTTCTAAAAGTCGAGATAGTATTTTATTTTTCCAAGATGGTGGATTGGAGGCTTTTAACATGCCTTAGCCACTTGGAAATACCAAGATAGTGCCGAAAGATAAATTCTGTGAGTTTTAATTCAAGAAGGAAAATGGAAATCCATCAGAATCCTGAAGGACATCCCAGATCCCCGGGAAAATATGTGCCAACAAGCCCCGTGATGGCATCTGACTGAAAAGTGAGTGAAGCCCCAGTACATGAGAGAGGCAGAGAGTCTCCCTCTGTGACTCACCTTTTCACTGGGGATTCAATCAACACAGTCCAAGAGACACCACTTTGTTTCTTCCAAGCCCTGGAGCTAGTGTGGGGAGTGGCTTGGAGGCACAGAGGGGGAAACAAAGTGGGAATATCTGCAGGCATTTTTTCAGCCCTAGGACTGAGAGCAGGATGACATTTTTAATCTAGGCACATACAGAGACAGTCATTCTTTGACAACGTAGCAGCATGGTCACACAGACATTTTAGTCTCTTGCCAAAAACTGAAGCACTTGCTCTAGAGCAGAGTAGGGCTCTCCATAGACAAAACTGGGAAGTGCCTCAACAGCAGGCACTGGAATTATGTTTTCTCTGTCACAGACGTGCGGCAGGAGGAGGACTGCTACAGCTGTGATTTTTCCTGGACCATAAGACTTGCAGGAAGGGCCAGTTTGGCAACCTGGGACTAGTCTGTGTTTTGCTTTATTGGATGCTTCAGCCTGCTCCCTTGAGTTTGTGGTGCAGCAGGGCCTTTCCGTTCCATCCTCAAGCAGAAATCCAGGCATTTGGGGCACATGTTTCCCAGGGCCAGCAGTCTTAGCAGCCTCCATCCTTCTTGGTCATAGATTATGTTGCAGTGAAACCTCTTTGCTCTACACCCAGACACATCATCAGGCATTCAGAGCATCTACTCACCTAGATCAGCAGCTGATGTCTCGCGACCCTTCCTGGGCAGAGATCTGGTAGCAGTATTGCTCTTTCTTCTCCACACCCAGGCAGCTCTCCAGGCATTTGAAACATCTGCTTTCCTGGTTCAGCACACTGCATTGTTCTACCTGTCATGTGTAGAGATCTTGGTTCAGGGGGTACCTCTCTGCTCCATGCCCAGGTAGCTGGAGCACCCACTCGCCTGAACCAGCAGCCTAAGCTGCCTTATCATTCCTGTTCAGAGATCTCAGTGCAGTGACAACTTTTCTGCTTCATGCTCAGGCTGATCTACAGACATTCAGAGCAACTGTTTGCCTGTATCAGCAACCTGAGCTGCTCCACCCTACCTGTGAAAAGACTGTGGTCCAGTGGGACCCTCTCTGCCACATGCCCAGACATATTTTCAGGTAGTCATATCACCCATCCACCTTGATTAGCAGCCTGAGCCACCTCACCTTTCCTGTGCAGATACTATGATGCAGCAGAGTCCCCTATGCTGCACATCCAGGTAGATCTCCAGGCATCTGGAGAACCTACTTTCATGGATTAGGAGTTTATGTCACCAACTCTGAATGTGGGGAACATGGAGCCAAGGTTGTTTCCCAGCTCCTAGGTTAAGCACACCTCTGGGTTCTTGGTGCTTTCCCACTGGATGATTCCTCAGTGCTGGTGCTTATGTGTGCCTGCCATTAGGGCACCTATAGGTGAATGTTCCTGATCTGGCCTCACCTATACAGCCCACTGCCATCACTGGGGCCTAGCCAGGGAGGTCAGGCCACTGTGCACCCCAGAAATCAATCCACTGCCTGAGGCAACAGATAATTTCTCCCAGTAAGTAAGAATCAAGTATATACTGAGCCGCGTTGACCACAGTTTGTTCTTACCCATAAGCACCATCTACTGGCTTGTAGGTCAAACCACACAGCCTAATATAAATCCAGCCAAAAGAAGTGCATTGGGCTATAGAAGCAAAGCCAAAAGGCCTTATTGAACACTCCCTACAGTCACATCCCTTCAGGAAAAGAGAAGGAAAAGGAGAAAAAAAAGCAGTAGTATTATAGGAAAAGAAAGGAAAAGAAAAATCCTATCCACATGAAAATTTTACAAAAGCTAGAAGTACCAACATCTCCAAATGAGAAGGAACCAATGCAAGAATCCTGGCACCATAAAAAAAAATCTTAATGTAGCGATATGATCAAAGCACTACACTCACTCTCCAGCAGTAGTCCAAAACCAAAATGAAAACTCAGAAGAGACAGATAAATAATTCAAAGCATAGGCTGGGTGCAGTGGCTCACACTTGTAATACCAACGTTTTAGGGAGGCGAGGTGGGTGGATCAGTTGAGTTCAGGAGTTCAAGACCAGCCTGGCCAACATGGTGAGATCCCATCTCTACTAAATAGAGAAATACAAAACATTAGCTGGGTGTGGTGGCACAAACCTCTAGCCCCAGCTACATGGAAGTCTGAGGCATGAGAATCACTTGAACCCAGGAAGCGGAGGTTGCAGTGAGCTGTGATCATGCCACTGCACTTCAGCCTTGTCAACAGAGCAAGACCCTTTCTCAAAACAAAACAAAACAAAACAAACAAACAAAAAATGCAAAGCATGGATTGCAAGAAAACTCAAGATATAAGCTTCATAAAAATAAATCAATCAGAGCTTCTAGAATTGAAAATCACAAGGAATTCCAAAATAAAATTGAAAGCTTTAACAATAGCCTGGACAAAGCAGAAAAACATTTCAGAGCTTAAAGATCAGTCTTTTGAATTAACCCAGTCAGATTAAAATATACATATATATGTATATTTTATAAAACATACATATGTATTAAAAACATAAGGGGCGGAGCAAGATGGCCGAATAGGAGTAGCTCCAGTCTCCAACTCCCAGCGCGAGCGACACAGAAGACCGGTGATTTCTGCATTTTCAAATGAGGTACTGGGGTCATCTCACTAGGGAGTGCC
>NW_016812373.1:16094-24847 GCF_001698545.2 Rhinopithecus bieti | reverse complement strand
TTCTCACTCATAGGTGGGAACTGAACAATGAGATTACTTGGACTCGGGAAGGGGAACATCACACACTGGCGCCTATCATGGGGAGGGGGGAGGAGGGAGGGATTGCACTGGGGAGTTATACATGGTATAAATGATGAATTGATGGGTACTGACGAGTTGATGGGTGCAGCACACCAACATGGCACAAGTATACATATGTAACAAACCTGCACGTTATGCACATGTACCCTAGAACTTAAAGTATTAAAAAAAAAAAAACATATATATATATGTTTTAGTGAAAAAGTCTTTGAGGAATATAAGATTATGTTAATTGAACAAATCTACAAGGTAGTGGTATTCCTAAGACAGAAGAAGAAAATTTAAACAACTTGGGAAACAAATTTGAGGGACTAATTCAAGAAAGTTTCCCTAATGCTGCCAGACAGGTATATATTCAGAAATTCATAGAACATCTGCAAGGTACCATGCAAAACATACATCACCAAAGCATTTAGTCACTAAACTGTTCAAAGTCAACACTAAAGAAAAATTCTTAAAAGCAGGTAAAGAAAAAGGTAGGGTCACATACAGAAAACTTCATCAGGCTAACAATGGACTTCTCACCAGAAACCTAACAGTCCAGGACTAATTTGGGGCCTACTTTCAGCATCCTTAAGGAAAAGAAATTCCTAACAAGAATTTCATACTCTGACAAATGAAGCTTCATAAGTGAAAGACATAAAATATTTTCCAAATAAGCTAATGGTAAGGAAATTTGTTACCTTTTGATCACCGTTTGAAGAGATTCTTACTTGAAAGAGTTCTACACATGGAAATGAAAGAAAGATACCTGTTACCACAAAAATATATTTTAATTACATAGCCTATAATGCAAACACACAATAGAAACTATAAAGTAAACATCTAAGAACTTCAAAATAGGATCACAATCTCACATATTAATATTAAAAGCCCCACTTAAAAGGCATAGTTACAAGTTGGATAAAAAATAAGACCCATCTTTCCACTGTCTTCAGAGACTCATTTCACAGACAATGACATCCATAGGCTCAAAATAAAGGGATGGGAAAAAAATCTACCAAGCAAGTGAAAAACAGAAAAAAGAAGAAAATGCAATCCTCATTTTAGAAAAAAACAGACTTTAAACCAATAATAGTAAAAAAGAACAAAGAAGGGCATTACATAATTGTGAAGGGTCAATTCAAGAAGAAAACTTAATAGCCTAAATATGTATGCACCCAACATTGGAATGGCAAGTTCAAAAGAAAAAAAATTCTAGGACTTTGAGAAGACTTAGACAGCCCACAATGATAGTGAGAGACTTCAACACCCTACTTACAGCATTAGACAGATCATTGAGGCAGAAAACTAACAAAACTGGACTTAAATTAGACCCTTTGATCATTTGGACCTAATAGACATCTACTGAATACTCCATTTACCAGCCACAGAATATACATTCTTCTCATCTATACATTAACCACATACTCAGATATTATGCAAGTCATAATAAATTCAAAATTTATCAAAATCATACCGACTATATTCCCACATCACAGTGGAATAAAAATGTAAAGCAACACAAAAAAGATATCCCTAAACCACAAAATTACATGGAAATTAAACAAGTTTCTTCTGAATAACTTTTGGGTAAATAATGAAATTAAGGCAGAAATAAGACATTATCTGAATTTAATAAAGAGACCCAACATACCGAAATCTGTGAGATGAAAAAAAAAAAAAGGAGTGTTAAGAGGAAAATTTATAGTAGTAAAGACTTACCTCAAATAGTTAAACAGATCTCAATTAACTGACATCACACCTAGAGGAACTAGAAAAACAAGAATAAGCTGACCCAAAGGCTAGCAGAAGAAAATAAATAACTAAAACCACAGCAGAATTGAACAAAATTGAGACCCCAGAGGTCCATACAAAGTATTAATGAAACTAAAAGTTTGTTTTTGAGAAGATAAACAAGATTGATAGACCACTACAAAGTGGATTACAACTTATCCCACAGAAATAGAAAAGATCCTCAACATATCCATGCATACAAACTACAAAATCTAGAGGAAACGGAAAATTCCTGCAAAACACAACCTCTAAAGATTAAACCAGGATTAGATTGATACCCTGAGCACACTAATATCAAGTTCTAAAATTAAATCATTAGTAAAAACTTGCCAACTGAAAACAGCCCCAGATTAGATGGATTTATGGCTGAATTCTACCAGATGTATAAGGAAGAACTAATATCAATTCTACTAAAACTATTCCAAATAACCAGGAGGAAAGACTCCTCCCTAACTCATTCTATGAAGCTGGCATAACCCTAATACCAAAATCTTGCAAAGACATAATAACAACAGCAAAAACAACAACAAGAACAACAGGCCAAATATCCCTGATGAACATAAATGTAAAAATCCTCCACAAAATAATACCAAACAAAATCTAGCAGCACATCAAAAAATTAATCTACCACAATCAAATAGGCTTCATTCTTGGAATGCAGTGTTGATTCAATATATGCAAATCAATGAATGTGATTCACCACATAAACAGAATTAGAAACAAAACTCAAATGATCATATCAATAGACACAGAGAAAGCTTTTGATAAAATCCAGCATCCCTTCGTGATAAAAATCTTCCACAAACTAGGCATTGAAGAAACATACCTCAAAACAATAAGAGCCATGTATCACAAACCCACAACTGACATCATACTGAATGGAACTAAAGCTTGAACCATTCCCCTTGAGAACTGGAACAAGACAAGAATGTCCACTCTTACCACTCCTGTTTACCATAATACTGGAAGTCATAGCCAATGCAATAACACAAGAAGAAGAAATAAAAGGTATCAAATAAGAAAATAAGTCAAATTACTGCTCTTTGCTCATGATATTATTCTACATCTAGAAAAACCCTAAAAACTCCTCCAAAAGATTCCTGGAACTGATAAATGACTTCAGTAAAATTTCAGGACACAAAATGAATACATGCCACAGTAGCAATTTTATACACCAACAGAGTTCAAGATGGAAGCCAAATTAAAAATGCAATCCCATTTACAATAGCCATACACACAAAAAGATACCTAGAATTACATCTAATCATGGAGGTGAAAGATCCCTACAAGGAGAACCGCAAAATACTGAAGAAATAATAGATGACACACACACACAAAAATTCCTTCCTCATGGATTAGAAAGATCAATGTTGTTGAAATGGCCATGCTGCCAAAGCAATCTTCAGATTCAATGCTGTTCTATCAACTGCCAATGTTATTGTTCAAAGAATTAGAAAATACTATTCTAAAATTCATATGGAAGCAAAAAAGAGCCCAAATCACCAAAGTTATTCTAAACAAAGAGAACAAAACTGGAGGTATCACATTACCTGACTTCAAACTATCCTATAAGTCCACATTAATTAAAATAGCATGATACTGGCACAAAAACAAACACATAGATCAATGGAATATAATAGATAACCAAGAAATAAAGCTGTACATGTACAGCCACCTGATCTTCAACAAAGTCAACAAAAACAAGCAATAGGGAAAGGACTCCCTATTCAATAAATGGTGCTGAGACAGTTGACTGATTATATGCATAAGACTGAGGCTGGACCCCTACCTTTCACCATGGACAGCACTTAACTCAAGATGAATTGGAGATTTAAATGTAAGACCTCAAACTATAAGAATCCTAGAGGAAAACCTAGGAAACACCATTCTGGACATCAGCACTGGGAGAAAATTTATGACTAAGTTTTTAAAAGCATTTGCAATAAAACAAAATTGACAAGTGGGTCCTAATTAAACTAAAATGCTTCTGCACTGCAAAACAAAACAAAACAAAAAAACAAAAACAACAACAACAAAAACCTATCACCAGAATAAACAGACAAGCTACAGAATGGGAGAAAATATTTGCAAATTGTGCAGCTGACTAAGGTCTCAGATTTAGAATCTATCAGGAACTTAATTCAACAAATAATTCCATTATAAAATGGGCAAAACACATAAACTGACACTTTCCAAAAGATGACATACAAAATCAAAAAATATATGAAAAAATGTTCGTCAACACCAATCACCAGAGAAATGAAAATCAAAATCACAATGAGATATCATTTCGCAACAGTCAGAATGTCTTTTATTAAAAAGTCAAAAAATAACAGATACTGGAAAGACTGAAGAGAAAAAGGAATGCTTATACATTGTTGGTGAGAATATAAATTAGTTCAGCCACTGGGGAAAGCAGTTTGGAGATTTTCTCAAAGAACTTAAAGCAGAACTACCATTTGACTGCAGAACTACCATTTGACCGAGCAATCTCATTATTGGGAATATATCCAAAAGAAAATAAATCTTTCTACCAAAAAGGCACGTGCACTTGTATATTCTAATAGATGATGTCCGTTAATAAGCAAATGGATAGGTAAACTGTGGTATATCCAGAATAATGAATATGATTCAGCATTGAAAATTATGAGCTATCAAGCCATACAAAGACACAGAGGAAACTTAAATGTATATTACTAAGTAAAAGAGTCCAGTCTTACAAGGCTACGGTACCATATGATTCCAAATATATGGCATTCTGGAAAAATTTATAACTGTGGTAGCAATAAAGAGATCAGGAACTAGGAGGGAGAGAATAAGAAACAGAACACAAGGATTTTAGGGCAGTAAAATATTTTGTATGATACTCTAATGATGTATACATGTCATTACACATTTATCTGAGCCCATAGAAACTACACCAGCAAGAGTGAACCCTAATGTAAACTATAGACCCCAGGAGGTAAGGATGTGTCAATGCAGGTTCATCAGCTGTAGCAAATGTACCTGTCTGGTGTGGGATATTGATGGTGGGGGAGGTATGCATATGTAGAGCAGGGGATATATAGAACTCTGTACTTTCTGCTCGATTTTGCTGTTAAATAAACTGCTTTAAAATGTCTATTAATTTTTTCATAAAATGAAGCACCATTAAAAGAACACTAAATGTGGGTGTTATTCAATAACTAGACAGATTTTTCTTCAGGATGACAGTTAAAGATGACAGAATTCAGTAAAATTTTATAGAATATAATAGTGTTGAGCAAAACCATAGGTAATTGACATCTGAACATAAATCGGAAAGCATATTAAAATCAAGCATAATCTACCCTGTATTTCCCTAGGGATTTTATTGGTGGTCTATTCAAAATCATACTTATACACATTCCTATCCACTTATTGATTCTTTGGTCGAATTAATTATTGTGTCCTTAAGAATCAACATTGTTTTTTGTGATATAAAAAAGAGTCAATATAATTACAGATAAATTATATCTAAATATTACTATCTTAAACAGTTTGGACTGCTTTAACAAAGTAACATAGAATGAGTGGCTTATAAACAACAGAAATTTATTTCTCACAGTTCCAGAGGGTGGAAGCTCCAGATCAGGGTATCAGCCTGGTGGACTTGGATGAAGACCTTCTTCTAGATTGTAGACTCAGCTTGGTGGATTTTGGTGAAGACTCTCTTCTAGATTGTAAACCGCCTACTCTGTCCTCACAAGGTAGAAAGAGAGAGAATTAGCTTTCTGGACTTCCTTGCAAGGGTATCCATTCACAAAAGCTCCATCCTCATGACCTAATTAACTTACCACCTCCAAATACTATCACATTAGAGATTAGATTTCAATATATAAATTTTGGGGAGACATAAACATTCCATCTATAATGATTGCTTTCTAGAAAATAGAACAGTGTATAATTAAATATTGGTATGCCATTTAATTTTGATTATTTTTAATTTGGTGATCTTGATATCAGCATGAATAGAGAGAGGGTTAGTTATTTCAAAGAATTGTGAAGAACAGCTTTGGTAGAACACAGAGTAAAATCTGATTTTTTTTTTTTTTTTGGCACGTGCTTTAGATTTTATCTGTGCTGCTCATTTGCCTTGCTGAAATGAGCAGATTTTAAGTGGGAGTTTCTTTTCTTTGCATTTAAAATAATTCAGTTGTTGAAAAATATTGTTCATGTGAGCCAATTGATTTTGTTAAAAGCCAAAGAAAATTTTTAAATATTTTTTAATATAGATTGAAATGATTAAGGAAAAGAAAGAATAAAAAATAATGTTGTTCTATAAGGGAGTGAAATTGCAATGCTCACACACAGATTGAAGAATCTGATACTCCCTTAAATCTGCTAATGTTATTTTCAGTTCATGTAACTAATACATTATTGATATTTCGTGTAGATACTTGTATTATTGTTTTAAGATCCAAGAGCAGAAATTCACAGCCACACATCATTTGTAACGAGTAGTGAACATAATATAAACTCTTCGTTTTGGGGCAGTGTCTGTTTAAGGCCACCTCTCGTATTATATAATGCTCATATCTATTTTGCTTAAATCTCTATGCTTCAACATTTTCTGAATTAGCGGTACCAGATCAATTCCCTTCATCGTGTTAAATCTCACCGGAGGGCTACATATTCATTCACAGACCTTAATTGAGATTCTAGAAAGTGCCTTCTAATATTTTCTTGACAGTTTTCATTTTTTTTTTCAGTGTGTAGTTTCCTTGTTATAAAAAGAATACAAAACAATAGAAAGAAATTGATAAAGCACGTAAGTAGATCACAAAGTTGATGTCTCTTCATTGATTTTAAGGATTTTTGCCATTTTTAAACTGTTGTTATAGACGATGTCATGGAAGCCTAAAATAGAGAACAATGACTATTTTCACCAAAATTTGATAAGTTAGACAAACAAGATTCAATAGTTTTAAAATGTAGTTCAGCTGAATTCACAGGAATCTCCATATTGCCAATGAGTATTAAGTAAAGGATAACACAGAAATATATTTTTTAAAAGATTGGAATATCATGGTTCTGAGAAGCGTACGGTGCTGCTGTGGAATTTTTAAAAAGACAGGCATCATTCAAATGGTGAATTTATAGTTATAAATAAAGTGGTCTTTCCCATAAGTTTTTCATAACTTTTTTTTCATAACTCCTATGTGCACAGTGCCACCAATAGGAAAGACATACACTATCAAATAAGGATGTATTTCAAATTCGAAGGGAAACTACAGATTTTGAATAATCTTCAAGAGTATAATAACTGTCAGCTGCTGTACTATGTCTCTGAGCCATTCTAATCTTGACTACTAACTTTAGCTATTCTGGTAACTACACTGCTTTTTGTCTAATGTGGAACAGTATTATTAAATACTTAGGGTGCATTACACTGACATTCAAATATTTTCAAAATGACCTGTAGTAAAAAAATTTTATTGTGATCCATAATACATGCATATGCACCCAATTACACACAGTTGAAATAAAATTCCACAAAACAATATTTAAACTTACTTTGTGCAGTAAACTTCAACATTTCATTTTTCTATTCTATTTCATATTTCTCTGCCTTCTTGTGGAACAAGTTCTATCACTTTTGTGTTCTCATATAGTATGCATTATATGAAGACCTTGGACAGTGCCAAATTTTTAATTAAAAGATTTTTGATAAATGCATGAATCGTACCCGCTTCTTGAGTACCAAAATTCTTCCCCTAAAGATCATAGTTTTACGTTTTGAAATATTTCAAAAAATTTTAAATCTTTAGCTGTGAGTAATAAAATTAAAGATATTGGCATTTGTAAGCAAGTACCATTGGGAATGGAACCAAATTGGTGAAATGGAAAGAGAAGAAGGAAAATAAGTCAAGGAACTTTGAAAAATATTAGATCTACTTACTAGCAAATGGCATACTTAGCAATATATTTTTTTTCTGATTTTGTGTGGTGGTTCTCTCAGTCTTTATGTTTACTAAGAGGAAATTTTCCCCAGGCCATTCTATAAATTATACCATGAAGCTGGCTGTGATGCTTTTGATGTTTGTTAAGAAACCATTGATAACAACACAAAAAAATGCAGCCTTGAAGAAAATTATTATCCTACTATCAATTATAGCCAAACATACCTGATTTTTACTTGTATTTTAGCTGAATCTCTTATGACCTTAACACTTTTCAATTCTATTTTTCATTTTATAGATAGTTAATACTAAATCAAAATTGTGTGTATGTGTGTGTGTATATATATATACACACACACACATATATATACACATACACACACACACACACACACACACAGATGTGTATATGTGAATTTCAACAAGAGAGCCATCACATATATTATAAAATGCCAGGTATATTTCTATATTTAAAAGAAGGCCGGGAGCTGTGCCTACCTGTAATCCCAGCCCTTTGAGAGGCCTAGGCGGGCAGATCTCTTGAGGTCAGGAGTTTGAGACCAGCCTGGCCAACATGGCGAAACCCCGTCTCTACTAAAAATACAAAAATGAGCCATGTTTAGTGGCGCAAGCCTGTAATCCCAGATACTTAGGAGGCTTAGGCAGAAGAATCTCTTGACCCTGGGAAGCAGAGGTTCCAGTGACAGAGAACATGCCACTGTGCTCCAGCCTGGGCAACACAGCAAGACTCCAACTCAAAGAGAAAAAAAAAGATAAATATAATTTTAAAAGAAAATAATATGAATTATTTTTTCTTTTAGCAGTGAATTATGATTTAAATTATAAAATGCAGTATGGAGCATGCAGGAAAACAAATACTCGAAAGCCTTTAAAAAGCTGTCCCAAAGGGACAACTTACAGATACTACCACCAGGGGCTCAGTAAGGGAGGGAAAAGGAAGGAATTAGGACATAA
>NW_016812373.1:12187-15384 GCF_001698545.2 Rhinopithecus bieti | reverse complement strand
ACGCATATATATATTTTATGTATGTATACACACACATATATATATATAAAATACCTACCAGAGTAACTGGAAAATATTAATTCCTTAATAAATAGTGGATTTTTTATGGTTATGAGAGTGTCAATTATTTTATAAATATGAAACGAAATTCATTGTTTAATCTAACTTTGGTTATTAGTGTTTCCTTTAATATTCAGAAGCACAATATCTCCTTCACATACATCTTTACTGATCTATGTACCTATAAACCTTTCAGTGTAATATTGTGAAAAATGTCAGTTATATGTTGCTGACATGTAACTATAGTTAGTATGGATGAGCCTCAGTAGACAGAATTTCTACCTATTTGAAGTTTTCAAAAATGAAAAAGACATATTTCTTGGACCAATGGTAAGACCCAGCTGATTTTAGAGAATAAAGCACTAAGAACTGAATAAAAATGAAAACATATAGGGCAGCAAAACATTTTGTATGGATACTGTAATGGTGAATACATGATACTATGAATTAGTTAAAACCCAAAAACCATAGAGCATAATCAGTGAAACAATGTAAACTATGAACTTTAGTTAATAACAATACATTAATATTGGTCTATTGATCATAAAAAGTGTACCACACCAATGCAAGATGCTAACCCTTTTCCCATTTGCCCTGAGAATACTTGTCAGGGCGCTTGCAGCTGCCATATTTACCCAGAGAAATATCCATATAATATCTCACTTTTATTAATATTTTAACGTCCCTCCGTTATATAGACGTTGGAAACAAAATATATCATTCTATACCATTCTATTTATAGCATTTTGTTTTAGTAGTTGTGTAACTATTTACAAAATGTAGTAATTCTCTATTGCAGAAAATGTCACACCCTAGAAAACGTAGCTTTCCTACCCGTGATGTTAGCTTCACTCTCGAAGAGTTGTTGGCTGAAGATTCATTTCATGAACCTGATTTTTCTAAAATAGATAATTCTGATGATTCAGAGAATTTTGATGTTAGTTCTGTTTAGAAATCATTCCAAGGATAGTTTTTATATTTTATTTTCACATGGAAAATCAGTCAGATTTGCTTCAGCCTCAAACAGTGTGTTTATGTAAAATTAAATGAGCACTGGCAGCAAGATGCACTTATTTTTTTCTAAACAGGAAAAAGGTTAATAATAGGAGAAACTGTGGATAGGGATAATGAAGAAGGAAGTAAGTATATGGAAACTCTGTACTTTTTGCCCAGTGTTATTGTAAACCTAAAACTGCTCAGCAAACAATCTGTTAATTAATTTTTAAAAATCTATATATATACTTCTCAAACAGAGGATGTCTAGTGTTTTCATCTTTTGACCATAAGCATTTATTTCTTCATGGAAAATGTTAAAGTTTACGCTGTGGGATTTAAATTACAACCATAATTATTTAATACTTAACGTTTATCTACATTTCTCTACTATGTACAGAAATGGTTGTATATTAAGATTTTCCTGAATATTTATCTACGTTTCTCTACTATGAATGTACAGAAATGCTTGTACATTAAGAATTTCCTGAAGACAACCTAATATTTAAAGTTTTACTTGTAATATGATACAAATAATAAATATTGACCTATTTATTGGGCACTTTCTCTGTTACAGGTACTATGTTAAGTACTTTATCTGCATCATATAAAGCATGTTCATAACTTCTAAGAAAGAAATTATTGTCCAGAAAGTCTTCTAATCTGAATATTATTTATATACTTATAATTCAAATAACTATGAAAACAGAATGTAATGAATTATTTTAACTTCATTTAAAAATCAATGATTTAATAATAGTACATATCCTGAGTTGCGTGCGTATTTCTGTTTAACAAGAAAAATGACTCAGATACAGTTGTGTTAAATACTCATTCATAAAACTTATTATAAATATTACATATATTTATACTATTAACTAGAGATATTACACACTGATAAGTCAGTAATTCAACTCAGAAATTCATAGGAGACTACTGTTGGCACTCTATCATTATTTCTGAAACTAGAATTATTTATGTAGTGAAAGTATCCAATATTTTTCCATCTATTTCATTTTAAATCTCTGTGTTATATAATATACTTATTACAAGATTATTAAATTGCAAACAACAGAGGGCTTGGAGAAACTGTGCCTTGGATGCTACCCTAGAATATGTCAGACTTTTTGAAAAGTAGACATATTTATGTGGAATACACTTTATTGGAAAGAACACAAATACACTATTTTCAGTTTAGTTCTGTAGAACATTCAGAAAATCAGGAAGTTACATATGTCAAGAATAACTGATGGCTTAATCCAACCCCATCATTGGGCATATAAGCAAAAAGTATATAAGAAGTCATGATTCATTGTAACATAATCAAATGACACTGCCCCTCTAGGGCAACAAGAGCACTATAAGATAATTGACTCTGGTTAAAAACAAACAATGAACCAAAAAAGTTAGAAATCATTTCAAAATAAAATGTTTAAACAATATGTATACTTCTGATTCATAGCAGCCATGGTGACTTTGCCTGCTACATTGATGTTTTCTAAATGAGAAAAGGTAAAGGGCAAAAAGAGCACTATAAGGTAATTGATTCTGATTAAAAACAAACAATGAACCCACAAGGAAAAGCCTTTTCTATTGATTGTATTTTCTTTTTTGTAATTTATCTTTCAAATTTCTATTCTTGGAGTGTAGTCACATCACAAATAACAGTATCAAAGTTGAAAGATATTGGATTCGTAATAAATTGCTGCTGCATAAAGGCATCAAGCTTTGGTTTTTGGCCCTCTGTGATTATTCAGTTTACTCCATCACGACATAGGATCTAGGATATTTTAAAGAAAATATATCAACTCAATTGTTGGTTTGGGCAACACCTGGTAATAAGTTGTTTTGTTATATGATCTTGTGTGATCCTACATAACTTTATATCCAAATATTCCAATTCAAAAAGCGAAACACAGAATCTCACATTATAAACTAATAAGTTCTCTAAGAGGGTAAATATTAAATTATCCAAAATACTAATTCACCAAAACGCCTAGTTTTTAATTAAAAGTTATTTTGAATCACAAAGTTCCCAAATAACTTTAAACAGTAAATTAGAAACCTTGAAAATATAAGTTATTCCTGTTTTTATTCAATAAGAATTATTTGTAATTGTTTTTTGTTTTTGGTTTTGGGTTTTG
>NW_016812373.1:5638-11056 GCF_001698545.2 Rhinopithecus bieti | reverse complement strand
AAAAAAAAAAAAAAAAAAAAAAAAAAAAAGCTACAAGATAAAAAAATATTTTTTATTAATTTTAAAGAAGCATTTTAGAAATAGGCCTAAGGCCAAGCAACAAAAGCAGAAATGAAAATAAACTGAACTGAACAAGGTCTTTGATAAAATAAAGAAAACTTTACTTTGTGGTTTAATTAGAAAATATTATTCATTGAGTAAAGGGAGAAAAGCAAGTTATGTTGGTAAAGCTTTCTTTCAGCTTAATTAAATATTATATATGTTTTCACTCTGTTTTGTTCTTTCTGAATTGAAAGGTAAACATTATTTATTTCTTCAGTGTTCCATGAAACCAAGACATTGTCGCATACATAAATATAACTGTTACACATTTGATTACGAAGCCTTTGTTTTATTCAAACCTATTTGTATTCAAAACTGTTGTAGGAGGAAACCAAACTATAGTGAGATGAAAACATAACAATGTTTTCAGAAAGCTTAATGTATGTCTACCACATAGATCCAATTTATTTAAGAGATTACTCCAATAAGTAATTTCAATATTGTTTATATAATCAATTTGTGCTTTCTTTTAATTTTAAGTAATTCCAAATTTTATTAACTTTATCTAATCATTAAAAACTAGAATGAACTGTACATTATAAGGGTGGTAAGATATTTGTATTCTTGAAAGTAAAATGTAGTGTATTTTAGAATTGGCACACACAACCAGCAAGCAAAAATGTTGGTGATTAACTCAGGTTATAAGGAATTAAATTAAATGACTTTTCTTGTGTTCCCAAATATATGTTGTTTAAATTTCTGATAAGTAATGTTATCTAGAATATCAAGAGAAGATAAAGTTTGATTGAGAAGGTAAAAACTCAACTGGAAGTTGAAGGTTGCACATTATGCACAATTGCTTGAATCCTCTTATGTTCAGATGGACTGAAACAAGGGAAATATGTGTAACTCCACTACCCAGGAGTGGGCTTGGCACATAGATGATGCCCAAAGACTGTTGCTCAATAAGAGCTGTTAATACATTTTTATTTTTGTTTTGTAAGAAAGGTAACTGAAATTGTAAATATGAATTACAACTTCTCTTCTTAATACTAATAGATTTGTTGTACATAGGAAGTTAAATTGGTTGTTAAACTTTTACAAATTATTTAAATGTATGAACTTGAAATTTAAATTTCTGATTATATTATATTATGCAAGTAAATAAAATAGTTATAAAATAAAATATTGAACCTAGAGAAAGCTAGTAAAAGTCCATTGTGAAAGTTAAATTTTAAAATGTTCATAGGATGAATATTTTTCAAATTAAAAAAAGATTGTGAACTTAGCAAGGTTATCTATTTTCCAGAATTCCGTTTGATTCAAATTGTAAGACTTATTCTTACAATATCATTTGCTAATTACTATGTATGAAAAGAAATATTATCACCTATATCAGATTCTAGCATGATTAGAAACTCTTATTTGTATGCCACGTACATACACACATGATCTCTGGGACTAGAACTTCAAAAGGAAATCTATGGGGCATGGAAAACAGTGGTCTTCTCAGCTAATCTCCCAAAATACAGAGCAGAAAAAAAAAAAAAAAAAAAAAAAACTGTTTTTTTTGGGAAAAAAAAATTAAAATATTTTAAAGAAAATGTAGCTCATATCATCGTCATCTCGTGATGCTGATGTTTGAGGAATTGTCTTGTTTTCACTTGATTAAATACTACAGCTTTGCCAAATAAGAGGATTTAGCCAAAGATCCAAGATATGAAAATCTGAAGTACAAATCTCCTAGCTGAATATGAGAGAAATTGATTCAATATTTAAAAAAATAACTTTATATAACAAAGTATTATTTCTATCTATAAGATGCACTTATTGTAAGCATAGAACTAGCTTTTAATACAACAGTAGAGTTGTGCAACTATCACAAACATCAAGTTTTAGAACATTTCCACCACCCCCCAACATGTATTCTGCCCATTTGAAGTGAATTCCTGTTCTCACCTCCAGTCTCAGGCAACAAATGATCTGAGTCTGTCTCTACAGATTTGCTTTTCTGGGAAATTCATGTATGTTGAATCATACAGCATAAGTCTTCTGTGACAGACTTCTGTCACTTAGCAAAATATTTTGAGATCATATTGTACTATGTTTCAGTACTTTACTCTTTTCTATTGCTGAATAACATTCTACTGTACAGATAAGCTACAGTGTGCTGATGGACATTTAAATTGTTTGCAGTTATGGTATTAAGAAATAATGTTTCCATGAGCATTAACATCCAAGTTTATTTGTGGAAATATATATATTTAATTTTATTGGTTGGACGCCCAAGAGTGGAATTGGTAGACTACATGGTACATTTTAACTTTTAAGTAGCTGCCAAAGTATTTTCCAAAATGGCTGTATCAATTTACTTAAGGGTTCCAATCTCCCTACCTCCTCACCAACACTTCTCATTGTCTTTCTTTTTTATTATCGCCATCACAGAGGGTGGAAAGTAGCAGGGCATTTTGGTTTTGGACTGCGAATTTTAAATCATTATAATTAGGCTCAAGAACATCTTTATTAATGAAAATAAGAACCATTACAATCAAGGGAACATTTTGCCAACAAGAAATAAGTTTGTTTATTCCTGTAGTGTAAAATCCATGCTTCGGCATTTGACAAACTCTTGGGAGGCATTTTCTGCGTGCTGCTGGTTGTGGAAGCATTTACCCTGCAAAAGTTGTGGAGATGCTTGAAGAAGTGGTAGCCGGTGTGAGAGAGGTCAGGTGAATACAGCAGATGAAGCAAAACTTTGTAGCCCAATTCGTTCAACTTTTAAAGTGTTGGTTGTGCGATGTGTGGTCAGGTGTCGTCGTGGAGAAGAATTGGGCCCCTTCTGTTGCCCAATGCTGGCTGCAGGTGTTACAGTTTCCGGTGCATCTCAAAGATCTGCTGAACATACATCTCAGATGTAATAGTTTTGCCGGGATTCAGAAAATTGTAGTGGATCAGACCAGCAGCAGACCACCAGTGACCATGACTTTTTTTGGGTGCAAATTTGACCTTGTGAAGTGCTTTGGAGCTTCTCGATCCAACCACGGAGCTGGTGATCGCCAGTTGTCATGGTTGTCGTATAAAATCCACTTTTCATTGCACGTCAAAATCCGATTGAGAAATGCTTCATCATTGTTGCATAGAATAAGAAAAGACATTTCAAAATGAAGACTTTTTTAAAATTTTCGGTCAGCTCATGAGGCACCTACTTATTGAGCTTTTCACCTTTCCAATTTGCTGGAAATACCGAACCACCATAGCATGATCAATGTTGAGTTATTCGGCAGCTTCTCCTGTAGTTGTAAGAGAACCAACTTCATTGATGGCTCTCAATTAGTTATTATCAACTTCCGATGGCTGACAACTATGCTTCTCATCTTCAAGACTCCCATCCCCTTTGTAAAACTTCTTGAACCACCACTGCACTGTACATTCATTAGCAGTTCCTGGGCAAATGCATTGTTGTTGCAAGCTGTCTCTGCTGCTTTACTACCCATTTTGAAATTAAATATTAAAATCGCTCAGATTTGCTTTCTGTCTAGCATCATTTCCAAAGTCTAAAATAAATGTAAAATAAATAGGAAGTAAGAAGTCATTATCAGAAAAGAATAAAGTGAGAAAAGCACATTAAAATGATGTATAACATAACCACATTTATTTAAGAATGTATTCCAATATCAAAGGACAAATTTCAACAATGCAAAACCTCAGTTGCTTTTGCACCAACCTAATATTTGTATCCCTCAAACAACTAACTATATTTAGCATCTCTCAGCATGCTTACTGCCCATTTTATATCTTCTTTGAAGAAGTCTCTTTTAAATGTGTTTTTTAAATGAATTTTCTTGTTAATATTGAATTACAGTTATAGGATATTTTATATTCAAGATATAAGTGCTTTATTAGAAATATGACTTACAAGTAATTTTCCCAGTCTATAGTTTATGTTTCCGTGTTCTTATCAGTAAATTATTAATTATTTGTCAAACAAACATAAACAAATTTTATTAATCTAGCAAGTAGAAATAACTTGGAAGTCATACTTGCAACATTAAGGAGAACTTACAGTTTCAACCTGAGTCCTTCAAGAACTAAAATGTAAAAAATTAAATAGTAATTGACATTATAAATATAGTTATATTTCCTAAATGTTGTGAATTTTTTAAATGATTTTTATAGGCTACATGTAAGTCTTGAAATAATTTTGAAATTATTTAATGAAAATAAATTAAGGTCTATTTCATGTATTCATCCATGAATTCTTCATAACTAAACTAATATTAGCTAATATTAGCAAACTAATATTTATTAACACTTAATTGAGGTTTATCTCAAGCTTGAAAATGCTAAGTAATTTGAAACTAAAATGTATGAACTATAAATTGAAAGTTATTAAATTATTTGCATAAAAAATATAGTAGTTAAGTCTTGTTTCTAAAGAAACTTTTAGAACTACTCAGGTTCTCAGTTTTCAGTTTTAAAATTCTTAATTTCTCACACTTGTTAATAAGAATGCTTGTGCTTATAAATTACTATATGTATGGCTGTCACATGAGAAAAAAGTGAAGTGACTAAGATTTAATTTCAAACATCTCATTTTGCCATTCCTCCATTACATTCAAGAACACACCACTTCCACCCAGAAAGAAATCTGTACTTGGAGTTATCATTTTGTTGCATAAGGTTACTAATTACTGAGGTCTGTGGTTCTCAATGCAGAAAATTTAACCTTGGTTTGTACTTTGTATTAAAATGGTGCTTTCCATGTTGCATACTAGGCAGAATCAGAACTACAAGGTCATACTTCAAGTAGTTTCATCCATCTAACAGGCCTGGATAACTCAAACAGCCAGCTAATGTTTGTGTTTCCCAGTACAATGTTTAAAATGATATTAATTTTCTTACCTGGACCGGGCACGGTGGCTCAAGCCTGTAATCCCAGCACTTTGGGAGGCCGAGACGGGCGGATCACAAGGTCAGGAGATCGAGACCATCCTGGCTAACATGGTGAAACCCCGTCTCTACTAAAAAATACAAAAAACTAGCCAGGCGAGGTGGTGGGCGCCTGTAGCCCCAGCTACTCAGGAGGCTGAGGCAGGAGAATGGTGTAAACCCGGGAGGCGGAGCTTGCAGTGAGCTGAGATCCGGCCACTGCAATCCAGCCTGGGCGACAGAGCGAGACTCCGTCAGAAAAAAAAGAAAGAAAGGTCGGGCAGAGTGGCTCACGCCTGTAATCCCAGCACTTTGGGAGGCCGAGACAGGCGGATCACAAGGTCAAGAAATGGAGACCATCCTGGCCAACATGGTGAAACCCCATCTCTACTAAAAATACAAAAAGTAGCTGGGCGTGGTGGCATGTGCCTGTACTCCCAGCTACCC
>NW_016812373.1:0-4141 GCF_001698545.2 Rhinopithecus bieti | reverse complement strand
AGTAAATTGTGTTTTACAAAACACTAAAATTACAGAAAATGAAATCTTGTAAATGATATTATTCAACATTAATCATATAAAGTACCTAGAAATAAATCTATAGAAATGTGTGTGAAAATAGAAGATCTATAGCAATGAGAAGTGTACTTTGCTCATAAAAGAGAAATATAAAATTGAATAGATAGCATTTCTCCACAAATTTATGTCATTTTTTTTTGTGGAAATTAACAAGCTATGTCTAAAATTTATATAGAAATTCATTTAGTTAAATCAGCAAAGGCAAACTTGAAAAAGTAAAGGCATGCTTAGTTATTGGAATACAACTGAGAAAAGATAAAAAGGTAAACAGATTGAGAAGAAATAAATAACACTGTCTTTGTTCACAGACAACATTATTGTCTATGTAGGAAACCAAAAAGGATAGGCAGAAAACCTCCTGGAGCTAATCAGCAGTTACAGCAGGGTTGCAGAATACAAGCTTAAGACAAAGCAGTAAACTGCTTTCCTATAGAGCAGTGGTGAACAATTATATTTGAAATTAAAAATCAATACTCTTTACAAAATAATGCCTCAAATAAAATACTTAAGTATAAATATTACAAAATATGTGCAAGGTTCTATACAAGGAAAACTACAAAATGTTGATGAAAGAAATCAAGGAACCAAATAAATGGGGAGATATATTATGTCCATGGATAGGAAGACTGAACACAGTCAAGATGTTAGTTTCTGCCAATTAGATCTATAGATTCAAGGCAATCTCAATCAAAATCTCAGCAAGCTATTTTATGGATATCGATAGATGGACAGATTTCTTTTCTTTTTTTTTTTTTTTTTTGACAGAGTCCCACTCTGTCACCTAGGCTGGTTGTGCAGTGGCACAATCTCAGCTCACCACAACCTCCACCTCCCAGGCTCAAGCAAGTCTCATTCCTCAGCCTCCCAAGTGGCTGGGATAACAGGTATTACAGGTGTGTGCCACTGCATCGGATATTTTTGTTTGTTTGGTAGGTTGTTTTTGTTTTTGTTTTGGTAGAGACGGAGTTTTACTATGTTGGCCAGACTGGTCTCGAACTCCTGACCTCAAATGATCTGCCTGCCTTAGTCTCCCAAAGTGCTGGGATTATAGGTGTGAGTCACCATGCCTGGCCTCAACAAACTGATTCTAAAATTTACATGGAGATGTGGAAGTCCCAGAATAGCCAAAACAATATTGAAGAAATAAAGTTGAAGCACTGACATTACCCGGTTTCAAGATTTACAGGCAATTCCTGACTTATGATGGTTTGACTTATGATATTTTTGTTTTATGATTGGCTTATTGGAACATAACATCATAAGTGGAGGGGCATCTGAACTTAGGATGGTCCATTTTTCAACTTTACAATGGGTTTACTGAGGTATCAAATGGATTTTCAACTTAAGACTTACTGTGTGTTTATTGAGATATAACCACATTGTAAGTTGAGGAACATCTGTACTATAAAGCCGCAGTCATCAAGACCGTGTGTTATTGCTGAAAGAGTAAAGGAAGACGGGGTGCAGTGGCTCACGCCTGTAATCCCAGCACTTTGAGAGGCCGAGTCAGGCAGATCACAAGGTCAGGAGATCGAGACCATCTGGCTAACACAGTGAAACTCTGTCTCTACTAAAACTACAAAAAATTAGCCAGGTATAGAGGCAGGTGCCTGTAGTCCCAGCTACTCAGGAGGCTGAGGCAGGAGAATGGCATGAACCCGGGAGGTGGAGGTTGCAGTGAGTCGATGTCATGCCACTGCACTCCAGCCTGGACAACAGAGCGAGAATCCATCTCAAAAAAAAAAAAAAAAAAAAAGAGTAAGAGGAATAAATACATAGAACAAAAATGAGACTGAGAAGTAGACCCATACACACATAGTCAAATGGTATTTGACAAAGGGTTAGAGGCAATACAATGGAGAAAAGATATTCTTTTCAACAAATGGTGCTGAAACTTCCAGATATCCACATAAAGAAAAAGAAAATGAACATAGACACAGACTGTACTCCCTTGACAAAAATAAACACTTCAAAATGGATCAAAGTCCTAAATGTAACACATAAAACTATACAACCTTTGGGGGAAAAAAAGAGAGAGAGAAAATCTAGATGACCTTGAATTTGTCAGTAAATTTTAGATCTAACAACGAAAGCACAATCTATAAAAGAATTAAAAAGCTGAACTTAATTAAAATGAAATATTTCTGCTTTACAAAAGTTATTGTCAAGAGAATGAAAAGACAAGCCACAGACCAAAAGAAAATATTGTAAAAGACATTTGATAAGGGATTGGATCTCTCAAAACTGATAATCAAGACAAAAGTAACACTATTAAAATAGACCAAAGATCTTAATGGACACTTCATCATAGAAGACATATGTGTGTGTGTGTGCGTGTGTCTGTGTGTGTGTGTGTGTGTGCAATAAGCATATTGAAAGATGCTGCACGTCATATGGCATCATGGAAATGCCAATTAAAACAAGATAGCACCACATGCCTATTAGAACAGCCAAAATGAGTAACAATGACAATATCAAATATTGGCAAGGATGTGGAGCAAAAGAACTCTCATTCATTGTTATTGGAAATGCAAAATAGTATAGCCACTTTGAAAGGCAATTTGGCAGCTTCTTAGAAAAGTATTGATAAAAATACTTTGACGATACAATCGAACAGTCATGCTCCTTGGTATTTAGCCAAAAAGTTGAAAATTTGTGTATACAAAAAACCCTGCAGTTTTATTTATAATTGCAATCTTGAAAGCAATCAAGGTGTCTTTCAGTAGGTGAATGTATAAATAAACTGTGATACATCCAGCCAATGGAATATTATTCACTGTTAAAAAGCAATGAGATGTCAAGCCATGAAAAGACATGAAACAAACTGAAATGCTTATTGCTCAGTGAAAGAAGCCAATCTGAAAAGGCTGCATAGTGTGTAATCCAACTATATGGCATCTAAAAAAGGCAAAACTATGGAGACAGTAAAAAGATCCATGGTTTTTAGGGTTAGGGAGCAGTGAGGGATGATAAGGCAGAACACAGAGATTGTTTAGGGCAGTAAAAATACTCTGTATGGTACTATAACGATGGATACATGGTATTATAACCCATAGACTACACAAGAGGGAGGTTCATCAATTGCACCAAATATATCACTCTGGTGGGGGATACTGACAATGAGGGAATCAGTGAGTCAGTGGGGGAAGATGGTATATGGGAAATCTGTACTTTGTCCTCAATTTTGCTGTGAATCTAAAACCGCTATAAACAATAAAGACCATTAAAAATGTAAAGCAGTTATATCACCAGACATCATAACTTGTTTGAAGCAACTGTAATTAATCATGGTTTTCGTGCAAGCATGTATAATTATACCAGTGGATGATAACAGAGAATGTAACAACAGATCCACACACAGGCAGTCATGTGACTTATGAATGCATTGGTGTATATTGCAGCAACATTATGGAAATAATTACCTTTTTAATTGGTGTTGGATTAAATTTAATATTCATACAGAAAAACATCTTGAAACCTTATCTCTAATAATAGAGGCGAGGTGGATTATATATCTAAATTCAAAATGTAAAACAATAATACTTCTGGAATAAAATATAGAAGCAAATCTTCATTATCTTTTGGTATGTAAATATTTTTAAAAAGACACAAGCGGGGGCGGAGCAAGATGGCCGAATAGGAACAGCTCCAGTCTCCAACTCCCAGCGCGAGCGACACAGAAGACCGGTGATTTCTGCATTTTCAACTGATCTACTGGGGATATCTCACTAGGGAGTGCAGGACAATCGGTGTTGGTCAGCTGCTGCAGCCTGACCAGCGAGAGCTGAAGCAGGGCGAGGCATTGCCTCACCTGGGAAGTGCAAGGGGAAGGGAATCCCTTTTCCTAGCCAGGGGAACTGAGACACACAACACCTGGAAAATCGGGTAACTCCCACCCCAATACCGCGCTTTAAGCAACGGGCACACCAGAAGAATATATCCCTCACTTGGCTGGGAGGGTCCCATGCCCACGGAGCCTCCCTCATTGTTAACACAGCAGTCTGTGACCATCTAACCCCAAGGCAGCAGTGAGGCTAGGGGAGGGGCGACCACCATTGCTGAG
>NW_016812372.1:0-1156 GCF_001698545.2 Rhinopithecus bieti | reverse complement strand
GTCTCTATCTCCATCAGTTCTGCTCTGATTTTAGTTATTTCTTGTCTTCTGCCAGCCTTTGAATTTGTTTTCTCTTGTTTCTCTAGTTCTTTTAATTTTGATACTAGGGTGTCAATTTTAGATTTTCCTGCTTTCTCTTGTGGGCATTTAGTGCTATAAATTTCCCTCTACACACTGCTTTAAATGTGTCCCAGAGATTCTGGTACATTGTGCTTTGTTCTCATTGGTTTCAAAGAATATCTTTATTTCTACCTTCATTTCCTTATTTACCCAGTAGTCATTCAGGAGCAGGTTGTTCAGTTTCCATGTAGTTGTGTGGTTTTGAGTACGTTTCTTAATCCTGAGTTCTAATTTGATTGCACTGTGGTCTGAGAGACTGTTTGTTATGATTTCCATTCTTTTGCATTTGCTGAGTAGTGTTTTACTTCCAATTACATGGTCAATTTTAGAGTAAGTGCGATGTGGTGCTGAGAAGAATGTATATTCTATTGTTTTGTGGTGGAGAGTTCTATAGATGTCTATTAGATCCACTTAGTTCAGAGCTGCGTACAAGTCCTGGATATCCTTATCAATTTTCTGTCTCATTGATTTGATCATTTCAACTGGTACTGTAAAAGCATTTGAGAATATTCAACAACCTTTCATGATAAAAACCGTTAAGAATAAAAACAAACAAACAAAAAAACTGGGTCTAGAAGGAACCTACCAAAACACAATAAAAGTCATTTATCACAGACCCACAGCAAGTATTATAGTGAATGGGAAAAACTGAAAGTCTTTCCTACAACCTCTGGAAAACAATAAGGATACCCACTTTCACCACTGGTGGCTCACGCCAGTAATCCCAGCACTTTGGGAGGCCAAGGCTGGGGGATCATCTGAGGTCAGGAGTTTGAGACCAGCCTGGCTAACACAGTGAAACCCCATTTCTACTGAAAATACAAAAAATTAGCCAGGCGTGGTGGCGCGTGCCTGTAACACCTGTAATTCCAGCTACTCTAGAGGCTGAGGCGGGAGAATGGCTTGAACCCAGGAGGGAGAGGTTGCAGTGAGCAGAGATGGCAGCATTGCACTCTAGCTTGGGCAACAACAGTGAAAATCCATCTCCAAAAAATAAAATAAAATAAAATAAAATAAAATAAAATAAAATAAAATA
>NW_016812371.1:0-7524 GCF_001698545.2 Rhinopithecus bieti | reverse complement strand
AATATTTCATGTATAACTTCATCTGCTGAATAAACTGCTAGTAAATCTTCCCCCAAGAAAAAAAAAGGAAGAAAAAATCTTTCTGAGGAACTGCTTTGAGATGTGTGCATTCATCTCACAGAGTCAAACTTTTGTTTGATTCAGCAGTTTGGAACCATTCTTCTTGTCCATTCTGTGAAGGAACATTTGGGAGTTCATTGAGTCCAATGGTGAAAAGAATATCCTAGGATAAAAATAAGAAGGAAGCTATCTGAGAAACTGCTTTGTGATGTGTACATTCGTCTCACAGTGTTAAACTTTTCTTTTCATTCAGTAGTTTGGAAACACTTTGTTTTCAGAATCTGTGAAGGGATATTTGGGAGTACATTGAGACCTATGGTGAAAAAGGAAACATCTTCAGATATAAACTAGAAAGAAGCTTTCTGAGAAATTGCTTTGTGATGTGCGCATTCATCTCACAGAGTTAAACCTTTTGTTGGACTGAGCAGTTTGGACACACTGTGTTTGTCCATTCTACGAATGTACATTTGGGAACTCATTGAGATCAATGGTGAAAATTAATATCCCAGGATAAAACTAGAAAGAAGCTATCTGAGAAACTGCTCTGTGATGTGTGCATTCATATAGCAGAGTTCCACCTTTCCTTTCATTCATCAGTTTGGAAACTGTGTTTTGTAGAAGCTGCGAAGGGATATTTGGGAACGCACTGAAGCCAATGGTGAGAAATGAAACATTTTCACATAAAACTAGAAAGAAGCTTTCTGAGGAACTGTTTGTGTCCATTCATCTCACAGAGTTAAACCTTTCTTTTGATTCAGCAGTTTGGAAACACTCTTTTTGACCATTCTGCGAGTGGACATTTGGGAGCTCAGTGAGGCCAATGGCAAAAAAGCAAATATACCAGGATAAAAACTAGAAGGATCCTACGTGGAAATGCATTAGGCCTATCGTGAAAAAGGAAATATTTTCAGATAAAAAGAAGAAAGAAGCTTTCAGAGAAGCTTTCTGTTTTGTGATGTGGACATTTATCTTACAGATTTAAACGTTTCTTTGGATTCAGCAGTTGGGAAACACTGGCTCTGCCCATTCTGCCAATGGACATTTGGGAGCTCATTGACGTCAATGGCAAAAAAGTGAACATCCCAGGATAAAAATTAGAAGGAACCTATGTGAGAAACCACGTTGTGATGTGTGCATTCATCTCGCAGAGTTAAACCTTTCTTTTCAATCTCGAGTTGGTAAAAACTGTTTTAGTAGACTCTGTGAAGGGATATTTGGGAGTGCATTGCAGCCTATAGTGAAAAAGGAAACATCTTCAGATTAAAACTAGAAAGAAGCTTTCTGAGAAACTGCCTTGTGATTAGTATATTCATCTCACAGAGTTATACCTTTCCTTGTATGCAGTAGTTTGGAAACACTCTTTTTGTCCATTCTGCAAATGGACATTTTGGAGCTCATTGAGGCCAAAGGCGAAAAAGGGAATATCGCAGGACAAAAACTAGAAGGAATCTCTCTTAGAAACTGCTTTGTTATGAGTGCATTGTTCTCGCAGAGCAAAACCTCTCTTTTCATTCAGCAGATGGGAAACACTGGTTTTGTAGAATCTGAGGACGGATATTTGGGAGCACCTTGAGGCCAATGGTGAAAAAGGAAATAACTTCATATAAAATCTCTAAAGAAACTTTCTGAGAAAATGCTCTCAGATGTGTGCATTCATCTCACAGAGCTAAACATTTCTTGTGATTCAGCAGTTTGTAAACAGTGTTTTTGTCCATTCTGCAAATGGACTTTTTTGAGCTCATATTTCGTTTTTCTTCATAGGTTTCAATCCACTCCCAAATTTCCTGACACAGATTCCACGACAACAGTGTTAGCAGACTGATCAATGAAAAGAAAGGTGTAACTCTGTGAGGTGAATTAACCCATCACAAAGCAGTTTCTCAGACAGTTTCTTTCCGGTTTTTATCTGAGGATATTTCCTTTGGCAACATAATTTTCATTGCGCTAAGAAATATCCCTTTGCAGATTCCAAGAAAACAGTGTTGGCAAACTGCTCAGTGAAAAGAAAAGTGTAACTCAGGTAGATGTATTCACACATCACAATGCAGTTTCTCAGAAAGCTTCTTTCCGGTTTTTATCTGATGTATTCACACATCACAGGGAGATGTATTCACACATCACAATGCAGTTTCTCAGAAAGCTTCTTTCCAGTTTTTATCTGAGGACATTTCCTTTTTCACAATAGGCCTCAATGCGCTCCCAGATATCACTTTGCAGATTAAACGAACACAGTGTTAGCAAACTGCTTCATGAAGAGGAAGGTGTAACTCTGTGAGATGAATTCACACATCACAAAGAAGTTTCTCAGAATGCTTCTTTCTAGTTTCCATTTGAGTGTATTTCCTTTTCCAGTGTAGACTTCAGCACGATCCAGCAATATCCCTTCTCAGATGCCCCAAAAATAGTGGTAACAGACTACTCCATGAAAAGAAAGTGTAACTCTGTGAGATTAATTCACACATCAGAAAGCAGTTTCTCAGAAACCTACTGTCTAGTTTTTCTCTGAGGATATTTCATTTGTCACCATAAGCTTCAAGACACTGATAAATATCCCTTTATGGATTCTAAGAAAACAGTTTTAGCAGACTGCTCAATGAAAATGTCACTGTAACTCTGTGAGATGTATTCACACATCACAAGGCAGTTTCTCAGAAGTCTTCCTTTTGGTTTTTATCTGAGGATATTTCTTTTGTCACCATGGGCTTCAAAGTGCTCCCAAACATCCTCTTGCATTTTTCACGAAAATAGTGTTAGCAAACTGCTGTATGAAAAGAATGGTGAAACTCTGTGTGATGAAGTCACACATTACAAATCACTTTCTCAAAAAGTTTCTTTCTAGTTTTCATCTGAGGATATTTCCTTTTTCACTATAGACCTCCAAGTCCTCCCAAATATCCTTTTGCAGATTCCATGAAAAGAGTGTTAGCATACTGCTCCATGAAATGAAAGGTGTAACTCTGTGAGATGAATTCACACCTCACAAAGAACTTTCTCAGAAAACTTCTTTCCAGTTTTTATCTGAGGATATTTCCTTGTCACCATAGACTTCAATGAGATCCAAAATATCCCTTCTCAGATTCCTCAAAAGGAGTGCTAACAAAGTGATCCATGAAAAATGTCGTGTAACTCTGTGAGATGANCTTTGTAGATTCCACGAAAAGAGTGTTAGCATACTGCTCCATGAAAAGAAAGGTGTAACTCTGTGAGATTAATTCACACATCACAGAGAACTTTCTCAGAAATCTTCTTTATAGTTTTTATTTGAGTGTATTTCCTTTGTCAGCATAGCCTTCAGCGTGATCCAAAATATCCCTTCTCAGATTCCCAAAAAACAGTGGAAACAGACTGCTCCATGAAAAGAAACTCTAACTCTATGAGATGAATTCGCACATCAGAAAGCAGTTTCTCAGAAACCTTCCATCTAGTTTTAATCTGAGGATAATTCCTTTGTTCACCATGAGCTTCAATGTGCTGTGAAATATCCCTTTACAGATTACAAAAACACAGTGTTAGCAGACTGCTCAACGAAAATAACTTTGTAACTCCGTGAGATGAATTCACACACCACAAAGAACTTTCTCAGAAAACTTCTTTCCAGTTTTTATCTGAGTTTTATCTGAGTTTTATCCAGTTTTTCCTTGTCACCATGGGCTTCAAGGCGATCAAAAATATCCCTTCTCAGATTCTCCAACAACAGTGTTATCAAAGTGACCCATGAAAAGAATCGTGTATCTCTGAGAGATAACTGACACATCACAAAGCAGTTTCTCAGAAGGCTTCCTTTTGGTTTTTATCTGAGTGTATTTTCTTTGTCACCGTGAGCTTCAATGCGCTCCCAAACATCCTCTTGCAGATTCCATGAAAATAGTGTTAGAAAACTGCTCCATGAAAAGAAAGGTGTAACTCTGTGAGATGAATTCACACATGACAAAGAACTTTCCCAGAAAGATTTTTTCCAGTTTTTATCTGAGGATATTTCCTTGCCACCATAGACTTCAGTACGATGCAAAATATCCCCTCTCAGATTCCCCAACAACAGTGCTATCAATGTTATCCATCAAAAGAATGGTGCAACTCTGTAAAATGAATTCACACATCCAAAGCTGTTTCTCAGACAGCTTCTTTTTGGTTTTCATCTGAGGCTGTTTCCTTTGTCTCCAGAGGCATCAATCCGCTTCCAAATATCCCAACGCAGATTCCATGAAAACAGTTTTAGCAAACTGCTTCATGAAAAGGAAGGTGTAACTCTCTGAGATGAATTCACACATTACAAGGCAGTTTCTCAGAAGGCTTCCTTTTGGTTTTTATCTGAGGATATTTCCTTTGTCACCGTGGGCCTCAATGTGCTCCAAAATATTCTCTTCAATTTTCCTTGAAAACAGTGTTAGCAAACTGCTGTATGAAAAGAATGGTGTAACTCTGAATGATGAATTCACACATCACAAAGCAGTTTCTCAAAAAGCTTCTTTCCAGTTTTCATCTGACATTATTTTATTTTTCACTATAGGCCTCCAAGTCCTCCCAAATATCCCTTTGCAGAGTCCACGAAAAGAGTGTTAGCTAACTGCTCCATGAAAAGAAAGGTGTAACACTGTGAGATGAATTCACACATCACAGAGAACTTTCCCAGAAAGATTCTTTGCAGTTTTAATCTAAGGATATTTCCTTGCCACCCTAGGCTTCAATGCCATGCAAAATATCCCCTCTCAAATTCCCCAACAACAGTGCTATCACTGTTATCCACGAAAAGAATTGTGTAACTCTGTGAGGTGAATTAACACATCACAAAGAAGTTTCTTAGAAAGCTTCTTTCTAGTTTTTATTTGAGTATATTTCCTTTTTCAGTGTAGGTTTCAGCACGATACAAAATATCCCTTCATTGATTCCCCAATGACAGTGGTAACAGACTGCTCCATGAAAAGAAACTGTTACTCGGTGAGAGGATTTCACATATCAGAAAGCAGTTTCTCAGAAACATTCAGTCTAATTTTTCTCTGAGTATATTTCCTTCCTCAACATAAGCTTCAAGGCACTGTGACATATGCTTTATGGATTCCAAGAAAACAATGTTAACAGACTGCTCAATGAAAATAACATTGGAATTCTATGAGAAGTATTCACACATCAGAAAGCAGTTTCTCAGAAGGCTTCCTTTTGGTTTTTATCTGAGGATATTTCCTTTGTCACCATGGGCTTCAATGTACTCCCAAACATCCTCTTGCATATTCCACGAAAAGAGTGTTAGCAAACTGCTCCATTAAAAAGAATGTGTAACTCTGTGAGATGAATTCACACATCACAAAGAACTTTCTCAGAAAGATTCTTTGCAGGTTTTATCTGAGGATATTTCCTTGCCACTGTAGGCTTCAATGAGATGCAAAATATCCTCTATCAGATTCCCCAACAACAGTGCTACCAATGTTAGCCATGAAAAGAATTGTGTAAGTCTGTGAGGTGAATTCACACATCACAAAACAGTTTCTTGGAAATCTTCTTTCTAGTTTTTGTTTGAGTATATTTCCTTTGTTAGCATAGGCTTCAGCATGATCCAAAATATCGCTTCTCAGATTCCCCATTGACAGTGGTAACAGACTGCTCCATGAGAATAAACTGTAACTCTGTGAGAGGAATTCACACATCAGAAAGCAGTTTCTCAGAAACCTTTTGTCTAGTTTTTCTCTGAGGAAAATTCCTTTGTTCACCATAAACTTCAGTGCACTGCGAACTTTCTCTTTACGGATTCCAGGAAAACAGTGTTAGCAAACCGCTCAATGAAAATAACATTGTAACTCTGTGAGATGTATTCACACATGACAAAGAACTTTCTCAGAAAGTTTCTTTCCAGTTATTATCTGAGGATATTTCCTTGTCACCATAGGCTTCAATGCGGTTAAAAAGATCCCATCTCAGATTCCCCAACAACAGCGATATCAATGTTATCCATGAAAAGAATCATGTATCTCTGTGAAGTGAATTCACACATCCAAAGCTGTTTCTCAGACAGCTTCTCTTTGGTTGTCATCTGAGGCTGTTTCCTTTGTCTCCAAAGGCTTCAATCCGCTCTCAAATAACCTAACGCAAATTCCACGAAAACAGTGTTAGCAAACTGCTTCACGAAGAGGAAGATGTAACTCTGTGAGATGAATTCACACATCACAAAGCAGTTTCTCAGAAGGCTTCCTTTTGGTTTTTATCTGAGGATATTTCCTTTGTCACCATGGGCTTCAGTGCGCTCCCAACCATCCTCTTGCATGTTCCTCGAAAACAGTGTTAGCAAACTGCTGTATGTAAAGAACGGTGTGACTCTGAGTGATTAATTCACACATCACAAAGCAGTTTCCCAAAAGTCTCTTTCTAGTTTTCATCTGAGGATATTTCCTTTTTCACTATAGGCCTCCAAGTCCTTCCAAATATCCCTTAGCAGATTTCACGAAAAGAGTGTTAGCTAACTTCTCCATGAAAAGAAATGTGTAGCTCTGTGAGATGAATTCACAAATCACAAAGAACTTGCCAGAAAGATAATTTGCAGTTACTAACTGAGGATATTTCCTTGCCTCCATAGGCTTCAATGCGATGCACAATACCCCTCTCAGATTCCCCAACAACAGTTCTATCAATGTCATCCATGAAAAGAATTGTATAACTCTGCCAGGTGAATTCACACGTCACAAAGAAGTTTCTTAGAAACCTTCTTTCTAGTTTTTATTTGAGTATATTCCCTTTGTCAGCATTGGCTTTGGTGCACTGCAAAATATCGCTTCTCAGATTCCCCAAGGACAGTTGTAGCAGACTGCTCCATGACAAGAAATTGTACCTCTGTGAGAGGAATTCACACATCAGAAAACAGTTTCTCAGAAACATTCTGTCTAGTTATTCTCTGAGGATATTTCCTTTGCCACCATAAGCTTCAAGGAGCTGCGATGTATGTTTTACGGATTCCAAAAAAACAATGTTAGTGGACTGCTCAATCAAAATACCATTGTAACTCTGTGAGATGTATTGACACATCAGAAACCAGTTTCTCAGAAGGCTTCCTTTTGGTTTTTATCTGAGGATATTTTCTTCATCACCATGGGCTTCAGTGCACTCCCAAACATCCTCTTGCAGATTCCATGAAAAGAGTGTTACCAAACTGCTCCATGAAAAGAAAGGTGCAACTCTGAGAGATGAATTCGTACATGACAAAACTTTCCCAGAAAGATCTTTTCCAGTTTTTATTTGAGGGTATTTCCTTGCCACCGTAGGCTTTAATGCAATGCAAAATATCCCCTCTCAGATTCCCCAACAACAGTGTTATCAATGTCATCCATGAAAAGAATCATGTAACTCTGTGAGGTGAATTCATACATCCAAAACTGTTTCTCAGACAGCTTCTTTTTGGTTTTCATCTGAGGCTCTTTCCTTTGTCTCCATAGGCTTCAAACCGCTCCCAGATATCCTAACGCAGATTCCACGAAAACGGTG
>NW_016812370.1:47179-48392 GCF_001698545.2 Rhinopithecus bieti | reverse complement strand
AGGCTAGCTTATTCAAGTTTTAGCTCTGGCTTCATGAAGATACTAATAAACTCCAATAATCAAGAGGTAAATAAGAGGAGGTGCAAGACAATTCTACTACCATCATGAACCAGGACCCTGTAAGCATCTACATTGGGAAATATTACATCATCATTTGTCATCCAATATCATCTCCCTAGTCAACAAAAAGATTCTCTCACACCAACTGCAGGAATCTTGAATATTTAAAAGAAGATGTGCCTATGTTAGTGATTTTCTTCTGTTTACAGGTGAGGCTTCAGACCTTTTTCACAAGTGCACATGTTAAATATGTAGTCAATTCTCTATCCTAATCGACATAAATGCACAGCATCCTGCCTATCATTCATACTGAGTTGTTATGTGTTAACTTCAAAAAGGGATGGAATCCCATTTCAATGAGCAAATGGATTTTTATGTGTGTATAAGGTGATAGATAATCTAAAGGAAGGCTCATATAAATTTACTTAGTATGTATATTTTCTCTGTACATGTAATTAAGCTGTTAAAAGAAATGTTTTCCTTAATATATCTGTTAGCAAGATGTCAATGTACCTCCCAAGATATTTTACTTGTTACTTCATATACAACTTAGGTTAAATAAAAAAAGAGCAACATATTAATATTGAACATGTAAGAATCAGTTAAGGTAGATTGTCTAAGATTGCCTATGTGAATATGTGATGTAAAAATACTTATGGATATTAGGATCAACTGTTCTAACTTTACAGCCTACAAATCATTCTACTCAGTTTCATTTTTGTTCTTTCTTTTATCTATTCTACTTCTCCTTCCCACTTTGAATTGAAATTTGGAAAATTTAACACAGGAAAAGATTTCTGGATAAGGCACAGAGTAAAACAGCCATTACTTGGAGCTTTCCTCAACATAATGATTTACTAAATCTTGACAGGAAGATGATGATTACACTACCTTATATATTTACCTCCTGTCTATATGTAATTACAAACTAATTACCTGTGGAGTTGTTACTAAGTGATCAATCTAATAATTCAATTTAGTTCTTAAGGTGACCAAAAATCTGGACTACTCAATTTATTTTTCTAGGTTGCCCCATATCATAATCAAACAAGTTGTTATGTATAATAAAATAATAAAGATTGTCCGCCAAATACTGTCAGTAATGTTCTTCTGTCAATGTATGTCTCCACTGTAAAAAAAAAAAAAAAAAAAA
>NW_016812370.1:34274-42402 GCF_001698545.2 Rhinopithecus bieti | reverse complement strand
AAAAAAAAAATCCCTTCAAAAAGTGGGCAAAGGACACGAATAGACAATTCTCAAAGAAGATATATAAACAACCAACAAAGATATGAAAAAATGTTCAACATCACTAATTATCAGGGAAATGTAAATTAAAACCACAATGAGACATCACCTTACTCCTGCAAGAATGACTATAATTTAAAAAATCAAAAAAGAATAGATGTTGGTGTGGATGCGGTGGAAAGGAAACACTTTTAAATTGCCGGTGGAATAGTAATCTAGTTCAACCACTATGGAAAATAGTATGGAGATTCTTTAAAGAACTAAAAGTAGAACGACCATTCAATCCAACAATCCCACTACTGGGTATCTACTCAAAGGAAAAGAGGTCATTATATGAAAAAGACACAGCATGCACATGTTTATAGCAGCACAATTCACAATTGCAAAAATACGGAACCAACCGAAATGCCCATCAACCAATCAGTGAATAAAGGAAATGTGGTATATATACACCATGGAATACTACTAAACCATAAAATTGAATGAAATAATGGTCTTTCCAGCAACTTGGATGGAGCTGGAGGCATTATTCTATGTGAAATGACTCAGGAATGGAAAACTAAATATCATTTGTTTTCACTTATAAGCAAGAGCTAAGTTATGAGGATGCAAAAGTATAAGAATGATAGAATGGACCTTGAGGACTCGGAGAGAAGAGTAGGAGTGGAGTGAGGGATAGAAGACTACATATTGGGTAGAGCATACACTGCTCAGGTGATGGGTGCACCAAAATCCCAGAAATGACCACTAAGGAACTTGTCTAACCAGAAACCACCTGCACCCCCAAAGCTATTGAAAAAAAAAAGGAGATTGTTATTTCTATTCGGTACTTTCTCTTGGATCACTCACCATGGAGAAACCAGCTGTCATGTCATGAAGACACCAAAGCAGCTCTATGGAGAAGTGGTAAGAAACTGAGGTCTCCTCATACCAATCAGCACTAACTTGTCAGTCGTGAATGAACTGCCTTGGAAATGAATTCTCCAGGCCCAGTCAAACCTTTAGATGACTGCAGACCCAGTGACATTCTTGACTACAACATCATGAGAAACTGAGCTAAAATGACTCAGTCAAGGTATTCCCAGATTCCTGATCCACAGAAATTGTGTACATTTAATTGTTTTAAACTGTTAAGTTTTGATGTACATTTGGTGTAAAATTTTGGTGTCATTTGTTATCAAGCTATAGAGTACAAGATTTTGACCTATAGCCTTTGTTCAGTTTTCACTTAGTTTCTGACTATTCTTACAGTTGCCCTATTCTCCTAACATTCCAGTCAATAGACTGTCCCATTCAGTTATTTGAGATTCT
This sequence comes from Rhinopithecus bieti, assembly GCF_001698545.2. Taxonomy (NCBI): domain Eukaryota; kingdom Metazoa; phylum Chordata; class Mammalia; order Primates; family Cercopithecidae; genus Rhinopithecus; species Rhinopithecus bieti. The sequence goes on along the minus strand of NW_016812370.1, from coordinate 41,052 downwards.
TATTATCTTGGATTTCAGCTGATTTCTGCTCATCTGTAGTCACCAAGTCCTGGCACCAATAATTTCCGCTCCTTCCAAACTGAGTCAATCTAGACCAAGACAGGGAGGTAGAATAGACTGTTTTCTTTTACCAGTGAGTAGGCTCTAACTATTCTATTTTGGTGCCTTTTATGGCATGAAAGAAACCTTCAGCCTCCTCTCCTTAACTCTTGTCATGTTTACATGAATGATAGCTCTTGGACTGGAACAGAGCTATAACTCTGGCTTGAACCCAACTTGTTTAGCTGGGTCCCAACACTCTAAATCTGAGTTTGAATCCCAGCTCTACCACTAATGGGTAATGATTAAAATAAGTGATTTAATTTCTCTGTACTTACTGGTTTTTCCACTGTAAAATATGGATAGGACTTACTTTACAGAGTTGTAAGGAGAAAATGAGATCATATATGTGAAGTTCTTAGCCCAGTGTGTGTGAGAATGAATCTTTCATGTGCCATTTAAATCTAAAATACAGCTACCGTTTTGACTCTAAATTTTGCACTGCTAAAAAACTCACACTACTGGACTCTTCCAACAGACTAAACCTCCTTGGATACTCATTTCAATCCACTTAAAGTTTTAATTTAACACTATTCTTTGAACATCATGATCTTAAATCTGTATTCCACCATCTATAAAACAGAGTTACTTAAATCCTGGTCTTTTCCCCTTTGTCAGTAGCCGTCCCTAGAATTCCCCAAATGTGGTCATTTTTTTCTGTGTTTTCACAACCTGGGGCTTCACTGTGATTTTTAAAAATAAACATTATTTTTCTGCAGGTATTATATATGTTGCTTTGTCTGATCAGAATACTTTCCTTTGGCAAACAGCCCATTTATTACTCCACATAATTCTGATAGGGCTGTTACTTACAAGACTCTGCTCCATACAAGACCATAGGGTGGCTATGTGACCTAAGCTAGGCTTATCCGATGTTTTCTCCTGCTGATTTTATTGTTGAGTGGTTATACATAGCAACTAAGATGATTAGACCTATGAGATCAAATGGAAGCATCCTGGAGAGATGGTGCTGGAATAAAACTAAGATATTTAAAATTGCTCTGGTTCTTTTTCTTTGTGAGGCCTGATTTCTCTATTCATCCTTTGCTGTAGTGACGGACACTATATCCATCCCACAAATTTCTTTTTTATAATTTAATCTAGTCAGAGTTATTTCTTAATGTTTTCAAAATGTATTTTTGAAAAAAGTTTGCAAAAACATAACATTCATTGTAAAAATATTGGAAAATATAGATTTGTATAGCTAAAATATTGGAAATCACCCATATTTCCACTATCTAGGGAGATCTAACATTTTGCATTACAATGTGTACTGCTTTATTTCACTTAATATTATGTCATAAGATTTTTCTATAGCATTTCACTTCATAAATATAATTGTAGAGGTTGCTTGTTTTCCTTTGTATGTCTATGCCATAATTCATTTAATTGTTTTATTATCATTGGATATTTTGGTGTTTCCAGATTTTTGTATTTTAAAAATTCCTGCAAGGGAATGTCTGCACATAAATTTTTGTTTTCATTGTAAATTACTTTTTCTGTAGTGTTGATTGAGCTAAACCCCATCTAGATTTTATTTCATTTCTAGTCTCCTTTGATCTAGAAGTGGTCATTTGACATACTTTAGAACAGTGAAACGGAAGCAGAAGTTGTTGGGTGAGACTTTTGTGAAAGATTTTTAAGAGGCTCAGTTCTTCTGGCATATCTTCTTTTCCAAATCAAACAATGATCATAATAATGGAAGGATGAAGGGCCTTCCTCTACTACTTTTACCGTGCTATGCTGTCATGCTGTCCTCTGTATGAATTCTCTCAGCTATCTTCTCTGCCTAAATAAAAGTTTTAGGCCACCCAGCCTAAAAGTCCCTGACCTTACCTTTAGCTACAGAGTCAATGATTTTACTAGCTACATCTTACTTTCCTGCTATCCACCACAAGGATCAACTACGCCCCACCTCTTTGCATTCTCATTGTCCTGACTCTGGCCTGCATAATAGAGGAGAGGAAGGTCAGAATGTGAAAAGGATAAGTGTAGCTTAGTAATTAACAGCATGTTCTATGGAGTCCAGTTGATTTTTATCCTGGCTTTGTCATCGGCAATTTTCTTAATCTCCCTGTTTCTCAGTTTCCTTATGTATAAAATGGGGAAAATAATTGTAGTCACTTCACAGGATTGTTATGAGGACTAAGCAAGTTAATATTTAGAAAGCACATGTATTAAGTGCTACATGAATGTTTATAAAATCCTACATCTCTTTCTGTGTGATCTACCATCCTCAAATTAAAAAGAATAAAAAGAAGAAAGAAAAGAAAATCAACAGCACCACTGTGTAATAATTACTGCTCCCATGGCTTCCAGACTTGAAGATTTTCTATTCTAGTGTTCTTTTTATTTAAAACAAAACAAATCAAAACAAAGAACACAAAACATTCTCACAATTTCTCTATCTCATTCAAGACTGCTAATCTTTACTGAACCACTGTTAGCAGACATGCAGTCCCCCCACGCCATGCTTAGAAATGGGTTTGTTCAGCTCAACCAGCAGAAATTCTCCTCTGCTTTTGATCAGTAAGCCCATGTTTGTGAGTGGTTGAATGAAGACAGGGGTACGTTTTTTCTAAATGTAAATTTTATCTAACCTTATTCCACATATAATGCGGTGGATCTCAGACGTTTCATATTAACAAAAGGCACTTTGTAAATACTTCCCTACCATTCCTGAAATAGTTGATATTTTAATTTTACTGTCTGTGACTGTGCCTACTTACTAAAAAAGGCCAGATTGAAAATTATTAATAAAGTCCTTAGGGCCATCAAATGAATAATATAAAGATAGTGCTGCTTATTGGATTAATTGTGTCATTCAAGAGAAACAACAATAAAAATAGAATCAAATAGATAGGGAGGGGAGAACCTGTCAAGACCATTCTTAACATTTGCATGACACAGAATTTTCCATCGTAAGTTATTACAGAAATGGTGAAATTCCTTATGATTTGATAAATTTTGTTTTAAGAAAATATGTATTTAATTAAATGAATCTTGTTATTCTTAAAATATTTTCTCTGATCCAGATCATAAATTCACATACATGCCAGCTACAAGAATCTTTGTTTTTGTGGTTGATCTATTTGTAAAGGGTCACTACAAATAATATTTCTTATATTTGAATCTTTAGAGGTGGCACAAAGGCAAAATTACCTGTTAAGCAACATTCCTTCATTTAGAAATGATAACCGTTCCTATTTTAACAAAATGTTATCTGAAGAAACAAAAAGATGAATTTAATTTCACTCATTTTAAGATATTTAGATTTCTAGTTAATAAGATCTGTTTTTTTATCCATTAACTACTTGAAATGTCTAATACTCATTCATTCAAAAACCTTTTATTGGTTCTTGTAATATGTAAGGCATAGGGAAAATACAAATAACAAAGACAGACAATGTTTAGCTATAATAGCTTCTTCCCAGAGAATTGGAAAAATTTCACACTTTAGTAATAAGGCTCATATTCATGAAGATCACAAATTTTCTCGATAAACATATCTACCTTGCTTCATTAGTAATTAATAAAATTGCCTTAATATATAAAACAAAAAAGTTTCTCATTAGCAATGAGCAACACCTAAAATGTCTATATGCTGTAATTACTTTAGCTGGAGAATAAAGCAAATATAGACAATTAAAAATAATCTCCTATGTTTAAAATTATCTCTATGTTGAAAAAATTACATATTTAACAATCAATATACTTTCAGAAGTACAAAGGTAAAGTTATGTAGAGAGAGACCAAGAATAAAAATACAAGCATGGTCATCAACAGTACGACTCTTTATGAATGCTCCACAGACTTAGAATATAAAAGACAAAAACTTCCCCAAAGCACAATTTTAAAATAAAGCAGTTTAGAATAATCTTAACCCAATTGATCTGTCCCCTCTTTCACATCAAACACAGTCACAAAACGCCTACATCCTGAAATCATCTTTCAACAAACTGACAGATTTAATGGATCACATATTCTGAGTTTAAGTGACCTATTTTGTCTTATGTTTTCTTTGGGATTTAGAAAACACATGTAATGTAACTATATATACTTACCTTTCAGTTTCAGGACATAACAGGTCAAATGCCAACATTTCTTACAGGAAGAAATTGATAAACTCACAAACTTTGTAAGACTATCTTTAAAATAAAATTTACCCCATCTTTTTCACATTTATTTTGTTAATTTTATTCTTACTTCTCACTTGCTCATAGATTTTCTAAATACCAAATTGCCCCGTGAGACCTCACTGGTTGACTGTAAAATCTGTAAAGCCACAAAACTGAAAAAATGTCTCTTGACAATAATGAATCCTCAAAAATTCAGCAATACCAATTGCTTTTCGCATTCACCTTGCTGATAGCAAAGAATATTTATGAAAGATTTCTTAGACTGTGAGACCTTTAGCACGTCAGTTCCATTCAATATAGTTAGCATTCCATAATAGTCAACTATTTCCAGACACAGTTTCTAAAATCACAGCAAAAGCCCCTTGGAAAAGTATTTGGTTTCTTACACTTTTTGTTTTTAAAAATATGATAACTAGCAAAAACAAACAAAATCGCTGTCCAGGATGGTGTTTCATATAAGCACTTATTGTATGTCTCTTCTTCAGATTAGAAATAGTGTAATAACAATAAAAATTGAATTTTGTAAATAATTTCTAAAGAGTCAGAGTAACAATGAGAAACAAAGGTTTATAATAAGAGGAATTAGCCGGTTTAGAATTTTTGTAGTATGAATGGATTTGATTTAGTAACCACACTTTTGGCTTCTTCAAAATTCAGTATTATTACTCTCAGACATTTTTTAAAATTAAGTAGGAATTCATAATACACTTCTCTTATCTATTTTAAATTAATCTGTGGAAAGTGAATAAACACAGCAAGAGTCCAGTGTCAATCATGAGGGAGTAAGAGTTGGACGGTTCCAAATACTGGAGGCCAAAACACAAGGTCATTCAGAAGAATTACTAAAAGTGCCAATAATTCTCAGACTATCTCTGCAATACTTATATGCATCATGTGTTCTAGACCAATGGATCTCAATGTTCAGGCCTGGACCAGCAGCATCAACATCATTTGGGAAATTGCTAGAAATGCAAATTATCAAGTCTCTCATCAGATGGGCTGAGTTGGAAACTGTGGGTGGCACTCAGCAATCTTTCTCTCTTTTAATAATTCCAACTTTTATTTTAGATTCAGGGATACAAGTGCAAGTTTGTTCCATGCATATATTGTGTGACATTGAGGTCTGGGATGTGAATGATTCCGTCATCTGAGTAGCAAGCATAGTACCCAGTAGGTAGTTTTTCAGCTCTTGTCCCTCTCCCTCGCTCCTTTGGGAGTCCACATTGTCAGTTATTCCCATCTTTATGTCCATGTGTACCCAATGTTTAGCTCCTACTTGTAAGTGAGAACATGAGCTATTTGGTTTTCTGTTTCTACATTAATTTGCTTAGCATAATGGCCTCCAGTTGAAACAGTGTTGCTGCAAAGGGCATGCTTTTGTTCTTTATTATGGCTGCATAGTATTCCATGGTGTGTGTGTACCACATTTTCTTTATCCAATCCTCTGTTGATGGGCACCTAGTTTGATTTGGTGTCTTTGCTATCATGAGTAGTCCAGAAATCTGTTTTAACAAACTCTTCAGGTGATTCTGATGCACACTAAAATTTGACAATCATTATAGAATGTTATGTTTAATTTTCAGCAGTTGTAAACTTAACTCATCATGGAATGAACTTTTTACAAATGTTGTGTGTGTATTATAAGGACATTACAATAGCGTAATGAGGTGAAACTTCAACTTTAAATGGATCATAATATAAGAACTGAATTATGCCCTTTTTCTTTACCAATTTGATTCTTTTTCCTTCCCTCTCCTATCTACCTCTAAACAGGAGATTATGTTAATTTTCCCATTAAAGTCCTTTAATGGTTGCCTATCTCACTCAAAGTAAAAGCTACTCTCCTCATAATGGCCTACAAGTCCATGCAGGATCTGCTGCCCACTTTCCCCTCTTCATTATTTCTCTAACCTCATCTTTTTCCACATCTGCACTCATTCCTTCAACATCAGCTACAGTACCCTTCTCACAGCTCTTCATAATTGCCAAACATACTCTTATATCAGAGACCTTGAATCTACTGTTCCCTCTGTCTGTCAACACTCTTCCTTCAGACATTTGTGTGGCTGACTTTATGTTATCTTCCTCCTTTGGGTCTTTGCTCCAGAGTTTCTTTCTTGATGATGACTTCCCTGGCCACCCTTTCTAAAATTGCAATGTTCCTCCATTCTCTTGTCCCAATTGACTGCTATATCTTCCTCCTTGTCATTTTATATCTATTCTTGGAATATATTCTGTTTACATGTTTTTTGGAAGTATGTCTCCACTTAGAATGCACACTAGTGATAGCCATGATTTCAATCAGTTTTATTCACTGCTGATTGCCAAGTGGCTAAAACAGTGCCTGACATAAGGTTGGATTTGATACATACTTGGAAAATTAAGGAAGTAAGAAAAGAGGGAAGGAGGAAGGGAGGGAAAAGAGAAGGAGGGAAGATAACTCGGTAAGGTTCCTCTACTTGTTAGAGCTACTCTTCACTTGGCATAACTATATTTTCTATATAGTATTAAAATTCTCTTTTGCCTAAACATCTCAAATA
>NW_016812370.1:19551-29597 GCF_001698545.2 Rhinopithecus bieti | reverse complement strand
TTTCCTCTGCTCTACAGAAACTTTTAGTTTGATGAAGTGCCACTTGTTTATTTTGTTTTCACTACCTGTTCTTTTAGAGTCACATCCAAAAAAATCTTTACTAAGATCAATCTCATGAAGCTTTATCCCTGTGTTTTCTTTTAGAGTTTTAGAGTTTCAGGTCTTATATTTAAGTATTTAATCCATTTCCAGTTGATTTTTTTTTGTATGGCATAAGATAAGGATCCAATTTCATCCTTTTCACTATAGATATCTAGTTTTCCCAACACGATTTGTCGAAGAGACTATTTTTCCCCCTTATGTATTGTTGGTGTCCTGTTAAAGATCAGTTGAATCTTGTATTTGTGAATTGATTCTGACTCTATTTTGTTTCATTGGTTTATATGTCTGTGTTTATGTCAGTTCCATAATGTTTTAACTACTGCACCTTTGTAACATATTTTAAAACCAGGAAGTGTGATGCCTCCAGGTTTGCTCTACTTTCTCAAGATTGTCTTGGTTACTTAGGATGTTTTGTGGTTCCATATCAATTTTAGTATTACATTTTCTATTTATATAAAAAATGCCATTGAAATTTTGATAGAGATTTTATTGAATTTATATCACTTTGGGTAGCATGGACATTTTAACAATATTAAGTCTTCCAGTACATGAACACAGAATGTCTTTCTATATGTCTGTGTCTACTTTACTTTCATCAATGTTTTCTAGTTTTGAGTCTACAAGTCTTTCATATTCTTAGTTAAGTTCATACCTGAGTATTTTATTATTTTTGGTACTATTGTAAGTGGACACCTTTCTTAATTTCCTTTTCAGACAGTTTATTGTTAGTGTCTTGAAACACAACCAATTTTTGCATGTTGATTTTGTATGCTGTAATGTTACTGAATTTGTTTATTAATTTTAACAGTTTTTTGTGAACTATTTAGGATATTCTACATATGAGATTGTGTCATCTGTAAACAGGGACAATTTTACTTCTTCCTTTTGGTTTATATGCCTCTCATTTCTTTTCTTGCCTAATTTTCTGCTAGGACTTCCAGTACTATGTTGAATTGAAGTGGTGAGAGTGGACACCATTGTCTTCTCCTTGATCTTAAAGGAAAAGCTTTTATTTTTTCAGCATTGAGTATGAAATTAGCTGTGGAATTTTCAAATATGGCCTTTATTATGTTGAGGTAATATCTTTCTATTTCTAATTTGTTGAGAGTTTTATAATGAAAGGGTGTTGAATTCTGTCAAATGTTTTTTCTGCATTTATTCACATGATCATTTGATTTTATACTTTGTTCTGTCAATGCAATGTATCAGATTAGTTGATTTTCACATATTGAACCATCCTTATATCCCATAGATGTTCATATAATTATTCATAGTCATCTCCTGTGATTTTATTTTCTGACATCAGTTGTGATCTGACATTTTCACTTATGATTTAATTCATTTGAGTCTTCTCCTTTTCTCTTAGTTTAACTAAAGGTTTAGCATTTTTTCTGAACTTTTCAAAAATAACTCTTAAATTTGTTGATTATTTTCTATTGTTTTATATTTTCTATTTCACTTATCTCTGCTGTTATCTTTATTTCCTTCCTTCTGGTAACTTTGGGCTTAACTATTTTTTCTTTTTGTAGTGCCTTCAGCTATAACATTAGACTGTTTAATATGTTTCTTCTTTTTCAACATAGATTTTTTTGCTATAAAGTTCTGCTACGGTCTGAATGTTTGGGTCCCTCCAAAATCTATATGCTGAAATCCTAAGCCCCAAAGTGATAGTATTAGGACACAGAACATTGGAGAAGTAACTAGGTAATGAGGGTGGTACCTTTATTAATGGAGTTAGTGTCCATATGAAACACAACCTGGAGTGCTCTTATCCTTCCCACCCAATGTGGGAGTCTGCAGCAAAAAGACAGCCATGTAGGAAGTGGCCCTTGCCAGACACTGAATATGCCAGTACCTGGATGCTGGAATTTCCAGCCTTTAGAACTATGAGAAATTTTGTTTATAAGCAACACAGTTTTTTGCTATTTTTGTTACAGCATCCTGAATGGACTGAGACAACTTCCTGGTTAGTAATGACTTTGTTGTACCCAAAAGTTTTGGTATGTTGTATTTTCATTTTCATTGGTCTCAAAGTATTTCCCAATGTTTCTTTTGATTTCTTCATTGACCCATTGATTGTTCAAATGTGTATTGTTTAATTTTCACATATTTGTAAATTTTCCAGTTTTTCTTCTGCTATTGATTTCATTCCATTGTGGTGAATACAGATTCTTGGTACAACTTTAATCTTCTTAAATTTGTTAAGACTTATTTTGTGACTTAACATGTGATCTATTCTGGAGAATATCTGATCCTCTGGACAATGATATATATTCTGCTGGTGTGGGGTGACATGTTCTATATGTGTCTATCAAGCCCATTTGGTCTACAGTTTTGTTCAAGTCTGCTGTTTCTTTGTTGATTTTTTTGTCTAACCCTAACGCTAATCCCTAACCTCTATCCATTACTGAAAGTGGGATAATGAAGTCCCCGACTACCATAATATTATGGTATTGCTATCCATTTCTCCCCTCAGTTCTGTCAATGTTTTATTAATATATTTAGGTGAACTGATGTTGGATGTATATAAATTTATATTGTTATGTCTTGCTCATGAATTGGCCCCCTTTTTCTTATATAATGCCCATCTTCATCTCTTGTGACAGCTTTGACTTAAAGTCTATTGTGTCTGATATAAGAATAGCCATTCCTGCTCTCTTTTGGTTGATCTTTACATAAAATATCTTTCACTATCTCTTCACTTTCAGCTTGTATGTCCTTAAATCTAAAGTGAGTTTCATGTAGATAGCACATAGTTAGATTTTGTTAATCTTTTCAACAATTCTGTATCTTTGTATTGAGAATTTTAACCCATTTACACATAAAGCAATTATTATTATTATTTATTTCCATAGGTTATTGAGGAACACATGGTGTTTGGTTACATAAGTCCTTTACTGGTGATTTGTGAGATTTTGGTGCACCCATTACCCAAGCAGTATATACTGCACACTATTTGTAGTCTTCTATCCCTCATCCCCTTCTTACCCTTTCCCCTGAGTCCCCAAAGTCCATTGTGTCATTCTTATGCCTTTTCATCCTCATGGCTTAGCTCCCACTTATGAGTGAGAACATACGATGTTTGTTTTCCATTCCTGAGTTACTTCACTTAGAATAATAGTCTCCAATCTCATCCATGTCACTACAAATGCCATTAATTCATTCTTTTTTATGACTGAGTAGTATTCCATCATACACACACACACACACACACACACACACACCACAGTTTCTTTGTACACTCATTGATTGACGGGCATTTGGGTTGGTTTCACGTTTTTGCAATTGCAAATTGTGCTGCTGTAAACATGTGTGCAAGTATCTTTTTCATATAATGACTTCTTTCCCTCTGGGTAAATACCCAGTAGTGGGATTGCTGGATCAAATGGTAGTTCTAGTTTTAGTTCTTTAAGGAATCTTCACACTGTTTTCCATAGAGATTGTACTAGTTTACATTCCCACCAGCAGTGTAGAAGTATTCCCTGTTCACCGAAGCCATGCCAACATCTACTATTTTTAAATTTTTTGATTATGGCCACTCTTGCAGGAGTAAGGTGGTATCGCATTGTGGTTTTTATTTGCATTTCCCTGATCATTAGTGATGTTGAGCATTTTTTCACATGTTTGTTGGCCATTTGTATATCTTCCTTTGAGAACTCTCTATTCATGTCCTCAGCCCATTTTTTGATGGGATTGTTCATTTTATCTTGTTGATTTGAGTTCGTTGTACATTCTGGGTATTAATCCTTTGTCAGATGTATAGACTGTGAAGAATTTTTTCCCACTCTTTGGGTTGTCTGTTTACCCTGTTGACTGTTTCTTTTGCCATGCAAAAGCTCTTTAGTTTACTTAAGTCCCAGCAATTTATCTTTGTTTTTATTGCATTTGCTTTTGGGTTCTTTGTCATGAAATCCTTGCCTAAGCCAATGTCTAGAAGGGTTTTTCCAATGTTATCTTCCAGAATTTTTATAGTTTCAGGTCTTAGATTTAAGTCCTTAATCCATCTTGAGTTGATTTTTGTTTAAGCTGAGAGATGAGGATCCATGTGGCTTGCCAATTACACCAGCACCATTTGTTGAAGATGGTGTCCTTTCCCCACTTTATATTTGTGTTTGCTTTGTCAAAGATCAGTTGGCTGTAAGTATTTGGGTTTATTTCTGGGTTCTCTATTCTGTTCCATTGGTCTATGTGCCTATTTTTATACCAGTACCATTCTATTTTGGTGACTATGGCCTTATAGTATAGTTTGAAATCAGGTAATTTGATGCCTCCAGATTTGTTCTCTTGGCTTAGTCTTGCTTTGGCTATGGGGGCACTTTTATGGTTCTTCTCCAGCCTCACTCTATGAGGCCAGCACCATCCTGATACCAAAACATGACAGAGTCACAACAAAAAAAGAAAACTTCAGGCCAATATCCTTGATGAAAATAGATGTGAAAATCTTCAACAAAATACTAGCATGTTAAAAAAACCTTCAACAAATAAGGCGTTGAAAGAATATACCTCAAGGTAATAAGAGCCGTCTGTGACAAACCCATAGCCAACATCATACTAGATGGTCAAAAGCTGGAAGCCTTCCCCTTGAGAACCAGAAGAAGACAAGAATCCCCATTCTCACCACTCCTATTCAATTTAATGCCGGAAGTCCTGGCCAGATCAATCAAGAAAGAAAAAGACATAAAAGGGATCCAGATACGAAAAAAGAAGTCAAACTATCTCTGTTTGCAGACAATATAATTCTATAGCTGGAAAACCCATGGTGTCTGCCCAAAACTTTTTGATAAACAACTTCAGGAAAGTTTTGGGACATACATCAATGTACAAAAATCAGTAGCATTTCTATACACAAATAGCATCCAAGCTGAGAGCCAAATCAAAAATGCAATCACACTCACAATAGCCACAAGAAGATTAAAATACCTCAGAAAACAGCTAACCAGGGGTTGAAAGATCTCTACAATGAGAATTACAAAACATTGCTGAAAGAAATCAGGGATGACACAAATGGAAAAATATTCCACGCTCATGTATTAGAAGAATCAATATCATTAAAATGGCTATACTGCTCAAAGCAATTTGCACATTGAATGCTATTCCTACCAAACTGCCAATGACATTCTTCACAGAATTAGAAAAAAATATTTTAAAATTCTTGTGAAACCAAAAGGGAGCCCAAGTAGCCAAAAATATCCAAAGCAATCCTAAGGAGGGCAGGGCAGAAAAAAAGCTGGAAGGATCACATTTCCCATCTTCAAACAATACTACAAGGCTACAGTAAAGAAAACACCATGGCACTGTACAAAAACAGACACATAGACTAATAGAACAGAATAGAGAGGCAGAAATAAAGCTACACACCTACAACTGACTGATCTTTGACAAAGTCGACCAAAACAAGCAACGGGGAAAGCTCTCCCTATTAAATAAATGGTGCTGGGATAACCAGCTAGCCATATAGAAAAGATTGAAAGTGGATTGTTTCCTTATACGATTTACAAAAATCATCTCAAGTTAGATTAAAAAATTAAATATAAAACCTAAAATATTTAAAAAAAATGGAGGATAATCTGGGAAATACCATTCTGGACATAGGCCTTTGCAAAGATTTTATAATGATATCTCCAAAAGCATTGCAACCAAAACAAAAATTGACAAATGGGATATAATTAAACTAAAGATTTTCTACACAGTTAAAGAAACTATCAACAGCATAGACAGACAACCCATAGAATGGGAAAAAATATTTGCAAACTGTGCATCTGACAAAGGTCTAATATACAGAAACTATAAGGAACTTAAATTGATAAACAAAAAGCAAACTACTTTAAATAAGTGTACAGAGGACATTAACAAACACTTTTCAAAAGAAGACATATGGGTGGCCAACAAGCATATGAAAAAATGCTCAACATCACTATTCATTAGAGAAATGCAAATTAAAGCCACAATGAGATACCATCTCACACCAGTCAGAATGGATATTATTAAAAAGTAAAAAAATTATAGATGCTGGCAAGGTTGTGGAAAAATGATCACTTATACACTACTGATGGGAATATAAATTAGTTTAACCATTGTAGAAAGCATTTTGGTGATTTTTCAAGAAACTTAAAATAGAACTACCATTTATCCCAGCAATCCCATTAAATCCCATTATTGGGTACATACCCAAAGGAATATAAATAATTCTACTGTAACAAGATATGCATGTGTATGTTTATCACAGCACTATTCAAGATAGCAAAGATGTGGAATCAACCTAGATGCCCATAAGTGGTAGACTGGATAAAGGAAATGTGGTACATATATACCATGGAATACTATGCAGCCATACAAAAGAACATGATTATGTACATTGCAGCAACAAGGATGCAGTTGGAGGTCATTCTCCTAAACAAACTAACAAAGGAGCAGAAACCAAGTATCACATGTTCTCACTTGTAAAAGGGAGCTAAATGTTAGGTACACATGGACACACAGAAGGGAACAACAGATACTGGGGGCTACTTGAGGGTGGAGGATGAGAGGAGAGTAAGGATCAAAAAAGTACCTATTGGGCACTATGTTTATTACATGGGCAATAAAATAATCTGTTCACCAAACCCCCATAACATGAAATTTACTTATGTGACAAACCTGCACATGTGCCCCTGAATCTAAAATAAATGTAAAAGAAAGCAAAATAGTGAAAATAAAAGAAAACAAACAAATAAATACAACTATAAATAAACTTACAAATAAAGGCAGATCTTTAGAATAAATTACCAGCATCAACAGAATAATTGGTTATGGGCAAGTAGGGTTGATTCCAGGAATTTTAAGCTTTTAAAAATCAGGTATCAACATAATCCATTAATTATAATAGTACATTAAAGATAAAATGAGAAATCAATTGATTACGCTTAGAAGTCATTAATAATAAATCCCCAAGTAAACTGTTAATAGAAGGAAATCGCTTAAATATAATGTGAGCTATTGAAGAAAAAATTATTTAAAATAACAAAATTAAAGCATTTAAAATTCTTATAAATGCACTAAGAAAAAATAAAATGGAAGATTTGAACATAAATATTTAATCGAATATATGTATACTTGTACATATATGTGTATATATATGTATATTCCCTTGTATTTAACATTTGGAGGGCATACCTTTTATTTTAAGAACACAAGGAACAATCATAAGAATTGAATACATATTAAATCATAAAGAAGCTGTCAAAAATTTTAGAGTGTAGGCATGTGGAGCAAGATGGCAGAATAAAAGGCTCCACAGATCATCCCTCCATTCAAGCACACTCATTTAACAACTGTCTACACAGAAAAAACACCTTCATAAGAATCAAAAATCAGGTGAGCACTCATAGTACCTGGTTTTAACTTCATATCACTGAAAGAGGTACTGAAGAGACAAAACAAAACAAAATAAACAAAAGAAAACCGTCCTGAATGGCTGGCACCATCCCTCCCCACCACCCAGAAGAAGCAGCATGATGCAGAGAGCATCTCTGGGCACTGGGGGAGGGAGAGCACAGCAATCATGAGGCATTGAACTTAGCGCTGTTCTCTTAGAGCAGAAAGGAAAACCGGACCAAACTCAGTTGATGACTGCCCATGGAGTGACCATTTAAACCAGATGTAGTCACAGGGGATTTGCTGATCCCAGCAGCCGGAACTTGAATTCCTGCAAACCTCATCACCACAGGTTACAGTGCTCCGGATCTCTTAGTAAAACTGAAAGGCAGGCTTGGCCACAATGACTGCAATTCTTAGGCAAGTCCTAGTGCTTCACTAGGCCCAGATATGGTGGACTGCGGTGGGGCACAGGACCTACTGAGACACAAGCTAGGGTGACTCTGGGGTTACTGATATTACCCCTCCCCTAAATCAGGCTGCAAAGCTCATGACTCCAAGAGACCCCTTCTTTCTGCTTGAGAGGAGAGGGAAGAGTGGGGGAGAACATTGTCTTCCGTCTTGCAAAGATAAAGCAGGATAAAGTGTTGGTTAGAGTTGTGAGGTCCCCGTTCCAGGCCCTAGCTCCCAGATGACATTTGTAGACACACCCTTGGCCAAAATAAAACAAAAAACAAAAAAACAAAACTGCTGCCTTGAAGGAAAGGACCCAGTCATGGCAGCATTCATCACCTGCTAAGTGAAGAGCCCTTGGGCCCTGAATAGCCAGCAGTGATATCCACACATTACACTGAAGGTCTTGGGTGAACCGCTTATATATGCTGGCTTCAGGTGAGACTCAGCACATTACCAGCTGTGGTGGCTATGGGGTAAAATGCCTTCTGCTTGACAAAAGAAGAGGGAAAAGTAAAGAGGACTTTGTCTTCTACCTTACGTACCAGCATGACCACAGGGGGCTAGAGTGCCACGTGAGGGGATCTTGGGGGTCCCCGATTCTAGAACTTGACTCTTGGACAGCATTTCTGGACATGCCCTGGGCCAGAGGGGAACCCCCTGCCTTGAAAGATGAGTACCAGGCCAGGCAGTATTCACCACAAGCTGATTTAATAGCTCTATGGCCCTTCAGGAAAATTGGCTGGTAAACTGGTAGTACCAGCCTGGGGTGGCAGTGGCTACAAAGTGAGGCTTCTCTGCCTTTGGAAAGGAAAGGGAAGAGTGGAAAGAACTGTGTCTTGTGGTTTGAGTGCCAGCACAGCCATAGCACAATAGAACACCATACAGACTTCTAAGGATTTTGACTCTAGTCCCTGAATCCTGATGGTACCTCTGGACCCACCTGGGGCCTGGGTGAACTCGCCGCCCTGAAGGGAAGGAGAGAGACTTGGCTGATCTTGCTACTTGCTGATTGTAGAGCCCCAGGCCCCTGAGCAAACATGGGCAATTTCCAGGGAGTGGTTACAAAAGGCCTTGGGTGAGACCAAGTGCTGCGATGGCTTTGGGTCTGACCCCAGTGCAGCCATAGTGGTCATGGCCACAGGTGAGCTTGTGTCACTCCACCGTCAGCTTTAGGCAGCTCAAAACAAAGAGAAAGACACTATTTGTTGGGGGGGGAAAGTAAGGGAGGAGAACAAGAATCTCTGCCTAGTAATCCAGAGAATTCTCCTGGAACTTGTCCAAGATAATCAAAGCAGTACCTCTACGAGTCTCTAAGAACCACAGCATTACTGGGCTTGGGGTGCTTCCTAAAGCACATACAACTTAGATCACAACACCGAAGTCCTTTAGAATATTTGGGAAGTCTTCCTAAGAAGGACGGGTACAAACGAGGCCAGACAGTGAAGACCACAAAAAATAAGACATACTATTTGATAGTCAATAATAATTTAATTGTACAATTTAAAATAACTAAAAGAGTATAATTGGATTGTTTGTAATACAAAAACTAAATGCTTGAGGGGATGAATATCCTATCTTCCATCATGTGATTATTTCACATTGCACGCCTGAATCAAAACATTTCATGTACCCCATATATATACCTACTATGTACTCACAGAAATTAAAATTTAAAAAATGTTAAAATTCAGAATTGATATTAGGCAGATTATTTTCTGAGGACAATGCAAGTAATTTGGATTATCAATAAGAAAAAGAATAAGAAAGGACCTTGATATTTTCAGACATTAAAATGCATTTCAAAATCACTCATGGGACAAATAAGAAATTATAACAAAAAATTAAAATACTGGCCAGGCACGGTGGCTCATGCCTGTAATCCCAGCACTTTGAAAGGCCAAAGTAGGTGGATCACCTGAGGTCAGGAGTTTGAGACCAGCCTGGCCAACATGGTGAAACACGTCTGTACCAAAAATACAAAAATTAGCTGGGCGTGGTGGCAGGTGCCTGTGATCCCAGCTACTTGGGAGGCTGAGGCAGGAGAATTGCTTGAACCTGGGAGGCAGAGGTTGCAGTGAACCGAGATCACACCATTGCACTCCAGCCTGGGCAACAAGAGCAAAACTCTGCCTCAA
>NW_016812370.1:13624-18183 GCF_001698545.2 Rhinopithecus bieti | reverse complement strand
AATAAAAAAGCAAACAAAACTTTGCCCTCTCTTTTTCATCTCATTAGAGGTTTTGGTTTTGATTTTTAAGACTGGATTTTGTAACTCTACTCCAAAAGTGGCAGGAAATGACTAAAACTTCTAGAGAGCTAATAATGTATCTTTTATGTGGATAAAACAAAAAGTAGGAATGTAATCACAGTAGTCAGTAATGTATAATACACGCTTGGAGGAAGGATGGAGGAATCAATAGTTTCTAGATGGGAAAAGACAAAATGGATGAGGAAAGAAAAAAATATTTTCATGCTCTTCAAAGGACATTACAAAACTGTAAACAAAAACTGAAATAACGTGGTGGTAGACTCTGACTATTGGAAGTAATGTCGAGTCATCATAATATTGAATTATCTAAAGCAGGAGATAGACAAAAGTAGATCTGAACATCTTTTGGACGAAGACACGGCTGTTTTATAAGCAAAATGCCACAATGGGTTGATTAAGGGAGTCTGAAAAAATCTACAAAATAATGTATTGTGGACTCTACCGTAAGACTTCCTCTGTATTTTGGCCTATAATTGTTCTCAGAAACACATTTTGCCTTTCTTATATATGAACTCAACCAACGAAATATAACTCTAATGTACTTTTAAGAGGATAAACACAAATGATAAACAAATCATTAAATAAGTTACTGAAATATTAGATCCCTCTTGTCCCCAGCAGTGTTTTCTCCCTTAGTCTACCTTCAGTTTTAGGGCAAGGAAAACGAAGGATCCACTTTGGTTTTAGCTGAACTGTAAAACATACAGGATTAATTCTCCACCGAGCCAGTTGTCCGTGCTATAAAAGAGGAGAAAACTTGATCAATAAAGTATATATAGGTTTGGAAACACTTTTTGCATGTAAGATATCTCTGAAAATACAGTGTTTTATACACACACACGCACACACACACACATACACGCGCATGTGCATGTGTACACATTCTTTGGGTAGATTACTTTTTCATCCATTGTTTAGACAAGAAAAGTAGCTAGGTTGGAAAAGCCTGGTAACAATAAAAATGCCGGGAAGATGAAAATTAAGTACCACCAGCTTTGCAAAAGGTAACTTGTACCATTTATCTCCTGAGGAAGTGATTTTTTATGGGAGAGTTGGAAGGGAATATTGTGAAGAAACAGCAAGTATGGAGTTATCACAGGGGATAATGTTCCAGAAGGGCCTGTGGAGAGTGGGGATGAGGTGAGGAGTCAGGAGGGTTAGGAGAGTATACCAGTGACACTGATTCCACAGTGATGTTCTATAACAATCTCAAAACCACATTAGCATACAACAAGTGTTTATTGCTCAGGTACCTAAGACAGTTTTCTAGGGGATGTATTGATCTTGCTTGGGTTCTCTCACATGTCTGGGATTTGGCTGGCTTTTCAGTCATCTAAGGTGACCTGGACTGGCATGACTAGGGCAACTTGTGGCATGTGTGTTCTACACATTTCTCATCATTCTGCAGGTTATCCCAGGTATGTTCTTATGGCCATGGAAGAGGAAAAAAAGAGAGAGAAGACATGCCCAATCATCCAACCATTTTCAAGACTCTTTTCATTTCTCTTTTGCAAACATCCCAAAGGATGTCATGTGGTGAAACCTAGAGTCAGAGTATAAGACCCTGAAAAATAATATGGCAAAAGGGCATAGATAAAAGAGAAATGAGACTATTTTGTAATCTACCGTAAGGTTCCTGGGGAGAAGACACAACTCTATCCTCAACTTTGTAGCCCAAAGGTAAAACAAAAACAATCTAACAGCTATAGTGATAAAACTTCAATAGGCTTAGATGTTTTGTTTCTTTGTCTTTTTCTTTTCTCATCAAATTGTGCTAGATTATGCTGCAGTAACTGCAAAACCTCAAAATGTTAGCTGCAGGTAGGGTCATGCCGTCATGCCCAGGGTAGTAACCTAGGGATCTGCGCTAATGGAAGCTGTGTCTCAAGCCCTGCTTACATTGCTGCTGAGGATGCGGGAAATACGAAAAAGGCAAAATGAACACCAGGTATTAAGTTTTTATCTGTGAAGTAATACATGTCCTTTCTGCTCATATTCTGTTGGTCAAAGTAAGTCACATAGCCTCAACAAAACACAAAGGAGTGAGGATAGACAATCAAGTCCTACCATTACCAGAAGGAAGAGAAACAGTATTTGTGAACAGTTCTAAAGACTGTAGAGTTTTGCACTGGGGAGTAGTTCTTAAAGAGACCATCAATATATCCCCACCTAAGAAAGCAGCAAAAAGCACTTCAGTTGAATTATTTTATTTATAAGCAACTTTGAAGAATAGTATTTATTTTTATAGTGAGAAATGCCTAACATATTGAGAAATATCTAGAAAAAAATTATCAAGTTCATTATTATAACTGCCTTTTTGAAAGAATAGGTAGGTCAGTCAACCCACAGTGGAAATACTTAAACAATTTTCAGAGGCAAGACTATTAAAAGCAAAGTTCTAATTAGCTAATTTGGCACAAAACAAGTTCCTTTTGGCCTATAAAATTTTCAAACATTATTTGATTCAGTTCAGAATACCTGGGATTAAAACTGATATTTCTAGTTCGATGTCTTCATGTAACAAACACTATGCCATGATCTTGTAAAGAACAAAAAATAATATATGCACACTGAGAAATTGGAGAAAAAAATAATCTGAAAACCAGATTTCTATATTAGGAAGTCTTTCAAATTATTGGCTGAAGTAGTTATTGTTATTTTAAACAGGTTGCTGTTGCCATCAAATCTAATGCTCTGTGGCTTATTCTCCCCATAAAAATAATATTTTGTGAAGTTTTTTTTCTGAATAACAAGGCAAAATAAAGTATTACATTTTGAAAGTATCTGCATGATAAACAGAAAAGTGAAACCAAAGGAATATGTGCTCCCCTTCTTACATTATTATAACTGTAGAATCTGTGATTAGCTGGAGACTATCATGGGGTATACTGTATGTACATGTTTGTGTTTCTTAAAAGAAGGTGATGCCCTGCAGCTCACAGATAACACAAATAGCATATGATGCAGTGTTGCTAAGGGCAACCACACATATTTTCTGTCATTTCTTTATCCCTAAATGGCTGAACTTAATGATGTTCCCAATACCGTAAAATCTGTGGATCTGTTCTTAGAAGTTTGACAGGACACAGTCTATAATGATTATTGACTGTGTGTGTATTGGGGAGGAGGTGTGAGGCATTTCAAATGAGTGGATCTAAAATTCACTGCTTTATGCGAGAAAAAAAGTATGTATACTATATTAAAATCTGACTCAATATCAAATAGACCCAAAACATGAATAAATATTGAATGATCCAAGAAGATTGATTTAGCATGTGATATTGCTACCTTTTATGTTCAAATTTCCATAATGTGGTTGGACCAATAGTAGAAAATGAATTTTATGCATTCTTTTGAAAAATTCTAAAGATCAAAAAATTATTCTGGTTGGTGATAACCAGAGAAATACTCAGCAACAAATATCGTCAGCTAAGGGAATAAGGTATTTCTATCCACTTTTGTTTGAATTTAACAGAAAGCTATATAATGGAATTCAACAGCAATCTCTTCTAAAATACAAAAGGAGATTAAGAGAAAAACATATAACTCATATTTTCAAAGAAGAATCTGTGTTTCATAGCAAATAGCATACATAGCAAAGTTCTAATTAGCTAATTTGGCACATTTGATCACATTAAGACTAAGCACAAATGCTTACTAAATGTGAATATTCAATTCCACCCACCAAGATTTTCAAGTTTTTGTGTTGTCCTTTGTTTTGGAAATGATGTCGCTATTGTTGCTTTCCTCAACTTCTGCCACAGGGGTCCATAATAAAAAGTGAATGGGTTCAAAGAGAAACAATGGCTAAAGGGTCTCCTGTCACTTTGGCAGAATTATTATTGTCTCTGCATCTATTGCCCTTCAGAGTTCTAACACAGCACCAAACCCTTGGTATTACAAGGGCTTGAATAAAGAATAGAAAATGTGTCCACAGAGTTCGCTGTTACTTGTATTGAATCTATAGTTGACTATTTACATTCAAAAATATATATTTATTTCTACATAAAAAGTGTTAATAGAAAAATGTGGAGCTTCAATATTCAAACCTAAGTATGCTTCCAGGTCTCAGAATATTGTAATAAAAATTTAGTTTCTAAGCACATTTTTTCTTGTCAACTACAAAGTTATAAATGACCCTTGTAGGCCTTAGGATATATTGATTCTTGTGTTGCATTAATAATTTGCTAATTGACGTACTAGTTATAAAAGAGTACGTGTGTGTATCGATGTGTGTGTGTGTGTGTGTGTGTGTATGTGTGTGAAATTAGTGAGTTAGATGTGATCACAGGAGAGCAGTTTTCTTCCCATGTTTGGTCTGCCCTGAGCATGAAAATTTCTGGCATTACTGCTAAGGATCATGAAAGAAAGAAAGGGAATGAATCAGCCCTTTATGTAAAATGGTCTTTCAATGTGTGGAAAGTGATGTAGACTCAGGGAATGTTGTTTTATGAGAAACAAAAGAAAAGTAGAAATAA
>NW_016812370.1:9621-12372 GCF_001698545.2 Rhinopithecus bieti | reverse complement strand
ACCATGTTGGTCAGGCTGGTCTTCAACTCCTGACCTCAGGTGATCCACCTGCCTCGGCCTCCCAAAGTGGTGGGACTACAGGCATGAGCCACAGCACCTGACCATTTAAAAAAAAAAAAAAAATTGACTTACAATGTTTGTTTGCTTTTTTGTTTGACCAAACATTCTATGCCCCTTTTCTATCTGTTTGCTTACTTATACCCTAGCTTATTCCAAAAAGGGTTTAAGGCAGTTTTGCTTAATTTGCTACTTAATATGTCTGATTTATATTAGCAATGCTATCTCTGTAGAACTAAGATCCCACCAGACTCTTCTAGGATCACTAGAGTTTGATTGTACGTGATGCATTCCACCTCCTCCTCAGTCCTCCTTTTCTGGGGCCTATTCTCACTTCATTTAGAAAGGAAACAGACACCTCATTGTTGTAGTACCTCAGCCTGATTATATCATATATGAAATAATCACAGTGCTAATCAGGCCGGTTGTGCTGGTCTCACTCCACGACTGCAAATCTCAGCAGCACACAGCAGGCCTGACAACTTCCATACTGACAACTCCTCCCAGAAAAAAAAATGCTTACCAATTAACCTTCAGTCACAATGGATCGAAGACTGACATTCATTATTTTAATGAAAACAGTAAGAAAGAACACTATTGAAACGCCCGAAGACTAACTCATTATTCTGTTGGATGTTCAGCTTAGTAAAGTACAAAAAGCAAGCTCAGGGTCAGAAAGACAGGATGCTGGGCGTAAAGGAGAAATAAAGAACAGGTGCCCCCTGCTTCTCATGAACCATCTCTGAAGGCTTTTGTAACCATTTTCCAGAGGAGAAGAGAAGTTGCTTGTACCTCAGGAGGGAACTATTTCAAGATGACTGAAGTATAACTGCACATAAAATGTTACCATGGCTTTCTTCTTAACTTTTCTGTTCCCGTGGCCAGTGATGTGTTTCTTCTAGAGGCTTTGCTTTGTTGTTATTCTGCATCTACACTTTAAACTCAAACTTTTTGGAGCAAAAGTTACTTTACCTATTGATGTATTTGACAGAGTTAATAAATGATCTTCCTTTTTTTCTAGAGTATTGTTGAAATAACATAAAATGTCCTCTTCATTCATGCTTCAGGAATCAAAAATATGTATGGAACCATTCATCTTACAGTTATTGAGTGCCTACTATATGCCAGAAACCGCACTACATACAATGGATCTAATCATGTATAAGAGGTCTCTGCTTTTGTGAAACTCACTGTTTAAACTCTTGGGGTGGGAGGGGGATGTGGTTGATAACATGGCCTTTCCTTGCAGCCACTTTATTTGAAATACTTCATACAGGCAAGCCCAGGCCTGAGGAAGGCCTGTGATACTGTTCAGTCTTTTCAGCTCTACTTCAAAGCCCACTTATGCAGGGATGCCAGTAGGATCCACTGCTTTTTTTGAGTNACCTAAGTATGCTTCCAGGTCTCAGAATATTGTAATAAAATTTAGTTTCTAAGCACATTTTTTCTTGTCAACTACAAAGTTATAAATGACCCTTGTAGGCCTTAGGATATATTGATTCTTGTGTTGCATTAATAATTTGCTAATTGACGTACTAGTTATAAAAGAGTACGTGTGTGTATCGATGTGTGTGTGTGTGTGTGTGTGTGTATGAAATTAGTGAGTTAGATGTGATCACAGGAGAGCAGTTTTCTTCCCATGTTTGGTCTGCCCTGAGCATGAAAATTTCTGGCATTACTGCTAAGGATCATGAAAGAAAGAAAGGGAATGAATCAGCCCTTTATGTAAAATGGTCTTTCAATGTGTGGAAAGTGATGTAGACTCAGGGAATGTTGTTTTATGAGAAACAAAAGAAAAGTAGAAATAAAGGATGAGAACAGAAAGACAAAATTTCTTGATTATTTTAAGCTTCTGTTTTGAAAACTTTATCATTTTCCAAATTCTTAGCCAGTTCCTACCCATCAGTAGCCACTATTAGCCAAAGAGTAACTTCTGAAATAGACAGAATGTAATCTATCAAAAGCAATGAATCTAAAAACACATGGACACATGAGTGTACATGAGTGTGTGTGAGATATGTGTCAGTTTCCAGATAAACACTTATCAGTGCCCTACAATCCATACAGATGAAAATAGAAGTTTGAATGGTAGAAATTACCATACCCTGGTGGTACTACCTTGGGAAGCTTGCTGCAGAAGGTAAATAAATCTCCAGTAGCCTTTTGAGGCAAGGGAAAAAATTTGATTTGGCAGAGACGTAGAGGCTGAAGAGGTTATAATGGTAGGAGAATAACATATTCTGCACAATGCAGAAAGGGGATAGGTATGCTTGGCAATAGCACAGCAGACTAAGCAGAGTGCAGTGGGAGAGGATGGTGAAAGGGTTCAAAAAACTACAATGTCTAAATAAATACTCCTGTCACTTTGGCAAAATTATTATTGCCTCTCCAGCCGTCATGTCTTCTGGTGGCAAAGGAGCCCTTGTAGGACAAAAAGGTTTCTAAAATGCACTGACTCTTGGAGGCCATTCGGATATATTGATTCTTGTGTTGCATCAGTAACTTGCTAAGTGACACACCAGTGCATATTTAGTGAATTGCAGCAATGCTTTGCCAAATGAAATCCTAGTGGTCATGACAGAGTTAATGTACCCCTGAACCTTTTGGTATATTCCTCAGAAGAACCTTGCCCACAGAGAAAATTCGCAAAACACGGCTCTCTAGTAGGATTTTTTTTTTTTTTTTTTTTTTTTT
>NW_016812370.1:0-7694 GCF_001698545.2 Rhinopithecus bieti | reverse complement strand
CCATCTGGCTCAGTCTAGCCTTTTCAAACGTTGAGCATTATCTCTTTTGTGTACAGAGGACTAGAGGAACTTTATTCGGGTACAGCCCCAGAGTCTTCCCTGGAGCCCAGCCCAGACTCAATTTTTGTTGAATAGCTGAGCTGTGATCAGTGGTCTATACATGTGATATGTCTCCGCACTTCCTTATACCTTTCTAGAGACACAAGTCATCCTGGAAGCAGTATATCATCTCTTTGTTTCTGGTATTGTAGACAGTGCCTGTATGGCTATTAGGTGTTATAAAGAGGAGTAACAATGTTCAGTTCTAAGGTAGGGGAGCACAGATGCATTTCCCTGCCTTTCTTTCCTTGCTTCTGTAAGCCTTGATCAGACTCGCTTTTATGAAAACCTGCTCTCCAATCCACTTGAACAGAAAATCAAGCAGGATACATTTTCAAACCTATCACATCCCCTACCTAGGATTTCTAGCATATATGTAATTTACATATATTAGAAATATTTAGAATTTGGAGATCACCCAGTCTCTTCTTAAATCAAATGGCATTTGATCTGAAAGCCAACATTTTCAACAGAAGGGATTTGAAGTGATTCATTCATGCGTAACATACAAGGTCAGAACATGAATTTATACTCAGGTTAGGGTTTGTCTCAGTAATTACAGATTACAAGTTATTTTGGATAATTCTCCCAACAGGACTTAAAAAACAGTTGCAGTGTGGTGGGTTCAAATCACAATCCCTACACATGCTAGCTGTGGCTTTGAGTAAGTTGCCTGAACTCTCTTTGCTTCAGTTTCTGTATTTGTAAATTAGAGTCATTATTTGTCTTCTACCATTACAACATAGCTCCACAGGGAATCTTGTCTTACTTGCTGTTTCTCAAATGCACTGTGCCTGTTACAGGGCAGATGCTTAAGATTTATTGAATGAAGAGAGCCTAACTACCGAACTTGGGTTACATGAGGATTAAATAAATGTATATACAGAGAGTGGTAGTGCCTGTTACACTGTAAACCACCAATACATGGCAAGTGACTATTATTGTCATTATTATACCCTCAAACTTGAATAGGAATGAGCAGGCTTCCCCACCTGCTAAATTTGGAAGCTCCATCATAAGCTTTCTCAAACAAACACGTGTTCTGATTGAAATATGTTATTTATTGAGGACATATTATATGCCAGGCGTGGTGCTAGATGCTTTATGGTATTTCATATAATCCTTGTAGTAACACTTGGAGAGACCTGTTATCTTTATCTTACAGAAGATGATACAGAAGTGATCTGTATTTGCAGCAAACATTGTGGGGAATACAGAGATGTATGAGATGCATATTGTTTGCCTTTAAAAACATGAGATAGCTATAATAATTACCTTTTGGGGCTGTTGTAAGGTTTGAATGAGAAAGTGAACGCCATCTACTATGTGCCATACCAGGGACATAGTAAATGCTCAAAAAATCTTAATGATAAGGATGAGGATGAGGATGATGTCAATGATGATTGATTGTGAAGATCATGATGTTGGCATGATGTAAGGGATGAATAACAGTGAAAAGGTGGGATGAGAACAGAGCATCCTTCTTGAGAGCCGAGGGTCTCTGGCCTGAGGCAAGGAATCAACTGACTTGCCATTTGATTTCCCTTTCCCGTGGGGCAGTTATAGTATTTCTATCAGGAGAGATATCCAAGATCCATGTAATCAATGCAAGATATAACAGGAAGAGGAAATTCTTATGCTCTTGACCTGCATAATGACTATGGGACATGTTTTATCCCCTTTCAATTGAAGGTCAAAATTGAACTTTTAAAAAATTCTTAATTATTTTTTCCGATCTATTAGTTTATATTTTATGACTAATTTTTTTTCTTGCTCAATTTTAAAAAGGTGGGGATTTGGGAATAGAGTTAATTATAAAGAAATACACATTTATCACCATATTGTAACACTCTAGGTAGTGCTTAACTAAAGATTAAATTTTTAAAAATTATATGACACTTTGTCTTTCCAGACAAAAGAGAAGGTTCAAGGTTTAGAGGAAAGGAAACCAAGCTTGAAGTTGCGAGAGTTCCTTAAACAGAAAATGACCCAATGAAATTGGGTAAGTGATTCAGCATTTAGAGCTTTAATTTCCTAACTTTTCAAAATGTAGTTTATAATAAAAATATTGTATATTTGCGTGCAATGTAGCCATACATGTGCTCTTCTTTTGTTCTTTACGATGACCCTGAAAGGAGTTGGGCAGGCATTATTATACTAGCTTAACAATGAGGAAACTGAGGTTCAGAAAGGTTAAATAAATGTCCAGGGTCACATACATAGCTAGTAAGTGTTACATCCAGAGCTCAAAACCTTGTTTCCTATTTCACATATAATGTTTTCTTTCCATTACACATACAAGTTCTCCAGGAAGAAACATGATGAATGGAAGAGGTTGTCTCACCAAGAAGCTGTGTGATTTTGGACAAGTTATATTCCTTCTCTGTGCCTTCTTTTCTTTACTCATAAAGGGAGAGACATAATTTTGCAAAGTCTCCACAGAGCATGCTTTATCACCATTTTCATAAAGAAGGGAACCTAAGCAGATAAAAGTAACCTGCTTTGCTTAACATCACACAGAAAGCAATAGAGAGAAGCTGCTTCCATCTCCAGAATGATGTAACTTTTGCCTCGCATGAGGTAATTATCTACACAGTTCAAAAGAGGAAAGAAAGAAACGAATATATTTTTACTTGCTGGGATGCATAGTGAAGCCTACTTCCTTGCTGTAATAACAGGTAAAGAGGAGAAATTTCCTACTGCCCCAAAATTCACAAAAATGTCTATCTTTGGAAATCTACTAAGTGATGACAAGGGTGATAGATTACTCCAATTATGCTACCAAACATTGGTTCTTGCCAACATTTTCCTAAGAGTCATATTCAAGTATCTGAAAAGGGGAACCTGTAGATAATTTTGTTGATTTTGTGGACTGTGTACTTTATTCCCACACTTAGGAGTAGCGATGTTGTTGCTAATAATGGAGATGATTGCTAGTGAATAATCCACGCATGCTGTTGAATTGGCAACCACAAGGCAAACTTTTTAAATTTTATCTTTAATTAGCTTTTCCTCTGAGCACATACTGTGCATTCTCTATGCCCAGAAAGCCACTCCCCTGATGACATTTGCACCCAATCTTTCCCTAGTTAATGCCCCTCATCCTTCTTGTCTCAGTTCAATGATGACTCTCCTCCAGGAAACCTTTCCTAAGGTTTATGCTAGTTCTCCTCTTAAGTAGAAATCTGTTGTTTTCACCAGCACAACAATGATTCTGCTTCTGAGAAATATGGTTTGGTTTTCTTTGAAATAACTTTTCCCCCATGCATGTAGTGTTGATAGGGCTATCAATCAAGGCCATCTCTTCTTTGCTAACCAAGTAATGGAAATTTGACCTGCACTAGGCCACTCTGACTCTCCCTCACAGGAATTTGTACCTTGTGCAGCATTGCAAAGATGGAAAATCGAGCCAATTCATCTGACAACCCTGTTCATTAATCCCTGCTCCCTGGATACCTGAAGCTGCTCTACTACTTGTTTCTTAGACTCCTGGTTTATCAGCTATTCCTTCTTTACAGCCTTACATACTTTTAATTTTTGCTTATGTTAATCCAAATAACCTAATCATACATCCCTGTTATATGGTCTTATGATACGTGAACTTCTTCATAGCACTCATTTCATTTTGTAAGTGTATATTTTGGTTATTTGGTTAATGTTGGTCACCATCACTGGGCTGTGAGCTCCTGGAGAGGAAAATTACATCCTCAATTCTTAGAATAGTATTTAGCACTTTCCAGTAACTTAATACAATTTTTATTTAGTGGATGAATGAATGGAATTTCAGGTTCTGATTGCTCTCTACGGTTTCTTAGGATGGGGATTCTCCACCAGCACATGCCATCAATACTTCCTCTTCTAAAGTCTCATATTTTGGGCCTTTTTAAATGTTTTTTTTTCAATCTCTCGCTTTCCCTCCCCTTCTTGCCATCTCCCTCTCCCCTTCCCCTCTTCTCTCTTTTCCCAGTCTTCAATTATGCTGATGTCTTCAGGACAGGGTTTCTCCCTTGTCATAAAATTCTACTTTGACCATCTTTTACTTTCAGGAGAATTTCCAAGGTCTTTCATGATCTTAAGCCTGATTGCTTCTGTTGTCATATATCCTGTCTTAACCACACTTGTCTTTTCAACTCTGGGCAGGCAGAACTCTTACAGTTCTTGGATGCACCAAACTCCCTTATACCCTTGCCCTTTTGAAATAACAACTGTCAGCTCTTCCTGCTGTGACTTTGATCTTCCTCTGTTCCTCAGTTCTCAGCTCTAAAGTTTCTTCCTCCATGAAGCTTCCCCCGACCACAACAACCACCTTTGCCTAATCTCAGACTAGTTTGGATAACCTGCCTTTGTGTTCCTAAAGCTCCTTCTGTACTGCTTTAATCTTATATTTGTTATTTATTTTATTTTAAGTTTTCTACTGTTTTACCTTCTCCTTTTAAACTGAGCCTCTTAAGGGTAGAAACCTAAAATTTTTACCTGTATATCCTCAGAGCCCAGCATGATACCTGGAATACAGCAAGTGTTCTGTAAATGTTAAACAAAAAAATTACTAAGTAAAAGATTGAATCATCCTCCTAGCTGAACTCTTTTCACTGCAGTTTTAGTGTCACACTTGTAATCCTTATAGTTTTTATTGATTTCAACTTTTCATTATAGATATGTGTACATGTCTTATTTCTATGGTTTTTATACCTTAAAAGTAGAGCCTACTTCTTTATAAATGTATTCTGCAGCATCTAGCATACTTCCTGGCCTATAATGGGTATACAACAATTACCTGTTGAAAAAAAATAAATAATGAATCAAGTCATGTTAGTGATATGGTATGTTAAAATGTATAGATGAAATAGTCACATTTCATAAATAGTTTTTAAGATGACAGTGATTTATTTCTAAAGAAATAAATCCCAAGCCTGGAGTTTCAGATTGGTTAAGACAGAAATGAGAGGATGGGAAGCCTTTCATGATACTTCTCAAATGTTATGATATTAGCAACTATAATTTCACCCTAAATAAGTCCAGCCAGTCTCAAAATTAGATAGTTATCTGAAATATTAGGCTATTTAGTAGTATGCAGACTATAGGATCTACAGTATGACATCAGATACTTTTTAGAATGATACAATACTACTGATTCAATATATGTATTTCAATGACACTCTGGATGAAAAAAGAAGTCTTTTTTTTTTTTTTAATCAGAACACATGGGTGTGAATCCCTAGTTTTCTTTAAATGTACCACGATAGAGGGATGAGAAGGAGAAGTCCAGGACCACACAGGCACATTTATGTTACTCCACCATAAACAGCTAAATCTTCATGGTGGCCTCATGTTTGGTTTGTTAGAAGATGAAGTTTGTTAGTATAATGTCGGATAAGAGAGAGAGAGAGAGAGAGAGAGAGAGAGAGAGAGAGAGAGAGAGGTTTAGTAATGCACAGTGCATTTCTTCGAAGAGTTTTTGATAGTGAGATTCTTTCCTAATTCTACTTGAATAAGCAAAACTTTCTGGAAGATATAAGATTAAAATGAAAGATAAAGAAAGAGAAGGTGGTAACTTGGACTTGGACCTTGTTTTTAAACAGTATTAAAATAATACAATCACAGGCATGCTAGCAAAGCAAGACCAAGTTTAATGGGAATTGAGTTTAAATACCTAGTTGCAATTCCCCTTTTCGCCAAAAGGCCAGCAGTTCACATCCCAAATTCAAATAATCACTTTTTGCGCAATGTTCCTAGTGACTGTGATTTGATATGGGATGAAACAGAAATAGATCTTGAATAAACTTTTTAGGTTCAGGATGGTGCACGTATCATCATCAATGATTCCAGATGTTTCAATATATCTGTTTTGCTTGAATACACTCCCCAAAGTGTGAGTCTTCTGAATTTCCTCCTCAAATGCTTGTCAATCTTGTTAATCTCACACACCTCACCTAGAAAGTGGCTTATCAAAACTAACCCCAGAGGTTCTCCTTTAATTCTTCTTTCTCTGTCTCCCTGTCTGTGTCTATGCTCTTTTTTTCTATCTCTCACTTATAATACTTTGGGAGGAACATAAACTTTAAGCTAATAGAAAGAGCCTGTACTGAGAATCAGGGGAATTGGAATCTACCTCCAAAACTGCAGATATATAACACATATGAGCTTTTCAAAGAATCATAGAAATCCTGCAGGAAAGATATTTAGTTCAACATCTCACACATTTATTTGATAACACAGCCTTTTGCCCTCAAAACCACAATTGGACATCATGAAAAACAATTCCAGAGACACGGATTATAATATTCTATCTAAAATTCACTATATGTAAAAAATGTTTGAAAATGTTTGTGATATTTCATCTTGAAAAAGAAGAGACTTGGGATGTGTGTGTGTGTGGGTGTGTGTATATTAATACGTAATACATATATATGTAGTGTATATTTTTTTAAATTAAGAGATTTCAATTTACTGTGTGTCATTGTACAATATACTGAAAACAGTCAAGAAGATGTTGGAGGATATCCGTTTTGGTCAATTTGTCACAGAAGTTAGATTATGTCTAAAACATCTTCCAACACTAAAACTAGATGATTTTGTAAATAATTAGCATATGTTTTTTTCTTTGAATTTACATATTTTATTTTAATCTCAGATGTATTCTTACATGGAGACAAAGAAGGTGCTTCCATCATGATCTAATTCAAGGGGTAGAATTACTGTGTTAGCCACGACCCCTATCATTAAAAATACTTTTCCTTCTATCTTGCCACTTAGCCCCAAATAGTATTAGGTCTCACAGTGATCTATGAGGGTGGAGTTTTGGAGATAGAAAGACCCAATTGTGAATCTTGGCTTCAGTTCCTACTATCTTTGTTATTTCAGGCAACTTACTTAGGCTCTTTGAAACTCAATTTACTCTTCTATAAACTGTGGATTATAAGGATTAGAGTTAATACATCTAAAGCAGCCACTATATTGTTTAGCCTTCAGAAGGTGCAAACTGGAAGACGGTTATTGCTATTTCTTTGTGTTAAGTTACCCTTTTCTTCATAAGTTTTCTGTTAAAATTCAAATAGTCTTGAGAGCAACACGTTTGAACATTATCAACCATTATTACTGCAGTCCAAGTAAATGAGTCAAATATATGAGCACAGGAGAGGTATGTTTTGCTCAGCGGAATGGTGGAGCTAGGACACAGAAGCCTGAGAAGCAATGGAAGTTGCTGAAAGATCAGTTAGGGACCACTGAAAATAAATATTTCTTGGGACCATCTCTGATCAACCTCTTTGAATTCTGGAGAGCTAAGAAAATAGAGGCTAAAAGTATTTCACAACTGGGAAAACACAGATACCTACCTCTGATCCCTTGTTTAGCCCTGCCTCTGGGACTAAACAATAGACCAGAAAGAGAAATAGCAATGGAAAACAACCATCATCTCCGTAACACAGTAAAAATCTTTTTTAAATGATATTAGTCCCTGTATTATAATTTATGCTTAAATACTAAAATGAATTATATACTATTCTCTAGTCAAAATGAATTTAATAGCTTTCCAGCTAACTGGTAATTCCACCCCTTCCCCAGGGGCAGAAAACATGTCACTATGTTTAACCTTT
>NW_016812369.1:0-7687 GCF_001698545.2 Rhinopithecus bieti | reverse complement strand
AGGAAGGAAGGAAGGAAGGAAGGAAGGAAGGAAGGAAGGAAGGAAGGAAGGAAGGAGTGAGTGGGAGTGGGGAGAGGAGTTGTGATGTTGCCTCGTGATGGGAGTGGAGATCTCAATGTGCCTCAAGAGAGGGTCAGGATGCAGTCAGGCCTCAGTGACCTCTGTTCTGGCAGGACTCTTCTGCCATCTGGAGTCTAGTTCACTCTGTCATTGGCTTTAGACACTCTGCCATTGGCTCTTCTAGATAGCCAACATGTCTCCATCAGCTCCTGAACCTCCAGCTCCCAATCAGGGGCACTGACTCCTTCCCTTCATTCCAACTCAGAAAAGTCCAGTGGGGTTCTCATTGGCCCATCTTAGACAAGGAAGGCCTCTGGACTGACCACCATGTCCAGCGCTGAAGCCGTCTGGTTGTCCTGACTTGGGTATAGTGCATACAGCTGGATCACGTAGCTAGGGCAAGGGGCAGGTTTGAGGACCCAGAGCTGCTTCTGGAGGCCCACCCCTAAGTATAAGGCCCTCTAGGAAAAGAGCAGAGTGACCGCTGGTTACCCCTCACGGTGACCACCACCCCACAAGTCTGGACTGGGCATGGGAAGGGCTGGAGAAACCCTCAGCTTTAGAGTGGGTGAAAGGAGTCAAAACCATCAAAGTCCCAGTGGCCCAAGTAATGGGGATGTGTCCAAAACTCGGAGCCTAAGGCAGGGAGACTCAAACAGAGTAGGGGCAGGAGCAGTAATGATAGCAAAAACAGTGCCATTCATTGAGCATGCATCTTGTGCCAAGCACATAGAAAGCACTTTACACGTGCTATTTCTAATCCTCGCAGCAGCCCTGCATGGTGGATGCTATCAGTCCCATTTTGCAGTAAGAAAATTAAGACCTGCAAACTTTATGAGACGCTTCGATAGCCTCAGAGCTAATAAATGCCAGAAATGGTGCTTTCATGAAGGACCTGGGAAAGGGATGAAGCAGGATGAAGACAGTTGCTCGGGAGGTCACTTAATGCTCCTGCGACTCCCTGTGGCAAAGGGACTCAGTGAGAAAGTGCCTTTTTGGAGGGATTGTGCAGGGTCTCTGCTGGGGTGGGAGCTGTAAGAAAACAACAGCCCAGAGGGAGAGTGTGTGCTGGACTGGACCTGGAAAGTTTGGTGAGGACCACAGGCTCTTGGATTGCCTGGGACTGTCGTGATTTCACCTGGTATTTCGACATATGTAATAATGGCACCCCTTTCATTCGCAAAAACAGTGGTGTGCTGGGAAATGTATAAAACAGGGTCTCAAATATATATATATACACACACACACACACGCATAATACAATAACACATATTGTACATACATATACAATATGCAGTACATATTATTGTATTATGCGTATATGCATATACATGTAGTATGTATATACTGTATATATACATACAATGTGTGTGAATATATGTATATGTATACATATATGCAATATGTATTATTGTATTATGCATATATGCATATACATATAGTATGTATATACTATATATACACTATATCTACACATACAGTATGTGTGTGTGGTGTATGTATATGCAATGAACTGAATGTTTCTGTCCCCCAAAATTCACATGTTGAAATCCTAACCCCCAAAGTTAGGAGATGAGGCCTTGGGGAGGTGATTAGGTCAATGAAGGTGGGGCCTTCAGGAATAGGATTAATGCCCTTATAAAGGAAATCCCAGAGACTCCCTTGACCCTTCTGCCACATGAGGACACAGAAAAGACACCGTGTGTGCACCAGGAAACAGGCCCTAATGAGACAGAGAATCTGCTGGTGCCCTGATCCTGGGCTTGATTCCCGTCCTCCAGAACCGTGAGAAACACGTTTCTCTTGTTTCTAGGCCATGCAGTTCATGGTATTTTGTAATAGCAGCCTAAAGGGACTATGACAATATATATACACACACACATATATTTGAGATCAAGGCTGTGTAATACAAAATTTACAATCAATAATAAAATATGTGTTATTCTTTAATGTAAATTTCACATAGCCCTCGATTCTCATAGATAAAATTCTGTGAAAAGTTTTGGTTGATTTTGCTAAAACCTTGTATTTTAGTCAACCTGTGGTTGTAATTCAACCATGATTTGTCAAATGGAGATGCACTCCAATCTGGTAATTCTTTTCCCAGTAAGTCTATTGTTGCTAACTCTGATATGTGCACTGACGTTAAACAATTTCTCATACTCGTGAAAATCATATTCATTAAACAGAAACCTCTTTCAGCTCCAGCACTACTCACTACAATCATGCTACCTTCACAGAGTTGCAGGAATCAGAGCATCATTTCAGTGTGTATTATTTACTAATGGATGCATTTAATAACTGGCCTCAGAAAATGTAGTGATCGGTTCATTGTGCATCACCATGAGCAGCCAGGACAACCACACTGCTGTAAGAGGCTCCTAGTTCTGCCAATAAACCATTGGCTCACCCTACTTTTAGAAGCTCGAATCCATTCCCTGTAACTGCATTGTTGGTGACTGTGACATCGTATTCTTCAGGCACCAGTCAAGGGGTGAGGAGGGGAAAGGGGGCTATGGGGTGGGAGCCTGGCATCCTGTCTGTGACCTGGGCTCTGTGTAACCTGCGCTTGCAGACCTTTAAATTGCTCCTCATGGGTGAACAGACAGGGCCACTGAAGGACAGCATAGGAGGGGCTGCCCCGGGAGCCACGTGGACTCTCTAATGGCTGCAGCCTCTCACCTTCTTAAAGCCAGGGAGAAGACGTTCTTACAACTTCCTGTACTTGGGAAGAATCTGAAGAGTCTGGCTCTACTTATGAAACCAAGTTTATTTCACATTTTAGAAACCTCATGGTGCAGGGAAAATAATCAGAGAATAGGGGTTTGACTGCTAACTTGAACATTGGAGTGAGTAAGCTATTCAATCTCTAAATTTCCATGTCCAAATTTTGGCTATAAAACGGAAATAACAAGGATACATATACTTAAAGCATGCAATTATGCATTAAGTATCAATCAAGTTTTAGCTCATTAAAAATTGAATGAGAAAATATGCATGTGAGAATCCTTGTAAACAACAAATGCAATTTACACTGTTTAAATTTACCAGTGTTCAAAAGTGGCGGCATCCGTCAGGACAATCCACAGAACTGCTCCTGAAATTCCCATGGAAGCAACACCAGAGCAGCAAGAATTGGGTCTTTGTTATGCTTTGAAATTTCCTGTTCGTGATTAAGACAAAGAAAAGATGCAAACACTTGAGGAGGTTAAAAAAAATTCTCCAAAATTTCAGACAAAAAGTTTAATTTTTTCCAAGCTAATTTTTCCAGTTATTTTATTATTATTTTAGGAGGATGAATAATGTCAACACAGGCCAGGCACAGTGGCTCATGCCAGCACTTTGGGAGGCCAAGGCAGGCAGTTCACTTGAAGTCAGGAGTTTGAGACCAGCTTGGCCAACATGGTAAAACTACTAAAAATACAATACCCAGGCATGGTGGCACATGTCTGTAATCCCAACTACTTGGGAGGCTGAGGGAGATAATCGCTTGAACCTGGAAGGAGGGGCTTGCAGTGAGCCGAGATCATGCCTCTGCACTCCAGCCTGGGTGACAGAGTGAGACTCTAAATAAAAAAATTAATAAATATAGTAAATACTACTAATAATGTCAATATAAACTATTTCCATAATGCTAGTCACCTTTACATTCCAAGAATTTTTTTTTTTTTTTTTTTTTTTTTTTTTTTTTTTGAGACGGAGTCTCGCTTCTGTCACCCGGCTGGAGGTGCAGTGGCTGGATTCAGCTCACTGCAAGCTCCGCCTCCGGGTATCCATTCTCCATGCCTCAGCCTCCCGAGTAGTTGGGACTACAGGCGCCCACCACCCTGCCCGCTAGTTTTTTTTGTATTTTTTTAGTAGAGACGTGGGTTTCAACCATGGTTAGCCAGGATGGTCGTCGATCTCCTGACCTTGTGATCCCGCCCGTCCCTCAGCCTCCCAAAGTGCTGGGATTACAGGCTGAGCCACCGCGCCCGCCATCCAAGATGATTTTTTAATTCACCAACTTTTTGTTGAGCAACGCTCTTGTGTCAGCCATGGTCCTAGGCTCCAGGGATGCCTGACCCTTGTAAATGTTCCAAGTAAGTAGCTCTGCGAAAAACTGCAAATAGTAGATTTTTATGTAAATCAGATAACTCAGTGTCAGCATCTAATTTCTGAGTGCTCAGATTAATAATGCTTCCCGCCAAGCGTAAACAAACTGGCCTGGTGAGGCAATAAGGAAAGTGTCCCAGTGGTGTGAGAGGAAAGGGCAGCCCCGCCTGGCAGAGCTTCCGCTTGCACAAGTCTGCGTTCAATAACACAAAGCAACAGGAGAGGCGAGATTCTGAGGAGGATTCTGGAAAACATAACGCAGTAACACAAAAATGTGAAGCAAAAGATTGCAGACATTTGGGTGGATAGTGGGAAGGTGGCGTTTGCTTGCTTGCTTTATCTTAATCTCCTTCCAAAATTGAATGTTTTCAGACTTCGCTTGACTACAGCTGCATAACAGAAAATTTAGGACCAGTTACTCTTTTTTTTTTTTGAGACGGAGTCTTGGCTCTGTTACCAGGGCTGGGAGTACAGTGGCACCATCTCAGCTCATTGCAGCCTCTGCTTCCTGGTTCCAGAATTCTCGTGCTTGGCCTCCCAAGTAGCTGGGATTACAGGCTAGCACCACCCACACCCTCGCTAATTTTTGTATTTTTTAGTAGAGATGGGGTTTCACCATGTTGGCCAGGCTGGTCTGGAACTCCTGTCCCCGACAAGTGATCTGCCCGCCTCAACCTCCCAAAGTGCGGGATTCACAGACGTGAGCCCACGCACCCAGCCCAGTTACTTTCTGTTAATTAACAACATAATATGATGGTCCATAAACAAGCCGATGAAAGCAAAAGATGGCCCTTGACAATCCACAAGATCATAGCTCAATTTGAAACAAATGAAAAACCATTTAATGTAAATTAATTTGTATGTTTATAATTATTGTCTAAATAGATGAACAAGCATTATTCAGATATATTTCTAATCAATCAAATGACTACAAGAAGTCTCTTACTACTTTTGGGGAGGTGTTTTTTCAAGGAACAGTAAGTCCTCACATAAACATCATGAATAGGTTCTTTGGAAACTGCAACTTTCAAAAAGTACGAATATTAGACAAGATTTAATGTGCAGTATGTTCACATCAGTGCTATCCATTAGAGAAGAAATATTGGTTATAAAATTATGTTTGTCAATAGATTTAAATATGAGGAAGCCATTAAAGGTCATATTTTCAAATGTAATATGCATAAGGGATTCCTACAATATATACGTTTACAAAAATAACAGGATACAAAACATGTGTGTATCATACCAATAAACAGTATTCTATGCAAGATACATAGGTAATGTAGGTTATTGAAATAAGGGATTTATTAATAATAAGTATATTATTAATATATATTATAAATACATACACATATATAGAAAAAAAGCTGGGAAGGAAATACACTCAAAATACTAACAGTAGTTTTCTCTAGGTGGTGGGATTATTGGGGTTTTATATTCTTACATTTACTTTCCGTTTTATCAGTTTTCCACATGAGCCTGAAGATCTGCCAAAAGGAAAGAATATGTTGGCCAGGCTGACCCAAGTTTTGTGGTTTCTATGACAATTATACTTCTAATTCTAAAATAATAAACTGACATCATTTTAACATCTTAGATATTTTAGTGCAATAAGTAATATGTTCATAATGAAAATTTGGCAAGTACAGAAAAGTCAAAAGAATTAAAGAGAGAGCTGTGCAAATTTCCACCAGTCAGAAGGAAAGGCTGATATTAACATCCCACAGTTGTCTGAATCAGGGCTTTCTAGCTACGCCATAGGGTATATTTGCTATGGAAGTGCCTCATGAGCTGCCAACAGGGAGGCTGAGGACTGGCTGGGTCATGCAGTCTGGGTGAGATGCCGCCAGAGAAACTGCCCCCCCCCCCACCAACCAACTTGAATCAATCCCCTTGTACATAATTAGAGTTTCACGTAACAATTCACCTGAAGAAAAGCTCCATCCATGGCAAAACTAATCAAAGCAACCTTGGTTACCTCTTCTTAACCTTGGTTACCTCTTCTTAACCTTGGTTACCACATCTTAAGCCTCTTCCCTAAAGCTAAACATTTAGGTTGCTTCCAGTTTTTCTAACCACAGACTGGAAGCCAGAGTGAATGTCCGTGTATAGCCATCTTTGCTCACATTCTGCTTCTGTGATTGAAATTTCAGGAAAAAACTCACCATCATTTTCAAAGCTCTTGATATTTTCAAACTGCCCACACAAAAATCAACCTGTTTACACCTGCATCAACTTGCCCATCTAACCAAACCTTGCATGCATTGAGCATAATCTAAAACAATCTTTAATTTGACAGATTTAAAATGGAGTCCTTCGTTGTGCCTGTCACATTTTACGGAATGTGCGTCCCTTGGGGATCTCTTCCAAGAACTCTTCGGCCAGCACAAGCTGCCATCCCGCCAGCCCCTACGTAGAGGACATAGCACCTCCCCACTAAAATGATGCTGGAGTTCTCCAAGTGGACTTGTGCTTGGGTTTTCTTCTCACTAGGCTCCCAGGTAACCACATGATTGAACTCACAGCAGCCCAGGCTGTGGAATAAGCCCCCAGGAAAAATGGCAGAAGCCGGGGTCTAACATACCCCCTTTCCAAATACTCTAGAGCTAGCCTCTCAGAACGGGAAGGTGTCCTGGAGAGCAATCACCTTTGAGGCCTTTGGTTGCATAAATAACGGCTTTGAGCCCTGGACGGGAAAAAAATCTACCAGTTAATGATACAGCCGGGACCCAAACCTGGTTTCCTGCGAGTCTAAGCCCGGTGACTTCCCCACTGCTGGCCTCCAACCTGGGATGACATCAAACGCAGCAGACGTGAGTCCTGACCCATCACCCTTCTGTCTGATCACAGACCCTCCACGTAGGGCCCGTCAACATCATCGATATCTAATAATAATAAACAAGGCTTCTTGACCGAGAGGGCGAGCGGAGACTGAAATCTACCTCGAAGACAGGGCTACAATATAAAAGCAGAAAGAAAACAAACTGGGAGAGATGCTCCTTGAGCCAGAAGAGCTCTCAGAACTCAATTTTAGAAGTCAGCATGCGAATGGCCACAAGGGGGAGCGCTATTTTCAAAATATAGAAACCACAGTCCTAATCCCCGCGCCCCAACCGGCTTTCAGCTGAAACGGCTTTAGCTTTAGAACATCAAAGGACTTGTTGCAAAGATTTGCTCACCAAATCCACTGGCTCCCATTCAGATTTTGTGCCAACCTACAGTCTACAGCTTGTAGTCATTAGAAGCTAAAGCTTTCAATTTTTGTCCCTAGATTATTGTTTTAAAAGTAAATACGGTACAATGGAGAAATACATACATGTGTGACACATATACACATATGATAATACATAATGTGTATATATGTAACTTAAAACAAAAACACAAGTTAAAAAATGTGTATTATCAGCAACAGAATTTTAAATATATTTTAAACATATACAGTATATATTTAATATACACCATGAAATAGAATATAAAACATTTTAATGTTTTAATATAAAATTATATATAGTACATATTTAAACATTTTAAG
>NW_016812368.1:157426-168018 GCF_001698545.2 Rhinopithecus bieti | reverse complement strand
AATAAATAAATAAATAAATAAAAAAAGAAAGTGTACAGGTGTAACTCCTTGTCTTCTTCACAAAGAGAATCTCGACTTATACAAAAAAAGAGCTAAAGTTTCTTAAAACAATGAATTGTATACATGACTTTTTAAAGCAGTCTAAAAGGTTCACAGCAGCAGTCCACTTCTATAAAAGAAGAAAATAACATCAAAATACAATAACTGAGAAAAGCAATGATGACAAAACAGCAGAATGTGGATCATAAGCTAACAAAACCTAGTAAAGAAGAAAGAACACCAATCATAGAAATGAGGATGGTGAAGAACAGGTAGAAAGAATAAAATCTGTAGGGAAAGTATGAAGAACAACAGGAGGCATAGATGTAGCAAAAATAAGTGCAATACAATTTAAAGGCATAAAAAAGGATTGGTGTCCAGAAAACAGAACCAAGCCACCAATCAAACATTACCAGTGAAATTCAGACAAAGGTGTCCAAAATAACATAACAGCTGAAATCCATCTCTGAAAAGACTCAAGTTGTGTCACGAATACTTAATCAGCTATAATTAAAGAAAAAAATAAACCAGGGTATAAGTATCCTTGGCAAAAAATTAGGGTGATTTGTGTACATCAGTGTTTTGTTCTTTGGTAATATCCATTGCCACCTGAAAGTGAATACAACAAAACCCAAGAAATGGAGTGAGAACCAAACGTTTTTGCAACCAGCACCCGAAGTTTTTGGATTTTGTACGTATCTCAAAATTTTGCATCTTTAGCTCTCTTGGTGTAAAGATAACAGGAAAATAGTATTTAAAGCAACAAGAAACAAAAAACTCAAAGAATAACATAATCATGACATTTTGTTGTGGACCTTTCTAGAGGACAAATTTCAGGCAAATATTAAATGGTCAAAGGGAACACATACACAAACATCTTATTAAAGCTTAGAAATAGACCTTGCTATATAATTTAAAAGTGTGATTCATACCAGGAAGCATTTTTTTGAGCCGTGAGTTTTTTGAGGTATAGTCTTAGTGAGCTCCCTCGGAATATATTTATTACAGTGCCATTGAGACGGAATCAGTGGAACTTCACGTTCTATTTGTTGTTTGCTGGTGTTAGAAAATAAAATGATAAAAAGAAGCATTGAAGTTTTTATGTTTATTGCAGCACAATTCACAATTGCAAAGATGTGGAACCAACCTAAGTGTCCATCAACTGACACGTAGATAAAGAAAACGTGGGATCTATACACCATGGAATACTATTTAGCTGTAAAAAATGAATTAATATATTTTGCAGCAACTTGGATGGAGCTGGAGGATATTGTTCTAAGTGAAGTAACTCAGGAATGGAAAACCACATACAATATATTCTCACTTATAATTGGGGGCTAAGCCATAGGTACGCAAAGGTATACAGATATAACAGACATTAGGGACTCAAGGGGGAAAGATGAGAGAGAGTGAGGGATAAAAAACTACATATTAGGGGCTGGGTATGGTGGCTCAGGCCTGTAAGCCCAGCACTTTGGAAGGCCAACGCAGGCGGATCACCTGAGATCAGGAGTTAGAGACCAGCCTGTCCAACATGGCAAAACCCCATCTCTACTGAAAATATAAAAAGTAGTCAGGCGTGGTGGCGTGTGCCTGTAGTCCCAGCTACTCGGGAGGCTGAGGTACAAGAATCGTTTGAATCCAGGGGCGGAGCTGAAATTGCGCCACTGCACTCAAGTCTGGGCGACAGAGCGAGACTATGTCTCAAAAACAAAAAACAAAAAAAAGCTCACTACGTATTAGGTACCAAATACACTACTCCAGTGAAGAGTGCACTCAAATCTCAGATTCACCACTATACAATTTATCCAGGTAAGCAGAAACCACTTGTACTCCAAAAGCTATTGAAGTTTTAAAAGAAGCCTTGCAGTTTAATATTTACATATGAATTAAAATTTATACTCCCCCCACTTATTGCTGCCATAAATATACACCCAAGATTGAGAAACATTCTAAAGAAAAAGGAAAAANGTACCAAATACACTACTCCAGTGAAGAGTGCACTCAAATCTCAGATTCACCACTATACAATTTATCCAGGTAAGCAGAAACCACTTGTACTCCAAAAGCTATTGAAGTTTTTAAAAAGAAGCCTTGCAGTTTAATATTTACATATGAATTAAAATTTATACTCCCCCCACTTATTGCTGCCATAAATATAACACCCAAGATTGAGAAACATTCTAAAGAAAAAGGAAAAAAATAAAGCAATGTAATTTTCTCCCATACTTTCTCTATAGCCCCTTTAATAACAACAAACCTAAAAGATATGAAAGTGGACACTCCAAGCCACAGTGGATTCATGACACAGCGCCCTTTATAGCTAAGAGAGTCTTACACTGATTTGCCAGAGAAGGCTCCGAAATAACCCTCCAAAATCCTCATTGGGGGTTTCCATTTCCCTGAAAAGCTAAGATTACAATATCGGAAGCTCAGGAAGCCACGAAGCAAGGTGATCTGGAAACGCCAAGAAGCTAAGAGGGACGTTGGTCATCTGGGAGAGACCTGGTGCTATATCCCCTGTGCCAAGATGGTATTTCATCATCTACAACCTAGTCGGAAGCCCTGAAGTGGACTGAAGGCATGGCACACTCAGTTGATCTCCAGAGTGAAATAAGAAGCTAGTCATTATTCCAGCCACACAAAACTCTGGAATCAGAGGTCACTCCCCTGGCCATCTTGGTTTTGGTTGGATTTGGCTGGCTTCTTTACTACAACCTGTTTTATCGGCACGGTCTTTATAACCTGTATCTTGTGCTGACCACCTATATTATACTGTGACTTTATATCTATCCACCTATTCATATATAGATATAGATATAGATATAGATATAGATATAGATATAGATAGATATAAAGATACATATACACACGTATATTCCTATATAAGTGTGTTTGGTTTTACAGACATATATATATAGGAATGGGTGTGTGTTTACAGAAACAGATACAGAACTCAAAGTTCAATATATTATTCTATAATCAGTAAATAGTAGCCAAGTTATCCTAAGTAATCTTTATATTTCACTTGCAAAAAGGGTAACATATCCTATATGTAAAAGTGGTTTTGACTTTAATTCTTTAATAACAACTCAGAGAAATGTTAATGATTCTTTTACTCCAAATAGTATCTTCCTGAAGTAAAATATATTTTCATGGAAAAAGTCTACAGAATTTAAATAGGTCAGAAAAAATAGTTTACTACAGATAAGTCATCATAGTGTTGATTGGTCAGTTCAGCTTGGAAGTAAAAACTTATGGCTTGCCATTATTTTCACAATTGATTTTCTTGCAAAAGAAATAAAATAAAAACAGTGCTGCATGGAAACCCAATTTAAATATTAGGTCAGCTCCAGAAACACAGCTACAGTACGGAATGCCCTATTCACCCATAGCTACAACGAAACATTTTCAGCATCTAGAAATCTACATCAGGGTATTACAATATAAATGTAGCACACTCGTTCTGAAAGCTTAGAACCTTAAGCCTGTTATTTATCACCATGTTGTCCTACAGATACACATATTTCAAAAAAAGTACCTTCTTTGGAGATGATGTCCACAGATGTATTTTTGCAAACTATGTATCCTCAGTGCTAACAATGGCCATTTGTATTGAGTGAGCCAGTGAAAGTTCTCATTTTCTTTCCTCTTGAAAACAAACATTTCACAGTTCACAGTCTTTATTTGTCCTCTGCCTTCTTAGGTAGAATCTCCAAAATACTCAGCGTTTGGAGGGACTAGATAACAGCAAGTCTTACGTGGACTATCCTAGAGTGATCACTCAGGCCTTTAACCTGGCAGTCAGTCATACCTGCACAATTCTCTCTGCTGAGATCTTGAAGTTCCATGAGCAGTTCTGTGAAGTCTGAAAAAAAAAAAAAAATATATATATATATCGATATATATATATAGATATATATATATCTATATATATATATATATTTTTTTTTTTT
This sequence comes from Rhinopithecus bieti, assembly GCF_001698545.2. Lineage (NCBI taxonomy): Eukaryota > Metazoa > Chordata > Mammalia > Primates > Cercopithecidae > Rhinopithecus > Rhinopithecus bieti. Next base: position 164,023 of record NW_016812368.1, on the reverse strand, counting down.
CAGCAATGCTGGTGTTCTCTTTTATTTGCTGTGGTATTAAACCATTGTCAGACAATCCAGTGAATGTGTCTATACGCAGCAGTTTTACAAAGAGGCTGCAAATTCTTGACATGCATCACATCAGAAATTAAAAGACAATTTCAAGAGATCTTTTGTACATCATGGTGACTATAGTTAATAACAATGTAGAGAGTACTTGAAAATCACTAAAAACAGTAGATTTGAAGTGTTCTCAACACACAAAAAAAGGATGTGAGGTGATGCATATGTTAACTAGCTTATTTGACCATTCCACAGTGGATACATATTTCAAAACATCATGTTGTACAACATAAATATATAATATAATTTTTGTCGATTAAAAATTAATAAATTAATTATTTAAAAGTTGAGGGTTTAAATTTCCTCCCCTTGAATCAGGAATGAACTGTGGTTGCCTGGACCAGTTGAGTAGGTCAGAAATGATGCTTTGTGGCCATAGCGAGTCCCTGTTTTCATTTATAGCAAAATTTACTCAATAAAATCCAGCAAAGCAAGAGGCAGATGTAAGAAATCAGAAAGGAGAAGCTTCGATAAATAAACTATTATTAAGGAGTCATCCGTTTGAATAAGCAACAGAGCTAAACTACCATAGATTTACGAAATGTTTTAAATCTTACGAATGCAACATTACTTTCTTGGGCCACATGCTTTTGGGGTGCTTTCTCTTGGTGTGCAGTCATCCAGCCTTCATTCCCTGAGAAATCCAAGCCCCATGGCGAAGCCACACGTTGGTATCTGGTCAACCATCCCAACTGAGCCCCGGTTTCAGATGACTTTGTCCAGACAGTCAGCAAGGCACATGAGCAAAGAAGCCATCCTGAATACACACCGAGATGTTGTATACTGAGTGCTGTTCCATCCTCTACCTGTTGACTTCGGCCTCACGAGAAACAAATCACCCGCTCCCTGCACCTTGTCCAAACTTCTCCTCCTAAGAATCCACGGCCACAATTAAAGCAAGACTTTCACCACTGAAATTTAGACAGACACATCTATGATTCTGTCTCAGAAAATCAGCCCTGAATCTCCAATTTGTGCCTTTTTCACCACCTTCCATCTGTACAAGGCTGTACCTTCTCTAACAAACCTCATTAGGAGAATAATCACACACACACACACACGCACACACCAAGTGGGAGCCCAATTGGGGAGTCCCTGCTTGTGGCAAATGGCCAGTGGCCCCAACGTAAAGCATCACAGTTCTCAGGTCATGTTTCCCCATCAGGGAGGAAGTCACAATAGGCAGTGACTCAGGACCTCCAGCAGGCCTGGGGTTTCTCCTGAAAACAAGATGACCATGAGCACAGCCAGATTCTCCGAGTGATCCCGTCTCTTAGATAGAGCCCAAGGTGTTGTGAGTCTCAGTCATTTTCGTGAGTCAGTATCAGCTTAGTAGACAGATGGGAATTAAGGTGTGGATTACATTGTGATAAATTAGCTGTTATGCAAAAAGAGAGAGACAGAGAGGGATTTGTATTTGTAAATAAGCCCTATATCTTCATATACGACTCTATGTGTTGTGTTTGTACAGCATGAAGACTTGCTTTTCTGTGAATAAAAAAACAAAGTGGCTAAAGTGTTTCTGTGATAAAATTGATAACATTCATTATATATGTGGCCCATTATTTACCTTTCTATATTGCTTTTCCTTAATGCCTAATTGTACTTCTCCTCCTTTTCAAAAAATCCTAATTGACTAACACACTAATAAAAGAAAATAAATAAAAACAAAACTTTTTTAAATTTCTTTTCAGATAGGTAACTTCAGTGAGAAAAAAACACATTATATTAAGGACAAGATCCTAAACCATGTGTCAAGAGCATTGATTAAATTAAATGGTTTCTGCATGTGGATGTTATACATCAGTAATTTTAGGTAAACACTTGTGTTGAGAATGGAATGCTTTATGCATATTTGTTTTGCCAAAGCAAATCGTTCTGAATGGCAATAACCTTGGATGAGACTTGTTTATAGACCATATGAGGAAAATTATTGTCTTTAATCTTTTTTAATATCCATTCATATTTTGGCCACTCATCTGTATAATCAATACATAAGAAATAGTACACTTCAAACAAAATCTATATTACATATTTGCTTTTACACACACACACGCACACACCCCTTCCAGTTAATGTTAGATCTACGTGAACAAAACATGATAAGTTGTTTTGTGAACTATGCTGTAAATAAACTCAACATATTGAATGTAGAATAGCATCTCCTGATAGTTACTTTTAAGAAAATTATTAGATCAAAATGGAAAGCCTGGAAAAATGAAAGCCTCTACTTTCAATTACAGAAAATTCTGTATAAAAGATCATATATTTTAAAACCGATCAAAGGAATAAGCATGTAAATTTAAAAGATATCCATGCCTTATCCAAAAAAAAAAAAAAAACACTATCGTCTAGTTCACAACCTACATATAAGCATAAATTGTGGAATAGATCTTTAAAGTATATCTTGCATGACATTATTATCATCTATGTTTTCACTATCAGATTTCTATGTCTCCTAAGTTTGCAGAAACAATCTTAATGATGCATTTCTTATCACTAAAGTTCTTATTAAAAGGTAACCAATGAATACAGTATGAACTTCTTTGGAGCACACTGATCTCCACACTCAGTCATAGCAATGACACCTGCATTCAGAGTATAAACTCATACCAACCACAAATGTTCTCTTGAATTTATTTAAAAACACACTGAATATGAAAACTCAGTAGAGTTATTTGTAATGTAAGCACCAATGTGATAAAATATTTGATAATGTCAGGGTGACAGTTTGCATTTTTCATTTTCCATCTATATTTATATCTCAAAATATGGTGTTTTCTCTCTAGGAAGCCGACAGTTAGGAACAGTAGAAACATCCCAACAGAAGGCAATGTGCAATGTGTCCTTCTTGTTCATCTTCAAGAACTGTATTTGGCAAAAATATATAGAACTCAGCATAATATAAAATATCTTCAACTCTCTACCAAGTTTATGTTTTCCTTTAACTCATTTGTTTCATTCTTTAATACTAAATAATATAAATTAGCAATGCTGTACCATTTAAATAGTGTATATGTTTATGCTTTTAATGAAACTGATGGGCTGGGCACAGTGGCTCACACCTATAATCCCAACCCTTTGGGAGGCCAAGGTGGGTGGATCTCTGGAGCTCAGGAATTCCTGATGGAGAAACCCTGTTTCTACAAAAAATACAACAATTCGCCAGGTGTGTTGGTGCACACCTGTAGTCCCAGCTACTTGGGAGGTTAAGGTAGGAGGATAGCTTGGGCCCAGGAGGTGGAGGTTGCAGTAAGCTGAGATCATGCCATTGCACTCCAGCCCTCAGTGACAGAGTGAGACCTTATCTCAAAAGAAGCAATGAAGGAAGGAAGGAAGGAAGGAAGGAAGGAAGGAAGGAAGGAAGGAAGGAAGAAAGGAAGAAAGGAAGAAAGGAAGAAAGAAAGAAAGAAAGGAAGGAAGGAAGGAAGGAAGGAAGGAAGGAAGGAAGGAAGGAAGAAAGAAGGAAGGAAGGAAAGAAAGAAGGAAATAAGAAAGAAAGAAAGAAAGAAAGAAAGAAAGAAAGAAAGAAAGAAAGAAAGAAAGAAAGAGAAAGAAAGAAAGATAGATGCGGGCAACCCCCTAATTTGGGACTTAGCCTGGGAAGGTTCTTGGCTTTGTCCAGGAAAGAATTCAAAGGTGAGCCAGTGGTGTTAGACCGCAATTATTTTGAGGTGGCAGTGTGCTGCAGCAGCAGAAGTACTGCTTCTTGCAGAGCAGGGCTACCCCGTAGGCAGTGTGCCCACAGTAACAGCTCAGAGGCCATTCTGCAGTTGTATTTATACCCACTCTTAATAACATGCAAATTAAGGGGAATTTATGCAGAAATTTCTAGAAAATGGGTGGTAACTCTCAGGTTGTAGGGTTGTTGCCATGGAAAGGAGTGGTAACTCCTGGGTGTTGTTATGGCAATGAGAAACTGACAGGCACACTGGTGGACATGTCTGATGGAGAGCTGCTTCCACCTCGTTCCTGTTTTAACCAGACCTCAGTTTGGTTTGGTGTCTAAGCCCTTCCTCTAGAGTTGAGTTCTGCATCCTACCTCTTTGTTTCTGAGACTGAAAACACAGTACTGAGACATATCCTCACCATTTTTATGTCTGGACTAGAAATTGACCTGGGGAAAGATTTCTTCACAATTGTAAGGCTGAAGATGCTTTAGAATTACAAAGGATGCTTCTAGATGAGAGGAACCTGGGGTGAGATTTGAGACTTGCACCTCAGCTGTGCTGACTGCATTTTCTCTGATCCTCATTCATTATCTCCCATCTCCAGCTTCATCCTCATCCAACAGATATTCTCTTTGCAGATGACTAGGTTTCAACTCCAGAACTTGACTCTACTAATGGTATCGCCAGGAGCTCGAATATATCACCTTCTTCTCAGAGATGTGCTTGGTGCCCTTATCAATAAATTATCTTTTAACAACTAGCCGTATCCATAGGAAAAACCATAATGGAAGTCAAAATCCCTCTGAAGAGCCTCAAACATCAGAGATCCCCAGGAATCTGGTGTTGGAGAGCATTTCTATGAGTCATTTCTTTAAACAATTACGTCAGCATCCTTCATTCCATGCTAACATTTTCTCTATGGAGAGAGGAAAATAAAATCTTCCACTAATAGTCAAAGAACTGTTCCGAGATACTATATATTTTCTTTTTGTTTTCTAATGCAAATGATGGCTTTTTTCGTTCAATTACATTATCATACCAAAATGCAAGTGATTATCAATAGGGACTATAATTTAGTAGAGGGAGCACTTTGAGGAAGGAATTTTTACTTGGGGTAGGGGAGACAGATACCTGGTAAGAGTGGACATCCTTTGGGATTTGTCACTGAAAGCAAAGAAATGAACTGAAAAAACAAGAAGTAAAAAGCGTCAGTTCTACAAAACCAAAAGTGCATGCCAGAATTGGTGCTTTTTTTATAAAACAAAACAAAACAAAACAGAACAGAAGAGAACACAACACAATAAAATAAACCAAAAAAAGCCGTCTCCTAGGGAAACTTAATTATATGGACACGAGAGGGTGTCCGTGAATTGAAAAACCTGGTAAGCCACAAATAGCCCCTCACCAGTCCCTCATAAGTCAAAACACAATTTTCCTGATACTACAGGAAAATTGCACACTGAAAAATAAGCAGGAAAAAAAAAAAAAAAGAATTCACTGGAAACTACTATTAAAATAAAACCAAACTAAAACTCAAAATTTTAGTTAAAGAGGATGCTTCACATGGTACCCAACAAAATAAAGAAAACTTTGGCACAGAACAATAATAACAATAATGGTTCTTTCCTCAAGTGTTTCTTGATTAGAAGTGCATAGATAAAACATATAAACAAAAACTCCATGGATAAAAAAAGTATTAGTTATAACCAAAACCACCCACTCAATATCACAAAAAACAACACAAGTATTTTTGTAACTTTTATTCCTTTGGAATTGATACAGATTTACTTGATCATCATCAATTTTCATAACTTTTAAAATGTAATTGCAGATTGAGTATATTACCCATTATTGAAGTGTGCATTTTCTATATACCCATAAGGACATCTTGCTGATAAATAGATTATTTGTTTCTTTTTGTATCATTTTGTCCGTTTGATAGTATGAATCTATCTCTTTCTCCTTGCATATCTTAAATATTTGTGTATTGAAAATTAGTTGCCCTCTTACTTAAAGCATAGATATTCATAAATACGTCTTTAGTGTTAATTGGAAGCTTTAGTATTACACTTATTTCCTTTTATCACTGGTGTTTTGGAACCTAAATTTTATCTTTTCTTACATCACAATTAAAGCAGAAATTGATGAGAGCAGTTAAGCCATGTACTATACAACAAAGTAACTGTTGGCACCTGGAAACAATGAAAAATATGGACAAACAGTTAAATTTTTAAAAATAGGAATAAGGTACAAATACAAAAATTAAGAAAGAGCAAGTAGAAAAAAGACTACTGAAACAAACAGAAAATTGAGACATGAGAGACGGATTTGTATAACTTACTGCAAATATACTGGAAAACTTGCGTTTGAAATGTCTAACAAAAAGTAGCTATTTACCAAATGCAAATCATGTACAAAAAGCATCCTTCAACAAAATAATTTCCATTTAAATCATAGAAAAATTTCAAGCAAGTTCTCCTCCAAAAAGGCAATTGGCTGAATGGTTTTGTAGATTTACTCCAAATCTTCAAATAATTGACAATCCTAATATTCCCTGTAAAAAATCCTAGTCAAAGAAAATGCAATATTTATATGAACAAAATATGACATATATTCCTAAACCTGATTTTCAAACAAAACAGCATAAATTTGAAGTCCAGTAGTGTGATACCTCCAGCTTTGTTATTTTTGCTCAGGATTGCTTTGGCTACTCAAGGATTTTTGTGATTCCATACAAATTTTAGGATTACTTTTTCTGTTTCTGTGAAGAATGTCATTGGTATTTTGATAGGAATTGTATTAAATCTTTGGTTATTTGTGGTAG
>NW_016812368.1:151770-156087 GCF_001698545.2 Rhinopithecus bieti | reverse complement strand
GCTGATTAAAGAAAATGATGTCTTTGTTGTTAACTCTGTTCTCAGCACTCCTATAGTACTTTCAATCAGCAGTGATCAAAAGCTGAAATTCAGTGCAACTTAGGGACATAGTTTCATGGGCATGGTTCTATCTTATTGGAGCTTAGTGAAAAGTGCTTTTTGATATTACAATCTATTAAAATAAGAAAAGTAGACTTTTTTCTAGGTCAGATGTTATGTACTTACAGCAAGGTAACTAGTGTGTCTGTACAGATGGCACAATAAATCATCGCATTAATATCTTGGGCTATAATACTCTGAGATCATGAACAATTTCCCAAGAGCTATTTTCTTAATAATGTCCATTTTAATTATCTTTTCAATTAAAATCATGATGTCGTAAGTGATCATGGCATGACAAAAATCAAACAAGTTGCAATACAGTGCCAAATTTGAAAAAAACCTCATTTCTTAAAGTTCATTTAAAAATTATTTAAATAAGTTTATGCATTTAAACAATTTTTACAAGGCACTGGATTCCTATTATCAGTTTCACTGAATGAGTTCTATCAATATTCCACACAAAATACAGCAATATGTCAATTTTTTACATATGTATCATTTTTAAACAAAATTATCATGAATAAATACAGAATTGGATGTTTTCTGTTAAGATTCCATTAAGAAGGAAATCTTGAATATAATCATTAGTTTATTTTTTTCATTTCCAGAATGATACATTGTCCTTGTCTTTACTTGACAAGATCATGCACGGCAAGAGGAAAAAATATCTTAAAGTCTTTTGGAAACCTCATTTTAAAGTAGTACACAGAATGCTTGCACGGCCACAGTGCTAAATTGATGACCTTGGACAAGTTCTTTATCTTTTTAAGGCCTCATTTTCCTGGAAAATAAGATGATCTCAATGGTTGCTTTTAGTACAATGAAGCTACACTTCGTGCAGAAGGAGAAGAAACCTAATGCACCCTGTGCGATAGTATTTATTTCAAGATCTAAAGCAACAGAGCATGAAAATAATGTTCCTGCGTTAACATTTTATTATCTGCAGACACCAGGTAGCTTCAGGTGCCTGTCAATTACAGGAATGTGGAAGCTAATGAATCAATAGTCAACCCAGGGCTGGTTACTCTCTGAGTTTAATTGTTACATTCAAATATTCATGTGAGAAATCGTTGACCTGTTCTACCTAATAGATCGTTTTTTTCAACGCAGGTGGCTATTTTTATTTTCTATGTTCGTCTTTAGCAAGTGAGTTTATAGAGTGGGAACATACTGTCAATTGCACCCAGCAGGTGAATGCCTGCGTAATAAGAAATGTTACAATGACGTAGATGTCAGGACTCTACATTTGCATAATATGCCCAAGTGTCAAATCATCCGTGGGTTTGTCTGTTTGTTTGTGTTAGGGTTGTGTTGTTGTTGTTGGTTGGTTGGCTGGTTTTGAAACAGGGTCTTGCTCTGTCACCCAGGCTGGAGTCAGGTGGCACCATTGTGGCTCACTGCAACTTCAAACTCCTGGGCTCAAGCAATCCTCCCATCTCAGCTTTCTGAGTAGCTGGGACCAGAGGCACACACCACCATGCCTGACCAATATTTTTTTACTTTTTACAGAAATGGGGTTTCACTGTGTTGCTCAGGCTGATCCATGGGGTTTTAAAATAAAATCCTCTTACATAAAAATTAACCTTATATCATAATTTTAAATATAAAAATATCTATCTAGAAAGTATGCACAGATTTCTTACCAGCCTTAAATGTATCAGTATGTCAGACTGCGATGTGTTCTCTATAATTGAGTGGCTGGTTGACTAATATATAGTTGGTGACGATTAAATAATTTATTCTGGAAGATCAGCCTCATGGCTTTTAATAAGGCATCCACACAGCCATAGATTCATATATTAAAGGAGATAGAACAATTAATTATACATAGCATCACTCGAAATCCATAGCTCAATCCCTAAAAATGTATTAAGATTTGTTGACAAACAATTAAATATGCCAAATGATAAATATATAAGTAGATTACAGATTCTAATATTTATAATAACTTTATAGTCATGTTTACTACATGGCAAATTTTAAGCATCATTCTAGTTCTAACTGTTTTTATATTTGAATTCAAATATTATTTCTACATCTGCACATTACAATTATTCAATAGGGCTATTCATTTCCTATTTCAAATTTTTACAAATGGTGGTTAATTTTTTATATTCCAAACTTCTTCACTATCCATAAATACCAGGTGCTAAAACTCCAACATACGCTACTATCTTCCTGCACAAATTAATTCACCTTAGTGAGGACATGGGGATTGGCGAGTATGCCTGTGTGCCCATGTGTTTTAACTTGTCTGTACTTTCTGAGTTTGCAAACAATCCTGTTTAATTTTCCCATTGTCTTGATTGGATAATTTTTCTCAAAGAGTTGAAATGCTGTTATTTACGTTTATTTATAGAATGAGTCAAGGTGGACAAGCAAATTACCTATCCCCAATTCCTTTTATCTTAATTTTTACTAATGTTTTGTGAAGTATGTGCCCATGCACGTACAAAGAATAATATTCACCAGACTGTCTCCATAGTTGTATCCTGTGGGATAGGCTCTGCCTCTATTTTATTAAAGTGAAGGGTGAGCAATTTGAGTTCACATTTTTTTTTTATATTTAAAATGCACTTTAAATAAAACACATGTCTTTTGGAGAACGGTGTGATTAAACAAGCAAACTACAATCCCCAAATCTCAGCTTTCGGTCTCAATTTTTATGGACCTTTCTGGAAGGAACCTTGCCAAGTCTGTAGTTTTTCTTTTCCATTATCTATAGTATATTTCGTTTACAACTCTTTAGATACCCTCTACATTTTAGAGTTAACTCACTAGAATACTGATTCTCAAATGTTAGTGTGGGTAAGAACATTATGGAAAGCTTTTTAATACACGGATTTCTACAAAACCTTCTGATGCAGAAGGTCTAGGTTGGGTCCATACATTTTATTTTACGTTTGTTTTATTTTGTTGTAAATTGATAATTTGTAATTATATAAATGGATGACACACGAAGTATCGTTCAATGTAGAATATTTAAATCAAACCAGTTAGTATATCTTAATATGTTTGTGGTGAGAACATTTACAGTTTTCTCTTTTGTCGATTTTGAAGTGTAAAATACTCCATCATTAACTATATTCACCACACTTTGTCATATTAGTAGAACTCAAAAAAGGGGAAAAGATTCCTTCTATCTATCTGAGAGTTTGTATGCTTTCACCAAAGCTTTCATTTCCCCCACCCCAGCCTCCAAAATTGACATTGTTTTCTCCGCTTCTAAGAGTTTGATGTCTTTACATTTCACATACATTTAATTTCTAACACATCCCTGGGTTTATTACTCTGCTGAGCTGCAAACCACACTCGGATTAAGAGAATGAGGACTAAGTCATATTTCTTGTTAAAAAGTTAAGCCTTAGAGATTAATACCACGGCAAATGCACTAAATATTAGCTTACGCCACAACATGACTAGATCAGCTTGCTAAATCTATAGACACAGACTAATGCCTCACTTTCTTCGGCCAATCCGTTGTTTTCACTCAAATTGCTTCTTCCACATTTTTGGCTCACAATAGATTGTATTTTAGCAAAACATAATCTGTCTATTCATCACATCCTTTTTAAGTAAGACTTTCAAGTTCTCATCTAAAAAGGACGAAGTGGAAGATTTATGCCTTTTTGACATTGCAATTGGGATTCTACAGGGCAGAGGAAGGAATTTCTGAATATCCTTAGGCACTCTCCTTGAGAAATCATTTTCTTAACCTTTTTCTGAAGCTCAGAATTTTGACATGACATACATATTGACTTGGGACACGACTTTTTTTTTAAGTCATGTTATGCACTGATTTGGAAGGTTTCAAAGTCCATGAAAATGGAGACATACAAATAAGGATTTATTTACGTAATTTTTGTTGGATTATTTAGAACTTATACTACTTTTCCATTCATAATAACTCTCCACTACTTGTAGAAATGATTGCTGAAATCCAGTCTTCAAGTAGTTTGAATATTGAAAAATCTTTAACATTTTACAGTCCTAGGTATGTTTGTGAAATAAAGAAGCAATGGGAACAACAATGACCTCTTCTTTCTGGCTTGACATTTGTTCAGGTCACACCATCTGCATGGTCTGAATATAGAAAAAGACAGACCCAAGGTCACTGAAAAACCACAGAAAAATGGCAACTGCCTTGAAAAAGTAAAACACGGCAACTGATTTCTACACACACACACACACACACACACACACACACACACACAC
>NW_016812368.1:137081-148888 GCF_001698545.2 Rhinopithecus bieti | reverse complement strand
AAAGCCTCAAATGTAAATGCGATGTATTTGTATATAATAGTTGGAGTAATCCAAGTCCACCACAAAAGATAGCTGTGCCTATTTTAAAAACATTTTAATAATGGGCTCAGCTATCTTTTGTGGTGGACTTGGATTACTCCAACTATTATATACAAATACGTCGCATTTACATACTTAACAAAAAAAAGAATGCTTTAGCAAAAGAGAAAAAAAAAAAGAAAAAAAGAAACACAAACAAATAGCAGGTTCAAATGGCTGTGTTTGGACAGCATCCCATTTTTGCGTGTTTCAGGAGCAGTCCACAGCTTTTTTGCACCCTCAGTGTGTGCCATGTATTTAATGGCTCTGCCAATTTAGGAAGCAGAGAATCACCCAGAGCAGGAACGTCCTTGGCTTGGTCATTTAATTATAGACAATTATAGACCATTTTTGCTCCTTCACAGGACTGAGTAAGCAGCATGCAATGATGTGACAGTGATTATTAAATGTTTAAATAACGCACTTAAAATTCTGATTTGGGGGATGATTTTTCTATCTTATACAGTGGATATTGACCCTGCCTGTAGATGGCAATGTTGTTCAAAAGACAACAACATCACCTCTATTGCAGATTCGCTGTGCATTATACGCAGGTGAAGTGATGTGTGGCTCAGATGTAATATTAAATACATATATTACCTTAATATACTTGCGGAGTTAGGTTGCGGGAGACGGAAACAGATGGAAAAGATGGAATAAAACTGGCAAAATCCTGATAATTGTTGGAACTTGGTAAAATAAACTTAATAGACAGAAAGATACTAGATATTTCCTTCCTCCCACCCTCCAATCTCGGGTATGCCCCAGAGTTTCCCTATATAATAAACATGCACATGTACCCCTGAACCTAAAATGAAAGTTAAAAGAAAAATAAATAAGTAAAATAAAATGTGTTTCTCTTTTCCTTAAAAAATAAAACAAAAATGCTAGATAGATAGATGATGGATAGACATTTTGTGTGGTTGAAATGTGCAGAGATAAAATGTGTGGATCCAGTTCCTTATGACTTAATAGATGTTTTGTTTATTTTATTTTGTTGATGTCAGAAATCAATATGTTGCAAAAGAGACGTGTTTTCCCACTGTCCACCAATCTAGTGTCTGCTTTTGAATTTGTACAAAAACAACTGATGGTTGAGATGCTGAGGAAAATCTAGAACATGGTCTATGTTAAAGTTCGCTAGAAAATAGTGATAAATAACATGGCTTAGCTATGAAGATGGTGATTCTATTTAAAGTTTTAAGTCAATAAATCACTCAGCTACAACACAGTGCATGGCACAGAACCGCAGAAGGACCCAGTACATATTTCTTGGACCCCTGGATCAGGGGAATACTTTGGAAGTGGTTTGTGAAATGCACCAAGGATGACGTCATGAGCATATGGGCTCAGAGAGTAGAGATAAAAGATTCGAGTGGTGCGCTCATGTAGTGCTATGCACAACAGTTCTGCAACATCTACAGATGAGTCCATCCTAGTGAATAGAAATGGGTCAAGCATCTGAGAACCTCAAATTGCACTCCCTGTGTGTGCTTTTAAAGTGCACAGCAGCATTGGACAGACAGTCCATCAAAAATTGCTGAACATGAATATCCTTTGCTTCTTGTATACGAAAATGGAAAAGCAAAATTTTGTAGCACTGCATGGATGATATGAATGTGTGTGTGCATGTGCACGAATTATATGTATGTGTGTCAGTGTGTGTGTGCATACACAAGCTTATGTGTCTCTGTGACATCCCTGCAAATCAACTCAAAAAGATCATATTATAATCTTGTCATTCTACAAATTATTTATAATGTGTGGATTTATCTTTGTTATGGTCTGAATTCTGCCTACCCCCTCAAAATTTGTATGTCCAAGCTTTAACCCTCTAGGACCTCAGAATGTGACTATATTTAAAGACAGGGTATTTTTTTTTTTCTTTGAGACAGAGTTTCGCTCTTGTTGCCCAGGCTGGAGTGCAATGTCACAATCTCGGCTCACAGCAACCTCAACCTCCTGGATTCAAGCGATTCTCCTGCCTCAGCCTCCCAGGTAGCTGGGATTATAGGCACCCACCACCATGCCTGGCTAACTTTGTATTTTTAGTAGAGGTGGGGTTTCTCCATGTTGGTCAGGCTGAAGACAGGGTCTTTAAAGAGGTGATGAAAGTACAAGGAGGTCACTAGGGTGAGCTCTGATCCAATAGGACTGGTCTCCTTGTAAGAAGAGGAGATGAGGATACAGACACACAGAGGTACCATCAGGTGAGGACACAGGGAGAAGACGACATCTACAAGCCCAGGAGAGAGGCCGCAGGAAGAACCAGCCCTGCTTGATCTCAGTCTTCCCACCTCCAGGGCTGTGAGAGAATCAATGTCTGTTGTTTATAAGCTACCCAGTCTATGGTATTCTTTTATAGCAGACTGCAATTGACTAAGGCACCTCATAAGAAGAGGAGATGAGGACACAGACACACAGAGGGACAACCCTGTGAGGACACAGGGAGAAGACAGTGTCTACAAGATGACAGAGGCCTCAGGAGGAACCAGCCCTGCCCACACCTTGATCTCGGACTTCCAGCCTCCAGAACTCTAGGAGGATGAATGTCTGTTCTTTAAGCTACTTAGTTTGTCTTCCTTTGTTACAGTAGCCCTAAGAATAATACAAGGTCCAAATAATCCCAATGTATTATTTACAGGAGATACTGTAAATACATCATTTAAACAATTCTCAATATCCATCCATTCCTTAAAAATGTTGTAGTAATCTAGTGTTTCTTCTTTAATTAGGAAATAAATAAGAGAAAAACAATACTCTTACTCAAATAATGGAAGTGAACATATAAGATTATTATGCTAATATTAAAAGGCATCTGCAATTGTATTGAATTTCACTGTTTATTTTTTATCTTTTGCATTTAGAGTGTATCAGTAGTATAGTTAAGAATATTAAATTCTAAAGTATAAACCTTTCTTGAAAGGATGGTAGTTATTATTTGAATTTAATAAATATGTTTTTATAATCAGGTATGTTATACATTAATCACAATGTAGGTGAATGCAAAAAGATGGTATTGTGATGAAAATATTTATGGTGCTAACATTTTATCTTTCCTTAGAAATGATATTTTCCCTTCATCTCGAAATATCCACAGACTAGAATCCTGATCTATTGTGCTCAAGTGATAAGACAGACAAAAAGAATGTGATATTAAATGGCCTGCTGTCAGAAATATGCAGAAATTACTTTTTGTAATGATGTCTAAAATAATACACATCTCTTAAAAGAGGGAAGATAAAATATTAAAAATATTTTTAAGAAAGCTGACATGTCATTTTAAACAATATTTTAAGATGCATTGTAGCTGTGAGATGGACCAGTCACAAAAATAAGTGGAATAAATAAAAACCTGAGTCACTTATATTAGAAAAATTACAAAGAAATATTCCTTTGTTTTAAGCTACAAAACTTTTAAATGTGGAATCTAGATGATAATGCATGAACAACCGGGAAAATGTGATCTCACTAAGATTGTTTATTGCTAAGGATAATTATACATTTTATTGTGCTAAATATACTTATACCCTAAATTTGCTATTTCAACCATTTTAAGTGTACAATTCAGTGGTAATAATTACATTTACAATACTGCTCAACCATCAAGACTATTTTCAAATGACTTTCATTACCCCAGAGAGAAATGCTGTAGCTACTAAGCAATGATTCCCCCATTTGCCCTCTCCCCAGACCCTGGTAACCATTATCCTATATTTTCTCTCTATGATTTGGGCTATTCTAGATATTTTATAGGAGTGGGATCATGCAATATTTGTCCTTTTATTTTATTTAGCATAATAAAGTGTTCATCTACATGGTAGCATGTGTCAGAGGCTCCTTCCTTTTTTAGGTTGAATAATATTCCACTGTATGGATAGGCCACAGTTGGGCCACTCATCTGCTGATGGACACCTGAGTTGTTTCCACTTTGTAGCTATTTAAAGAATGCTTCCATGAATACTCTTGTATCATTTTCTGTTTGAGTCCCTGTTTTTAATTCTTTTCACCTGAATTTGAATAGGGAAATTGCTGGGTCATGTGGTAATTCTACTTTTAATTTTGACGGGAACCATCATATTGTTATCTGTAATGGTTGAAGCATTTTACGTTCTCACCAGTGATGCACAAGTGTTCTGACTTATCCACAGCCTCACCAATGCTTGTTCTTTTACAATTAAACATTATTTTATTTAAAAAAATATTTTTAAATTACTATTTTTTTGTAGAGATGGGGTATCACTGTGTTGCCTAGTCGGGTCTCAAACTCTTCGCCTCAAACAATTCTCCCACCTTAGCCTCCCAAAGTGCAGGGATTATAGGCATGAGCCACTATGCCTGGCCAACATGGTTTTCAATTCTATACATGTACTAAAGAATTACTCCTAAATTAGACATGACTCACCCGACCTTGGATGGGAACCTATCAAAGATGTGCCTCCTGGGCAGAAGGCAATATTTGGGTTGGAGAGTAAGCAGTGCCTTATTTTTCCACACCTGAAAGATGATGGTTGGTGAGTGCACCAGTCCATATTCTATTGCTTATAATGGAATACCTGAAACTGGGTGTTTATATTTAAGAATAATTTATTTCTTACAGTTATAGAGGCAAAGAAGTTTCAGGTTGAGGAGTGGCATCTGGTGAGAGCTTTCTTGCTGTTGGGGACTCTCCTGCAGTTTCCAGGCAGTGCAGAGCATTCCATGGTGAGGGGGCTGAGTGTGCTGGCTCAGGACTTTCTTCATCTCTTGTAAAGCCACCAGTCCCACCCCAGTGACAACTCAACAATCCATGAACCCATGAATCCATAAATCAGCAAATCCTTTCTTGAAGGTGGAGCCCTCAACACCCAATTAGCTCTTCAAGGCCCTATCTCTCAACCATGTCACATTGAGGATTAAGGATTTTTTGTTGGTGGCGTTTTTTTTTTTTTTTTTTTTTTTTTTCCAAGTCTTTCTCTCTTGCCCACGCTGGAGTGCAGTGGCATGATCTTGGCTCACTGCAACCTCCATCTCCTGGGTTCTGCCTCAGCCTCCTGAGTAGCTTGGATGACAGGTGCCTGCTACCATGCCTGGCTAATTTTTGTATTTGTAGTACAGACAGTGTTTTACCATGTTGGTTAGGCTGGTCTCGAACTCTTGACCTCTAGTGATCCTCTCACCATGGCCTCCCAAAGTGTTGGGATTACAGGCGTGAGCCACCGTGCCTGGCCTGAGATTAAGTTTTAACATGAGTTTTGGAGTGGACAAATATTCAAACCATAGCAGATTTAAAAAGAGTGCTGATACTTACACAGCATTGGGAAGGAGAAAAAGAAGAAAAAGGTAAGCAAATTCAGGTGTCACAAGACTCAAAAGGAGTTTTATAAAGAGTCTGACAGTGTGAAAAAGTTGGAGCAGGGTTGAAGGACAGCTTCAAATTAATGAACGCATTGGAATATTTTACAAAGATATTAGTAAATATGTTACTTTATTCCATTAGTGAGAGTTCTCCAGAGAGACAGAATCAATAGGATATAGAGATAGGTGATACAGATATAGATATAGAAGGACAGATATGTAGATAGATACCGAAGTAGAGAAAAAGATACAGACTGGGTGTGATGACTCATACCTATAGTCCCAACACTTTGGGAAGCTGAGGCAGGAGGATCTCTTGAACCCAAGAGTTGGAGACCAGCCTGGGCAACATGGTGAAACTCTGTCTCTACAAAATTAGCCAGGTGTGTTGGTGCAACCTGTAGTCTCAGCTCTTGGGGAGGCTGAAGTGAAAGGATGGCTTGATCCCAGGAGGTTGAGGCTGCAGTGAGCCGAGACCACACCACTGAACTCCAGTGAGTGACATAGCAAGACCCTGTTTCAAAAAAATAAAAAAGATACATAGATTACAGATATAGATGAAGATGGATATTGATAAGCATGGATATAGAAATATGAGAGGGAACTTATAAGGGGAAATGGCTCATGCAATTACAAAGAATGAGAAGTCTCACCACAGGTCATGTGCAAGCTGGAGAACCAGCAAGGCCAGGAGTGTGGTTGATTCCAATTGTGAAAATCTCAGAACCAGGGGAGCTGATGGTGTAACTCTCATTCTGAGGCCAAAGGCCTGAGAACTTATAAAGCCACTTGTACAGTCCTGGAGTTCAAAAGCCAGAGAACCTGGAGTTCTCATGTCCAAGGGCAGGAGAAGTGTGTCCCAGCTCCAGCTCTGGAAGGAAGGCAGAGAAGGGGAGAGAGAGAGAGAAAGAGAAGGCAGGAGAAGTGTGTCCCAGCTCCAGCTCTGGAAGGACGTCAGAGAAGGAGAGAGAGAGAGAGAAAGAGAGAGAGAGAGAGAGAGAGAGAGAGTTTGATTATACTTTCCTTGGCCTTTTTTTTTTTTTTCCTATCTGAGCCCTCAGCCAACTGGGTGATGTTGGCACACACTGAGAGTGGATCTTCCATACTCAATCTCCTGATTTAAATGTCAGTCTCTTCTGCAGACACTCTCACAGACATACTCAGAAATAATGCTTGTCCAGCTATCTGGGTAACCCTCAATCCAGTCGAGTTGACACTTAAAATTAACTGTCACAATTCAGCACATAAACCTAGTCCTAATGCATTAGCAAATAAAATAAATGCTTGTTTTTCCAGAAAGCATGTTTGAAAATATCAAGTGTAATAGATCAAACCATAAGGATAAAGCTACCAAAGGTCAATATTGATGCTTGATTAAGGGAAATTCAATGAAATGATTAATTACAGTGGTAGATAGTGGGTTTATTAGTTTTTGCTATAAGTTTTCTGAAACACTGCTGCAGTTGTACTTACTTTTATCCAAGAAGAAACATAGTCCTTAATTGTCTTTCAGACTAATTTAGTACTGGATATTTTATATCTTATTTTCAAACTATGGCAATTCAAAAATTTGAGTATTCTGATATACGTGAAAATAAACAGATCAATGGACTATGCCTTAATTTCATCCCTTAGACCTCATTGTACTGAATCCTGGGTTTATTGGCAGGGGGTAGGGGAGGAACAGAACCCAAACCCTCCAGTGCATAGTAGAAGATAATGTACCTGAACCAAAACTATTGGTAGATTATTATCCATGTCTGAATAAAGATTTAATAAATAAAGATTCATGAAAGTAAAATAATTACTAAATAAAAACGATCAATATGAAGTCATTTCTTCTTTCATTTTTTCCCTTTCTACCCACAGAAATATAAATATCTACAAAGCTTGGAGGTGAACATTGCATTTCCCAATTTACTAGCGTCTTGCTTTGGTATTGCAGAATGAGCTCTTTCTACAGTTCACTGGAATTGGCCAATTCATGGGGGAACAGATTCTACCTGCACTCTCCTTGCTACTACACATGTGCATAAGGGAGTTTCCCTTTGAAGAGACGATCCTTTGATACTAGGCTGCAACTGACCTACCCTTTGCAATAGATAGTGGCTGCCCTGTGGCCCCTAAGCCTTCCCTCGGCATGATGCCCATAGTGTGTTACCAGAGGAGGCCAAATCCTTTCCTCTTCCTCTAGATACCAGGGAATAGCAACAGTTTTCTCTGCCTGGAATGCTTTCCCTGCAGGTTTTCCCAGAGCAAGCTCCTTCTCTTTCTTCAGTTCTGAGTTCAAACATCTTTGGTCCAATGGATCTTTAAGGGGTTACTTTTTCCTTTCAAATTTCTTAGCTTGATGATGGATGTATTTGCTTCTTTAATGTACCTCTCCCCGCAGTAGGCTGTCAGTCAAAAAGAGTTGGAGTTCACAACTCTCTCACTAGCCTTTTCAATAGTACAGGAAAATTGACAGTGTGCCAGAATATCTGTTGGATGAATTCACAAAAGAAATGCAGTGTTACCTAATTCAGCCAGATAGGGGTTAAAAATGAGATCAATCACTAAAGGACAGAATGCAGATAGGCATTCTAACAATTGCCTAATAATGTGTCCTTAGACAATTTGGTTCTTGTGCAAATATCATAGACTATGCTTATACAAACCTGAAGAGCATAGCTAATCACACATCTAGGCTATTTGGTATGGTGTATTTGCTACCCGGGTACTCACTTGTACAGCCTGTTACTCCACTGAATACTGTAGGCAACTGTAACGCAATGGTATTTGTGTATTTAAGCAAATCTAAACACAGAAAAAGTAATGTGTTGCTCTGTGATGTTACAATGACTGAATGTCACTAGGCTATAGGAAATTTCCAGCTTCATTATAATCCCATCATTTATGTTGTTCTGTCATCAAAACATTGTTACGTGGTACATGATGTAATTTAAATCTGTATGCTGCTGATGGAAACTGCCTAAATCATAAGCGTACCTACATTTAAACTATGGCTAAATTATATACGTATCAACAAACAGACATGCACTGGTAAAATAGTGATGATAAGATGGTTTTCTGTTGTGATTTTATATTGCCATGTTATTCTTTTAGCATGAAGTTAGCAAGTTTTGTCATTTCTATAATGTTCATATCTGTAGTTAAAGTATATCTCATTGTAAATTTGTATTTAAAAGAATGCACATCTTTTATTTTTTGGAGCTAATGATCTTTGACTCATGGATAAGAACTAAAAGCCCCTTGTCTATTCTATGTTACTCTATTGTATTTATCTCCCCCCACATATAAATTATATAATATTGGTTAATTGTTTTACAACCTATTGGTCTGGTACAGGGTCCATTCTGCTTGAACAGCAGTAATCTTTTTGATTTCATTATGATAAAACCCAACAGATGCAATAGGCTTCAGCCAGTACAAGTGAACAAAATATAAAAGGGAACAAAACAATTGTGAACAGCATCAGCTTATCATAGGTGGCAATGCCATGACAGCTCATAGAAGCTTTCTAATATCCCCATCATTCCACATCTGGGACATGTGTATTCCCAAAAGACTAAGCTAAGCATGAAACCACCACCTCAATACAGGTGATCTGAAGTCAGAAATATTTACCAAATCAGCTGTAGGGCACCCTCATCTTTTATGTCCAGATGTTCCTGGAGTCACCCTGGGTGTAAGTGATTACCCCAATCATAAGGTCAGCTCATTCAAGCCAACTACTCATAACTTAATCTCATCAAGGACACACAGGTGTTTGTCCACTCCATTGTCCTCAACTGGACTCTCATTTGTCTTGAATATGTTATGCCTAAATACCCAACAATTTGTAGAGTTACTGGTGCAAAATAAATAGAGCAAGGGGCAAATCTTCAGGCGTACCTGAAGTTACAGGAAAAGTTTCAGAAGCACCTGCTGAATATTTTACTCATAGAGGAGAATGAAAAGAAGGAGCAGGGTGAGGAGGAGAAGGAATAGAAGAGGAGAACATGAGTAGGAGGAGAAAAAGAATAGAAATAGAGGGGGAGAGAAATGAATGAGCAAAGGTTGGACCACACGGCTTCTCAGTGCTTCTTACATGACGGTAACTGATGATGATCTGTCTTCATTCGATCTTTCAAGATAACTGATTTGAAGGGTAATTATGCCATGTTATCATACGATTTTTAGAAATATTTACCAAATTAGGCACTGTGCAAACATTGGAAATACAATGATGTGTAAGAGAAACTTCCTAAATGAGACTCTGTCATTTGCAACAACGTGGATGGAAGTGGAGGTCATTCTGTTAAGTGAAGTATGCCAGGCACAGAAAGACAAACATCGCATATTCTCACTTATTTGTAGGAGCTAAAGATTAAAACAATTGAACTCATGGAGACAGAGAGTAGAATGGTGGTCGCCAGAGGCCGGGAAGGGTAGTAGCTGGTGGAGGGAGAGGTGGGGATGGTTAACGGCTACAAAAAAATGCTTGGAAAGAATGAATAAGACCTAGTATTTGATAGCACAACAGGGTGACTATAGTAAAAAAAAATTAATTTTACACTTTAAAATAATTAAGAGTATAATTTGATTGTTTATAACACAATGCATAAATGCTTGAAGCGATGAATATCCCATTCACCCTGATGTAATTAGTACACATTTTGTGTCTATATAAAAATATCTCGTGTACCCCATAAATACATACAGCTACTATGGACCCACAAAACTAAAAGTAAAATTTTAAAAGAGAAGTTTCCTGGATTCAAAAGCTGTTACAACTCACATGTAATTGATCTTTCTCTTCCTCTCTCTGTCTCTCTTGGTCTTACACATACAAGCGTGCACACACACACAAACACACACGTCATAATAGTTCATTATCTAGCAGAAAATATACTAAATTGATGTCTCAAAGAAGCTTCATCTCTAACATTGGCTGATAAATTGAGTAGTTTCCTAGGAACAATACTTTCAAGTACAGTTATGTTAAAAGGTTGTCAAAACTTACTCAACTTCGTAAATGGCATAACAGAACAAGGTGGAAGTGAGGCAGTTTGTATTAAATTAGAACACTTAGTATCTTTTCCCAATAACAAAATGAACTTGATATGTCCCCTGATGTAAAAAGCATGTACTGGCTTGTATATAAAATTATGTCACATGAAATAAAACTGGCTGAAAGAGTATGAACAAACAGAAAGTTAATTAAAATATATCCAGGTTGTGAAGTGACCAGCAGGCTGTCACAATGAATTTCCTAGTGAAAGAACTAGAGGATTATAAATATTAAAAATCTGATAAGAGATTGCACAATGTTTAACTTGAAAGGACACTATGCATAATAATAGAATAATAGAAGGTTACATAAATACAGAGAGTTACAACATAATCTTCACATTTTAATGACAGAAATTGTCAGTGTCTTATACACCTACAAACACACACACCCTAAGACCTAGAAGAACTACTCCTAAATATTTACCTGAGAAAAATGAAAATATACCCACATTTGTGTAAGAACGTCTGTAGCAGGTTGATTCATAAAAGCCCAATACTAGAAACACTCCAGACATCATAGGAGAAGGAAAGAAAAACTTTGGCATATTTAGTATGGACTACTGATATCCACATAAGAAAAATATGGACTGCTAATATATACAATAACATTGACGAATCTTTAGAAAATGATGTTGAAAGAAAGAAGTCACAAAATACAAACCACATATTTTATTTACACAAATGAGAGAAAAAAAATCTAGGGTGAAAAAAAATGTTGTTCCCTAATTGGGTGGGAGTGAGAATTGACTTGAGTATTGCAGGAAAGAGCTGAGTGAGTTCTCCACCTTCATAGAGGTTTAAATTATACAGGTATATGCCTTTGTCAAGAGTTTTGGGCAGGTATATCCAGGATAATGCATGTTACTTAGGTATGCAAATTTAACCTAAAATGAAACAAGAAGAACCATAAGCAAGTATAAGTAGTATGCATGCTAAAGTGTTGGACAATGGAATGTAATGGTATCTGCCACTTATTTTTAAATACTTAAAAAAATAAGACCACTGGCTTGAATGAAAAGAAGTGTAAACCACATTTTCTTAATCCAGTCTGTCACTGATGGACATTTGGGTTGATTCCAAGTCTTTGCTATTGTGAATAGTGCCGCAATAAACATACGTGTGCATGTGTCTTTATAGCAGCATGATTTGTAATCCTTTGGGTATATACCCAGTAATGGGATGGCTGGGTCATATGGTACTTCTAGTTCTAGATCCTTGAGGAATCGCCATACTGTTTTCCATAATGGTTGAACTAGTTTACAATCCCACCAACAGTGTAAAAGTGTTCCTATTTCTCCACATCCTCTCCAGCACCTGTTGTTTCCTGACTTTTTAAT
>NW_016812368.1:129560-134191 GCF_001698545.2 Rhinopithecus bieti | reverse complement strand
TATAATATATTTATTATATAACTATAAACCTCAGTTGAATAACTTTTATATCTCAAAAGAAAGAATCTCAGCTCAAAGAATTAATGCTGAATAAATTTTCTGAAAGTCTTGTAATATTCATTAGGAGAAAATAAAGGTAAATTTATAATCATAAGCAAGTAATCTCAGCTCAATGAATATAATATTATAGTGATTATAATCGTTATAATATTATAATGATTATTATAATATAACGGCATATTCACTAGATTCTTGAACAAAGAATGCTCTAATCAGTCCATGTATTTAAAAGCATTTAAGTATGTAAGTATTTCTAGCTTAGCAGTTATTGTGCTCAGAAATGTGAAGACTTGAAGAATTTCTGATTTCTGTGTTGCTCTTCAGAAGTACAAAGCCATTTAGCTGTACAATCTTTTGATGTCAATTTTTTCCCTGACAAATTTTATGAATTTATCTTTGCTTCAAAAGTTCACCATGATGTACTGATGGGAGTCTATTTTATTTAATGTGCTGAAAATTAAATTTTTTTTCTGGAGATCTTATCTTTTATTTCTGGGAAAACCATTATTTCTTAACGTGAATCCTACTAGCAAACTTTTGGCACTTTTTTTGTTTTTGAGACAGGATCTGACTCTGTCAATCAACTTGGAGTGCAGTGGCACCATCAAAGCTCACTGCAGCCTCAACTACCCTGGCTCAAGTGATCCTCTTACCTCAGCCTCCCAAATAGCTGAGACTACAGGCACACACCACCACACCTGGCTAGTTCTTGTATTTTTTGTAGACATGGGGTTTTGCCATGTTACCCAAGCTGATCTCAAACTCCTGAGCTCAAGTTATCCTCTTAACTTGGCCTCCCAAAGTGCTGGGATTACACGTGTGAGTCACTGAGACTGGCCAGACAAATTTTTGTAGGTGTTATAGGTTATACTTTCTCCAAGTGGTTAATTGCCTTTATTGATTCCTTAATTGTAATTTTAGCATGTTTTCTTGTCATACGTAATCTAACGTTTTCTTCTTCCTCAATTTTGCTGTTGTGGCTCAATTACTATTCAATCCATATTCTCTCTTGATAATGTATAAGTTACCCTATTCTTTTATTTTTATTTTTACTTAGGTAGGATTTGAACGTATTCCATTCTTTTTTTCTATTTCTTAACAATAGCACTTCTTTCATATGCAAGTACATATATTTTTCTAACACTATTTGCAAATACAATTCCAGCTACTTCTCACTATAGTTCGAATGTCTCTAAAACTGTTTAGTTCCTACTGTCTTTCTCATTCATAAAATTAGTTTTATATAATTAAATTATTTTTCTGCCAACTCCTAAATTTTCAATGAGTCAGTTTAGGGCATTAAAGCCTGTCTGGTTTATAATTTTCTTTATGGTATATTTCTTGCTTCCAATAACTTTATTTTGACAATTACATAACACATTCATTGATAATAACCTTATCCATTTTTGTTTATCATTCTCCAGGGTTTCACTCTTTCTCTGTTGAGCTACGTGCACATTTGATTTTGCAGACCTTTAAATTAGGTGTCAACAATGAAAATCCTTTTAATTAGTTCAGTGCTTTTTTTTCTAGAATTTTTTTTTTTTTTTTTTTTTGGAGACAGGGTCTTGCTCCATTGCCCAGGCTGGAGTGCAGTGGTGTGATCTCAGGTCAATGCAGCCTCAATCTCGTGGGCTCAAGTGATCCTCCCACCTCAGCCTCCTGAGTAGCTGGGACCACAGACATGTGTCAGCACACATAGTTTTTGTTTTTTTTTTTAATTTTGTGGAGACAGGGCCTCACCACATTGCCCACGCTGGTCTCAAACTCCTAGGCTCAAGTGATCCTCCTGCTTCAGCCTCCCAAAGTTCTGGGATTACAGGAGTGAGCCACTGTGCCCAACCTAGAATATTTTTATTTAACTCAGAAAATAGCTTTTAGGCTGAACTTCCTTAAGTGCTATAGTTGTTAATTATATGCTGTTGCTGTTGTTAATATTAATGCTATTGTTACTAATAACATTTTGTTGTTTGTACAACTTGCCATCTGTTTTCTGCAGCAGCTTGGTTTGCTGGGAACGTCGTCTGTGTGTTCTGATTCCCGGGTCTCCTGATTTGAAGAACTCATTTTTTTGTTGACTCACTGGATTTTAGGCTATGCCGTTAGAGTATTCTAAATGGCTGCGCCTTCTTGGAAGGTACAGGTAAAATGATCTCAAGCACCATGGGACCATGAATCAATAGAGAACACTATCTGCAGCCTATGGAAGTTCTTGGAGGCAGTCTGTGGATAACAGAAGTCAGGCTCACTCACTTTCCATCATTCCGGCATCTCTGGAGGAAATCTCCAAGCCATAATCTGCCACTTTCTGTCCTCACCCTGAGATTCCCCGGAATTGCAATTTTCATCTTTATGGCATCCATGAAGGAGAGCACTCCATGTAAATTTCCTTGCTGCTCTTCCAAGTACATCCAAACTTCACTTATATACAACTTTCTGGGGGCTTCAGCCATTGAGTCAAGGAGGGTCGAGTTGCTGTAACTTGGAGTGCAGGTGAATCAAGCTGTGTTAGAGGTATTATTTTTCTAGAATCGACGTCACAAATGGTCATTTATGAACTCATGTATTACATATATGTCTCATCCTTTTCATATTAAAAATATAATATACCAGATATATGGCTCAACCATTTCAACGATTGAGGTGGAATGAATGCATTTTTTTACAGTGCTAATAACAACCTGGATTTTTATTGTGTGTATTATATATACAAATACAACACAATTTTTGTAAAATTCTTAATAAGAAAATCCCAACCTCTTCTACTGGACTGTTCTTTCAATAACTTCTTTCCTGGTTCCTCTTCTCTCATACCTACTTAATCTAATTATCACCCAAGGACTCAATGCCGGTATAATGAGTCCTAAAGGACATTTTTTCTTATATATTTTGACATAAAGAACACCTGACTAGAAGCCACATCCCCTGGATGCTGCTCCTGAAAATGAGACAGCTGAAGCCTTTTATGAATTTGTAAAGAAGGAGATAAGCGTTGAATGAGACCATGGAGTTGGGGGCTTTTGTGTGCATGTCACTTTCATCCTGTTTTGCTTCTCTCTCTCTCTCTCTCTCTCTCTCTCTCTGTGTGTGTGTGTGTGTGTGTGTGTGTGTGTGTGTGTGTGTTAATTTCAATAGATTTAGAACTCCAAGAGGCTTTTGGTTACATGACTGAATCATATGGTGATGAAACCTGGGATTTTAGCGGACCTGTCACCAGAATAGTGTACATTGTACCCAACAGGTAGTTTTGATCCCTCACGTTCCTCCTAGCCTCCCGCTTCTGAGTCTCTAGCGTCCATTATAACACTAGGTTTGCCTCTGCGTCCCCATACCTCAGCTCCCACTTATAAGTGAGAGCATGCAGTATCTGGTTTCAATTCCTAAGCTACTTCACTTAGAATAATGGCCTCCAGTGACATCCAAGTTGTTAAAAAAAGACATTATTTTATTCTTTTTTATGGCTTAGTAGTAGGAATTGTAGCAGGACGAGCCACAGACAAAAGCCCTCAGACGCTGGAAGGGTGTCTCAGACACCGGAAGAGGCTTTTTCAGTCAGGAGCGTCAGCAGACTTGCATCTCAAGAACTGAGCTCTCTGAAGAAAGAGTTCCTGGCCCTTTTAAGGGCTTACAACTCTAAGGGGTACACGTGAAAGGGTTGTGATAGATTGAGATCTATAGATAGCACATGTGGTTAGAGTGGGGGATTAATCTTTAACCTCAGGTCTGGTCAGTGGTGCCTCTTGGTCTTGTCACTGACTTCATTCCTGCTGTTTTTCAGCTTTTACTTCCTGCTTCTCTTCCGAGACAGGAAACAGTAAGAGAAATGGCCTCTCTCCTCATTCCCCGCTTTGAGAACCTCACGCACTAGTGGGAGTTCTCACTCTCATCTTCACTACCCAGGTCTTCCTGAGAGACAGATTGATAGTGATTCATGTAATACACTTGTGCTGAGGTCTTTTGATGAACTAAGGTGGTAACGAAGCCTCTCAGTAACTGGAGAAATATGGGTAACATACAGGGGAGTAACTTGCAGGTTCTTAACAGTGCCAATGGCACAACTCCCTGCCTATTGATCAGGTAACTGAGTGTAGGCTCTGTGCCTACATATCCAATATAGTCCAGCGGGAGCTGTCCAGTCTTGATGAGATTCTGGATGGACCTAAGCAGTCTGTATTTTAGGAAATTTACTGAAGGGATTCTTTTCAGGATGGTTTAGACCTCGCCAGGTGACTGTCCCTGTTGTGCTATTATACAGCTTCTGCCCTAGACAATTGAGCGTTCCTACAAGGATAGTGAAGTCTTTTCCTTCTCTAGCTATGCAGCATTTTCCAATAACTGAGGTTTTCAAGACCCAGAAGTTGCTAGTTTGGGCCTTCTGGACTGGAACTGGATCAGTAGGCCCCAATTCTCGTGCTTCCTAAGGCCATCAGTCTCCTATAGTGGTTCTCCCACACACATAACAGGAAGTAACATTGAGGGAATGAGCTACATTTTCTGCTAACTGGAGAAACAAGTTCTTTGTCTTTGTGTGTGTGTGTGTGTGTGTGTGTGTGTGTGTGTGTGTGTGTGTG
>NW_016812368.1:102830-127289 GCF_001698545.2 Rhinopithecus bieti | reverse complement strand
AAAAAAAAAAAAAAAAAAAAAAAAAAAAAGAAGGCATACTGAGAGTCAGTGTAAATGTTTACAGTCTTACCTTCACTTAGCTCTACGGCCCCAATTAAAGCAATGAGTTCGGCCTTCTGGGCTGAAGTGCCCTGGGGCAATGATTTGGCTTCAGTGACAGCCTTCAGGGTTACCACTGCTTATCCCACACAGCCTCTCTCCTTGTGGGTTGACGAAGCTGCTCCCGTCCACATACAGCTCCCAGTCTACTGATGTCCAAGGATGGTCTTGGAGGTTGGGCCTGCTAGAATAAACTGAGTCCAACACCTCTACACAGTTATGTTCAGCTGGGCTGTCTGATACCAGGACTAAAGTGGCGGGGTTCAAGGTTTTGCGAACTTCAATGGTTATACGGGGATTTTCACAGAGCAAGCTCTGGTACCTAGTTAGTCTAGCATTCATTAGCCAATGATGTCCTTTGGCATTCATCAAAGTCACCACAGCATGGGGGGCCTTTATGTTCAAGTTTTGCCCAAGTCAGCTTATCCGCCTCTTGTGCTAGCAGGGCAGTTGCTGCCAAGACCCTCAAACAGGGGGACCAACCTTTAGAAACCCTGTCTAATTGTTTAGAGAGGTAGGTCACCAGCCTCAGCCAGGGCCCTACAGTCTGGGTCAAAACTCCAACCGCCATCTTTTCTCTGTCTGACACATACAGTGTAAATGGCTTTGTCAGGTCAGGCAGCCCCAGGGCTGGGGCTAACATGAGTTTCTTTCTTTTTCTGAGACGGAGTCTCGCTCTGTCGCCCGGGCTGGAGTGCAGTGGCACAATCTCAGCTCACTGCAAGCTCCGCCTCCCAGGTTCACGCCATTCTCCGGCCTCAGCCTCCCAAGTAGCTGGGACTACAGGTGCCCGCCACCACGCCTGGCTAATTTTTTGTATTTTAGTAGAGACAGGGTTTCACTGTGTTAGCTAGGATGGTCTCGATCTTCTGACCTCGTGATCCACCTGCCTTGGCCTCCCAAAGTGCTGGGATTACAGGAGTGAGCCACCACGCCTGGCCATGAGTTTCTCTTTTAACTCATGAAAAGCTTGTTGCTGTTGGGACCCAAATTCGAAAGGTTTCTTGTCGCCTCCCTTTGTGACTCTGTACAGGGGCTTGGCCAGTACTGCAAAGTTTGGGATCCATAACCTGCAGAACCCCACAGCTCCTAAGAATTCTCTCACCTGCCTTCTGGTCTTAGGCTCCGGTAGGTTGTAAATGACCTGCTTTCTTTCTGATCCCAGGCTGCGCTCACCCTGTCAGACAGTAAGTCCCAGGTAATGTACCTGCTGTCTGCAGATCTGAGCTTTCTTCTTGGACACCTTATACCCACAGTCCTCCAGGTGCTGGAGCAGGGTATCCGTTCCCTTGACGCACCTGACTGCCGTGGGGTGTCCCATCAGGAGGTTGTTGACGTACTGGAGCAACACGCAGCCTAGGTCTCTGGTGGGAAACTTCTGTAGGTCTCGAGCCAGTGCCTCCCCAGAGATGGTTGGGGAGTTCTTGAATACTTGGGGAAGCCAGGTCCAAGTGTACTGAGTGGTGACACCTGACCCCAGATCCTCCCACTGAAAGGCAAACAGTTTCTAGCTTTCAGGGGCTAGTCTGATGCTCAAGAAAGCGTCCTTCAGGTCTAGGCAGGTGAGCCAGCTGTCCTCAGCTGGCAGCAACCCCAAAAACGTGTACGGGTTAGGTACCGTTGAGTGCGAAGTCAGTGTAGCTTGGTTGACCAAGCACAAATCCTGTACCAGCCTGTAGTCCTTGGTCCCTGGCTTGGGAACAGGCAGGAGGGGAGTGTTCCATGGAGACTGACAAGGGACTATAATTCCAAAGGCCCTCAGGCGCTTGAGATGGACCTGGATAACTTCAAGAGCTTCTCTGGGGACTAGGTACTGATTTTTGCCTGACCGGCTGGGCCCCCGGCTTAACATCTATGAGTACTGGGGCCTGGTTGATTGCCAATCCTGGAGGGTTGTCTTCCACCCACACCTTTGGCTACCACTTAGCCAGAGCTGGTCCTATCTCTTGGCCTGG
Organism: Rhinopithecus bieti; assembly: GCF_001698545.2. NCBI lineage: Eukaryota > Metazoa > Chordata > Mammalia > Primates > Cercopithecidae > Rhinopithecus > Rhinopithecus bieti. The sequence continues at coordinate 125,235 of NW_016812368.1, read as the reverse complement.
CTCAGTTAAGAAGAGTCTCCATTTCTCCTCCCGAGGAACTGTAAGGGCCATGATGACTCATGTTCCAGGTGACTTTAGCTGTAAAGAGCCGTGCTTTGTAAAAGAGATGGTGTTTCTCAGCTTGCTAAGTAGGTCCCTTGCTAGCAAAGCAAGGTGCAGTCAGGCATGTACAGGAACTGGTGAATCACTTCATGACCTGCACCCCCGACACTGCAGGTCCAGGGCAAACAGAAAGCTTGCTTTGCCGAAACCCCTGTAGCTGCGATTCTATCAATAGTCCTTTTGGATAAGGGAGCAACCGGGGTGGTTACTACTGAATGTTCAGCACCAGTATTGACAAGAAACTCAATGTCCTTGCCCCAGACTTTCATCCTGACCATGAGCTCTTTGGGGGCACGTGAGCCCGGTCCCCCTCAGTCCAGTAGCCCTTCTGCCAGATTGAACAAGGCCTCTTTGTCCTTCCTGAGGCCTCCTACTCAGAGTCACCTTGTTTCCCTTTCAACTGGGGGAGCTTGTCCTTTCAATGTCCTATTTCCTTACAGTAAGCACACTGGTGACACTGCAAGCATGGACGGCCAGACTGTGTATTTTTCCTGGGGCCCCCCTTCTCTTGCCCCTTTGGGGGGACCCCTCTCATAGCTGCAGCTAGCAGGTTGGCATTTCACTGGGCTTGGCATTCGCTCTTTCTGTGGTTCTCTCTGCAGTTTACTGCATCTCTATACACAAGCACTTGGTTGGCTATCTCCAATAACTGTGATGTATTCATGCCTGCAAACCCAGCCTGTTTCTGCAATTTTCTTCTAATGTCTTCTGCGCTTTGACTAACTAAAGTCATGTTAATCATGCACTGATTTTCAGGGCAATCGGGATCAAAGGGAGTACACACACAGTAGGCCTCACATAGTCTCTCATAGAATTGTGCCGGGCTATCATAATTGGAGAGGCTCACATGGAGCCTCTCCTTGAATGACATCAGAGACTTTGTTAACATTTGTAGCCTTCTGAGCTACCTTCTTTAACCCTTCCAGAGGGGCTTCCCTTTACCAGTTTAGCCTTTGCGTACCTCGTCTTTCATTTGGGTTCCACTGAGGGGTCTGTTCTTGATAATTGGATCCTCACATACTCTTGGGGGTTTTGGTAATCAGCTGGAACATGTTCTTCCAGCCACTTAGTTGCTGCTTGGAGCATTCTCCTCCTTTCATCTGTGTTAAAGAGGTACATCAGCACCTGGTGGCAACCAGCCCAGGTGGGGCTGTGGGTCTAGATAATAGTTTGGAGCAAATCAATTATAGCTTGAGGCATTTCGGTATAGGATGGGGTATTGTTTTTCCAATTGAGGAGATCCGCAGAGGTGAACGGTTGATACACAAAGGCACGCCTTTCCACCATATGCCCGTCCTTGTCTACCCCAGTATACCATTGCTCTCTCAGGGGCATTTGTATCCCAGTTCTAGGCCTCAAACAGGCTGCCTAAGGAGGGGTTTCTCTTGAGGTCTCGCATCCTTTCTTTTCTACTCTGGGTGGCCTAGGGGTATGTAGGCCTTGTGGAAGCTTGGGCGCAGTGGGCTCAGGAGTGGGAGGCCTTCCTTCTTGGTAAAAGCCGGGGGGGAGGGGCTACTGGTGCCATTTCTTGCCATGAATCCTCTGATGTAGGGTCAGACAGGACTTTAGGAACCGATTCCCCTCAGCGGGTGCAGCGGGATTCTTCCTTGGCTGTCTGTCCCTTTGCCACTAGTACTACTGCTTCCTGTCCTCTTAACCACTGTGGAGTGTCTAAAACCAGCTGTAACCAAGTGTCTGTGTATGGAAACTGGTCTAAGTGTCCTGGCTTACCAGTTACCTTGTGCCATACCTTTGAAGCAAGGGACCTGTCTAGGCTTCCTTCTGATGGCCAACCCACTTCTAATGCAGGCCAGTCTATCTCACACAAAGTTCTAAGTTTTTCTGGTGTCATAGTAACTCCATAGTCTCCATTAAATCCTTTCTTTAAATTTTTCAACATAGTTCCTAGCAGAGTGGGCTTACTTTGCATTCCACCCATCTTCCTCCTGAGGCAAAACAACACTCATACCACAAGAAGGAAAGGGTAAAGAGATCACTCACTCACCTCACCTATCTCAAATTCAAGCACTCACTCACTTTCACTTTCCTTTTTGCAAACAAGTCAAGCCAAATCAAAATCAATACTGAGACTAAAGTGCCGATAAGGGCACACCATGGGTGATCAGGCCATGCTTCCACTCAAATGGAGTGGGCAAGTTACCAGGACAGGTCCTACCACATTCCAGATGTCCGGACTCCAAGCGCTGGTTCCTTCCTGGTGTTCAGCTGCTGCATTGATCCTCCATGGGAGCCTGCCATGCACTGCTCTAATGAGGTGTTCCGCCAGGGCAAATGCCTACCTAGGAGCACTCTCAGGATCCACCTCGCTCAAGCTGGCCAGAGTTCCCCGCAGTGATGCTCCGCAGGGCAGGCCTAAGCCACTTAAGGGGCTGCCTGGACCCTCTGTTAATCACCTGACTTCCCAGTCAAGGAACCAAGAAATGTAGCAGGACGAGCCACAGACAAAACCTCTCAGACACCGGGGTTAAAGAAGGAAGAGGCTTTATTCGGCCGGGAGCATCGCAGACTTGCGTCTCAAGAACTGAGCTCTCTGAAGAAAGAGTTCCTGGCCACTTTAAGGGCTTACAACTCTAAGGGGTACACAGGAAAGGGTTGTGATAGATTGAGATCTATAGATAGCACATGTGGTTAGAGCGGGGGGATAATTTTTAATCTCAGGCCTGGTCAGTGGTTCCCGTTGGTCTTGCTACTGACTTCATTCCTGTTGTTTTTCAGCTTTTACTTCCTCCTTCTCTTCAGAGACAGGAGACAGTAAGAGAAATGGCCTCTCCTCAGAATGACTACATTTTGTATGATATGTGGACATGAATTTTGAATAGGCAGGAATGATATGTTATGATCTGAATTATACCCCTTACACACACACACACACACACACACACACTCTTCATATGTTGAAGACCCAACCCACAATGTGACTATATTTGGATGTAGGACTTTTTGGAGACAATTCAGGTTAAATAAGGTCATATCCATGGAGTTTCAATTCTGTAGTACTACTGGCCTTATAAGAGGAGGAAGAGAGAGATACCTCTTGTTTTCTCCCTACCATGTGAGGTCACAGTGAGAAGCTAGATGTCTGTAAGCAAAGAAGGAAGCCCTCACAGAAACAGAACCTTCTTGGACCTTGATTATGGACTTCCCAGGCCTAAGAACTGTGATGAATTAAATTTCTCTTGTATAATTGTGAAAAAAAAAAATAAATCTTGGAACCTCCAAATCACTAAGCTAAAGGGAAAAGTCAAGCTGGGAACTGCTTAGGGTAAACCTGCCTCCCATTCTGTTCAAAGTCCCCCCTCTGCTCACTGAGATAAATGCATACCTGATTGCCCCCTTTGGAGAGGCTAATCAGAAACTCAATAGAATGCAACCATTTGACCTGGAAGCTCCCTGCTTTGAGTTGTCCCTCCTTTCCAGATAGAACCAATGTTCATCTTACATATGTTGATTGATGTCTCATGTCTCCCTAAAATGTATAAAATCAAACTGTGCTCTTACCACCTTGGGCACATGTCGTGAAGACCTCCTGAGGCTGTGTCACTGGCACGCATCCTCAAACTTGACAAAATAAACATTCTAAATTAATTGAGACCTGTCTCAGATTCTCAGGGTTCACATAATCCGTCATTCTATTTTGCTAGGGCAGTCCTAGCATAGTTTCAATTCTTCTTGGTCTTCTGTTGTCTGGAAGGCCATGTTTTCTTTCAGAAAATCAAGTAATTTTCTAAGTAAGGTGTGAAACAATTTAGTATTATTTAGGTCCCAACCTCTTCTGTTATGACTGAAATTCAAAACAGTAATGGAGTGAATAATTGAAATAGATTCTTATTATCCTCCTATGAGACACCAGTTGAAAACAGAGAAGGATCCCTAGGCTGCTCATGTCGTTGAATATACAAATACCTATTTGTTTGATCTAGAGAATTCCTCTTCTCCATATGGTTCTAAATGTTCACCATGACAATCTCATTCCAAGGAGGAGGAGAAAGTGAGCTCACTTCCCACTGGCTAGAACTAAGCAGAGCTTATTCTGGCCAGCCCAATAAAAGACAACATTTTGGGTCTTCTTCTATGGGAGTGGGAAAAGGAATATCTGAGTACAGCAGGAAATCTCATCCATTTTTTGCATAATCGTGCAATGAATTTGAATCATTATAAGTAAAGATATGTTTAATTACGTCCATGAATAATAGCTTAATTGTTTTTTATTCTTCAACTTTTAAGTTCTTGGGTACCTGTGCAGGATGTGCAGGTTTGTTGCATAGGTAAACGTGTGCCATGGTGGCTTGGTGCACCAATCAACCCATCATCCAGGTATTAAGCCCAGTATCCATTAGCTATTCTTCCTGATGCAGTCCTTCCTCCTGTACCCTCACCCTCTGACAGGTCCCAGTGTGTGCTGCTCCCTCCCACATGACCATGTGTTCCCATTGTTCAGCTCCCACTTACAAGTGAGAACACGTGGTGTCTCGTTTTTGGTGCCCATGTTAGTTTGCTGAGGATAATGGTCTTCAGCTCTATCCATATCCCTGCAAAGGACATAATCTCATTCCTTTTTTTTTTTTTTTTTTGAGACGGAGTCTCGCTCTGTCACCCAGGCTGGAGTGCAGTGGCATGATCTCGGCTCACTGCAAGCTCTGCCTCCCAGATTTACGCCATTCTCCCACCTCAGCCTCCTGAGTAGCTGGGACCACAGGCGCCCTCCACCACGCCTGGCTAATGTTTTGTATTTTTAGTAAAGACGGGGTTTCACTGTGTTAGCCAGGATGGTCTCGATCTCCTGATCTCGTAATCCATCCACCTCGGCCTCCCAAAGTGCTGGGATTACAGGCGTGAGCCACTGCGCCCGACCTAATCTCATTCCTTTTAATGGCTGCATGGTATTCCATGATGTATATGTACCACATTTTCTTTATCCAGTCTATCATTGTAGGGCATTTGGGTTGATTCCATGTCTTTGCTATTGTGAATAGTGCTGCAGTGAGCATATGTGTGCATGTATCTTTATAATAGAATGATTTATATTTCTTTGGGTATATACCCAGTAATGGGATTTCTAGGTCAAATGGTATTTCTGCTTCTAGATATTTGAGGAGTTGCCAAACTGTCTTCCATAATGGTTGAACTAATGTATACTCCCACCACAGTGTAAAAGTGTTAATTTTCTCCTGCTTAATTGGTTTTAATATTGTTGGCTGTTAATTTTTGACCCTCAACTATTTTAAAAGATGATTCCAGAGATTCTTAGCTTCCACCGTTGTGCTTCTCAACACCAATTTGTGTGCGTGTGTGTGTGTGTGTAACACCTATCTTTAACTAACTCCTTTCAAAGGTTTCTCTGCTGTTAGAATTTGTTAATGTACGTGTATGCAAGAAAGAGAGAGAGAGAGAGAGAGAGAGAGAGAGAGAGAGAGAGAGAGAGAGAGAGACAGGTGGACAGGTGTCTCCACACAATCTTTTTTTTTTTTCTTTTTCTGAAAAGTCAGAAAGACTTTTTAGGGTCAGGAATGTATTCTTCTTATAAATCTTTGGCTGTACTCCTGATCCAACTGATTTTGCTTCTTTTACAGGAATATTTATACTTTATATGTCATTTTGGGTTCTGCTGTCTCTGCCTTTGATGTTTCAATCCATGTTTTCTTGTTCATAGCACACATAATTTTTTCTTATGTGTTATGATAATCCCTGCATTCAATCTTCTAGAATAATTTAGTTTCCTGTGATGTCCATTTTCTTCTATTTCATTACCACTGTGGATACTTTTTTATTTAGCATCTTGTACTTAAAAATCACATTCTCCAAACACAACTTTGAAAAAATATTAATTATATCTTTAAGGCTTGAACCTGTGCATTTTAAAAATTCTATGTCAGTGGGAAGCTGTCACTCTGAAATTGGTCTCCTTTCTTTAATCTAGAGCTTACTGTCAAATAACTTTATTTTCTTTTGCTTCATGTGGCCAGTTGGTACAGACCTTGTTCACTACATTCTTTATTCAAAGTCTTTTTATTTTTTGGGCTATGTGTGTTTTGCTCCAGAACCCATGAGCAACCTTAGCCGTGAATTAGGTGAAACACAGAGATCTTGATTATATCTTTATTTTCTGAAAATACCTACTTTATATATAAAATCTATTTAACATTGATCCATCACTGGTGGAACTTGAATAGAAGGTGAAGGAAACATATTGAACTGTCAAGTTCAGTGTAAGTTACCTATAGTTTAGGAAACAATTGAATATGTACTGAAACAGACTAACAGATTTAATGGTTTGGTATAGATTGAAGTATCTGATGTTTATAACTTTGCTTCCTAAATCCATGTACTGAATTTTGTAAATCAGTCTTGAAATGTGAAATTGAAAAATAATGTACTTTTTGCTAAAAACATGTTTTTGAAAACTCATATCTATTATAATAAAATGATACCAGTCATAGGTCCAATAGAAAAGCCACAATTTTCAACCAGAAATATTAATCCACATTGAGATTTCACTATTTGTAGATGAAATCAACAGCTTTTTTTCTGTGATTGCTATTTAAACTGAAGGGCCACGACATTTGATGTAAGATTGCCCTTTTTGGTGTTTGTCAAGAGAAGCTAATAGGGGCTCCCTTGCATTTGAAATACAAATGATTGCCTTTAATCTTCCAAACTCAGAGAATCAAATTCATTACTACCAAAGAATAGGCCAGAGATTTTACTACTTGAGAGATTAAATGAACAAATGCCAAAATTGCTTTCAATAACATAGAGTTTGCAAATACTTATGTATAGAGCAAAGAAATAACGCACAATTCTGGAGTGAAGGATCAGAACAGATCATTGACATACATAATTTGCCTTTCTCATGTAAATATTATAAATCAATTTAAACAGAGAAACCTCCATTGGAGAGTTGAATGATAAAACGTTTTACTGTAGAAGGCCAAATACTCTTGCAATATTTAACATTCCAAAAGCTTTGACTACTTGACCATTTCTAAGAATGCTATAGTAGTCAAATCTTCCAGCCTGAGTTTCAATAGAATATGTCAATGTTTTTAATAAACTCTTAAGTGTCTCTGATGGAAGGGCATTATCCATACTCTCTTTGTATTGGATAAACCACCAGTGGATACTGTTTACAAAATATGGCTGGACAAATTCTTTGATAACTGTTGGCAACCTTATCATGCACTCTTCAATGGGAGAGTAAAAATTACAGTTAATATTGCCATAGTCTGAAACATGATTATGTCATGTTTTCATGTGCAATTTGCCTTCAAAAAGAGAAATATGGACAGAATAAAACAACAACTATGACAAACCAACAAAACAAGAGTGACTGGGAATTTGGGAGTAAGTACAGAATTCACACTGTCTAAAAATCTAGGACTAAACATTGGTAGAAATGGACCATCACTAAAACAGAACAATACCCCATCACGGTATTATTAAAGGTATACTGAAAACCAGCCTTAAAACTTCTGGAAATGTGGAATAAGATAGGTGCTAGGATCTTCATGACCTTAAGTCTTCCCATTACTTTATTAGAGATTATAGCACTAACTCCAAAAATGATTGTGGAAATCAATTTAGATTATCTGGAAGTTCATTAAAGAGCTGGACATACAATAAGAACTCAATAAATGGAGATTCCAAGTAAAATACACACAGTTCATTCCTATTCAGCAATGCTAGGAATTAACTCGCATATCAGAATTGCTTTATATTCTAAGACAAAGTAGAAGAGAATTTGAGCAATAAAAAGACATGTCCTTTAATCCTTAATATGGCTATTTTACTGTATGTGTCGTGAGAAATTCATAAAATAATAAGATTCTTTATGCTGGAAAGCCAACATGTCCAAGCAGGTGCTGTAGCAGAACTTCAGCTCTCACCACTGATAGAAGACAGTCTTGGGCATTTTTTAGAATGATTGTTGTGGCTGGAACCACCAATATTAACGGAGGGTACTTCTTGGAAATCATGTTCTGATACCCTATTTAGTGATACCTTCTTATAGGAATTGCATTTATACATACATATATAGTGAACCCAAAATATCTGTGACAGGTCTTAGTCAATTTAGAAAGTGTATTTTGCCAAGGTTATGGACATGTCTGTGACACAGCCTCAGGGAGTCCTGATGACGTGTGCCCAAGGTGGTTAGAGCACACATTGGTTTTATACATTTTAAGGAGACATAAGACATCAGTCAATGCATGTAGGATGTACATTGGTTCAATCTGCAAGGGCAGGAGAACTGGAAGTGGGGGTTTCCAGGTCATATGTAGATTTAACATTTTTCTGATTGGCAATTGGTTGAAAGAGTTATTATCAGTAGAAAGGAATATCTGGGTTAAGATAAGGGATTGTAGAGACCAAGGTTTTGTCATACAGACAAAGCCTCCAGGTAGCAGGCCTCAGAGATAGAACAGATTATATATGTTTCTTATACTTAAGATCCGTGTTGATGTTAATGCTGGAGGGGTATAATGAGGCATGTCCTACCCCCTCTTCCATCATGGCTTGAACCAGTTTTTCAGGTTCACTCTGGAGTGACCTTGGCCAAGAGGAGGGATCCATTCAGATGGTTAGAGGGGTCTTTAAATTTTATTTTTCCTTACATATATATAAGCCTTTACTATATATAAGTACATTTGTATATTTTACTGTAAATATATTCTATATAGTAAATATATTTATCATACATGAGAAATATTTATAATATATAATAAATGTTATATATCATATATAGATATAACATTTAATAGATCCTATAGGTGTTATATATAGAACCGATATAGATAGGAATATAGTATATATAATATCTATAGCTATTATATATTGGTAGATAATCTATCTATCTATAACACCCTATAGAGTCTATAGATCTATATATATATCTATCTATAACATCTATAGTATATAGGATGTTACACATTTATATATAAGATCTATAATATATACATTTAATAGAAAATTTATGGTATAAAAAAGTGTATATATATTTTATTTATATATTAATGATGTATACATATTTATATATAGTGGAACTTATATGTAAATATATATTTATAGATGTCATATATTTAATAATAGTGAAATACATATGAATACTATATATTTTTAATGATGTAACATTTCTATAAATAATATATATCTGTATATAAAATATAATGTATATAAATATATATAAATGATATTTTCAGTGTTAAAACTTATCCATAAGCAATTTGAGGGTTCTAAGGAAAATCAGGACACCATATTTCCCCTATAAAAATTTTTTATTGACATTTTAGCTAAGATGACCCCATTCCTGGTAAGCAGTGAAAAGGAGAAAATACACACCCCAGGGACTTGGTTCATAAAATGGGTTATTCATCTCCTCCAACATCTTTTTGGAGCATCTGGACTCTTTGGGAATTGCTCGATTCGTATCATGTTTCTTTTCGGTATGTCAGTCATTGCTGAGTGACTTCATTCTCTCCAGCTACAGGGCATTTGGGACCCATTGTCTTTCATTGTCTAAGGATCTTTATGTGCTGTAGCAAAGTGACGTGACTCCTGGTTTGGGATAGCATTTAATAGAAATGGCAGGGTTGACATGTTGGCTCCCCTACTCACTAGGCGATCAATCATTTTAGTCAATGTGTAGCAGTTTTTGGTTTCAAATGCATCATTTAATCGATCTAAACCAGAAGGTCCTCTTGATTAAATGGGTATGAATGACTGAAGAATTATACTTAAAATTTTAAAGCAGGCAGAAAACCCCAAACATACTTAGTTTTATGAACCTCACAAAGACATGTAGCTTTAAAATGTGAGATGTGAGCATTATTTAATAAAATAATTACTTACGATTTAAAATTTTAGCCAATCCTGATATGATGCCCCATGTATCTAACATTAATTTTGAAGTCACTGCTCCTGTGATTGTCAAGAAAATGCCTTAACCTAACCCCAAATAATGGCAAACCATTTTTTCTCATTATTTTATATCTGGGAGTCCTTGCTGAGTTCCACACTGATTATTGTATATCCACTACTTAATTGTGGAATGTATTTTACAAATAAATAGATAGTGGAGGTTTACATATTGTAAGGTGTTTTAGTATTCACTAATTATACCTTTGAATTTTATATATTCTTGTAATATATACTTGGGTGATTACTTTAAAGGTGTGATATATAAGAAGTTGCTGGGGCTGGGCGCAGTGGCTCATGCCTGTAATCCCAGCACTTTGGGAGGCCAAGGTGGGTGGATCAAGAGGTCAAGAGTTCAAGACCAGCCTGGCCAGCATAGTGAAACCCCGTCTTTACTAAAAATACAAAAATTAGCTGGGTGTGGTGGCACGCACCTGTAAGTCCCATCTACTTGGGAGGCTGAGGCAGGAGAATCACTTGACTCTGGGCTGCAGAGGTTGCAGTGAGCCGAGACTATGCCATTGCACTCCAGCCTGGGGGACAGAGAGAGACTCCGTCTCAACAAAAAAAAAAAAAGAGAGAGAGAAATTGCTGTTAGGCCAGGCATGGTGGTTCATGCCTCTAAACCTGCACCTGACAAGGCCAAGGCAGGAGGTTCACTTGAGCCTAGGAGTTCAAGACCAGCCTGGGCAACATGGCCAAACCTCATGTCTACAAAAAATTTAAAAAATTGGCCAGTCATCTTGGTGTGCGCCTATTGTCCCAGCTACTCAGGAGGCTGAGGAGAGAGGATTGCTTGAGCCCAGGAGGTTGAGGCTGCAGTGAGCTATGATTGTACCACTGCACTCCAGCCTGGGGAACAGAGCAAGACCCTGCCTGTCTCAAGACAGAAAAATAAATGAAAGAAAATAAACTACTGCTAAAATATGTCCAATGATACAACTCACCCCTGCAGTATATGCACTCACACATCATGTATTTATACATATTTGTGTTTTGTTATTTCTAATCTATGATAGAGTAAATTTGTTGCAGAATAGTGGGCTTAGAAATTTAAGGCATTTAAAAGGTTTTAAAACAAGTGGGATAATAAAATGTAAACAAATTGATGTTTAAGAGTTAATTATTTTAATAAAGGATAAATTGTGTCAATACATAATTTGTAACATCTAATTAAAATTGCAATATTTTATTAGGTTGGTGCAAAGGTCATTGTGGTTTTTGTCATTAAAGGTAATGCAAAAACTGCCATGGCTTTTGCACCAACCTAATACTATATTAATATACGTTATATTATTTAAATATTGATACATGAATTAATATAGCCTGTATATTTTATTTGTATTATTATAATAATTTTTAATATATAATTTATAATAGCACAAATTCGTATCTGTTAATAGCCAACTTAATATCAAATTAATCTGTTTTACTGTGTGTGTTTTTTTTTTTTTTTTTTTGTGAGATGGAGTCTTGCTCTGTCGCCCAGGCTGGAGTACAGTGGCACAAACTTGGCTCACTGCAAGCTCTGCCTTCTGGGTTCATGCCATTCTCCTGCCTCAGCCTCCCAAGTACCTGGGACTACAGGCGCCCACCACCACGCTTGGCTAATTTTTTCTGCTTTTTAGTAGAAACGGGGTTTCACTGTGTTAGCCAGGATGGTCTCAATCTCCTGACCTCGTGATCCGTCTGCCTCGGCCTCCCAAAGCCCTGGGATTACAGGTGTGAGCCACCGCACCTGGCCAAACCTTTTTACTTTCATGATACAACTACTTTAATCGCTATATAAGTGGCCACTGACTTCTTCATATTTTAATCTAGTATACTGAGGTAAGCTATTCGTGAAAACAGTGATTTTATTGGACACTTTATTCTCTGATCTTCTATTGCTTTGATAATCTTAATAAACCACAACAGAGTCACGTAACTGCCTTAAGTGTGCCTGGATATCATGTTTCATAGGAATGTCCTGGAAAATGGCCCCATGAGAATGATTTCCATCCTTCGTATTTTATGTGTATGGTGATTACACCCCTAGGAAAGTTTCAAGGTGACTACACCTAACAGGAATGTAAACAGAGAGTGTGTTCCATTATGTAGGAAGAAGTGGGTTAACTTCCATATCCCTTTGGTATTCTTATCAGCTTGCAATATATTTGGATATTTCTGCAGATCTATCAAAATTTATAAAATGCATACACTTGGCTCTGTTTATACTTTCAGCTTTTTCTCCTTTTCTGCTTTCAGGGTTACAATGAAGTCTTCACTTAAAATTGTGAACAGGTTCCTGGAAACTGAGACTTTAAGCCAAACAATGTATAAAGAAACCAATTCTGGCCAGGTGTGGTGGCTCATGCCTGTAATCCCAGCACTTTAGAAGGCCAAGCCTAGGAGTTCGAGACCAGTGTGAGCAACATAGTGGGACCTCATCTCTACAAAAAATATTTTTAAAATTAACCGGGTGTGCTTGTGCACAGCTGCAGCCCCAGCTACTTGGGAGGCTGAGGTGGAGGATCGCTTGAGCCCAGGAAGTAGAGGCTGCAGTGAGCTGAGATTGTACCACTGCACTCCAGCCTGGGTGACAGAGTGAGACCCTGTCACAAAAAAAGAAAAAGAAAGAAAAAAGAAACCAATTTTATCTTAACGTAATTCATATAAACAAGAGTTAAGTTCCTAAGGCATATTTCTGGTCTCCAAAACATCACCAAACTTCTACATAAAGACCTTTTACACTTGTAATATGAAACATTGAAATACATGTGAGATAAACATACATTTAAGAAAGATTAATAAAAAAGATAATTATTCACCCAATTTTTAGTGAGCCAATGAGTGACGGTGGTCCTAGTGTTGGTCGGTTAATTCAAGGAATAAATGTTTGCCAAGTGAAAATTGTCAGGCGGTTCTTCCTCCACCACCACGCAGTTCAAAAGCAAATGATCACAAATACAGCAGCTCACCAAGCATTTTGTACCACAGAGGTAATTGCTGTCCATTTGGATGATTATCACAGACTTAAAAAATTTTATTTTACAATAATTTGTATTCATACATTCATTTATTTTCCAATCTACTTATTCCAGTTCAGGGTCTCAGGTGGCTGGAGATTTTCCCAACTGCTCAGTGTGCTAGGTGGGAACCGGCCGTGGACAGGATGCAATTGCATTGCAGGGCACACTCACAGGCACCCACATCCACAATGGAACCGTGTAGACATACAAATGAACCTAAAGTGCACATCCTTGGGATACAAGAGGAAACCAGGACACTTGGAGAAAACCCACAAAGAATGGGGTCAACATGCAAAACCCACATGGACAGTGGCCCTACCTGGAAGTAACTTTCTTCCCCCTCTCATCAATGTTATAATAAAATGACATTTAAATAAAAGAGCATTCGAGGATCTGCTGTATACGCTACCAACATACCATGACTGTGGTTCAAAGATGTCTGAAGTGGTTTTGCTGTGTCCCCACCCATATCTCATCTTGAATTGTAGCTCCCATAATTCGCACATGTTGTGAGAGGGACCCAGTGGGAGATAATTGAATCCTGGGGTCGGTCTCCTTCATACTGTTCTCTTGGTAGTGAATAAGTCTCAAAAGATCTGATGGTTCTGTACGGGGTTTCCCCTTTTGCTTGGTTCTCACTCTCTCTTGTCTGCTACCATGTAAGATGTTCCTTGCGCTTCTGCCATGATTGTGAGGCCTCCCCAGCCATGTGAAACTGTGAGTCCATTAAACCTCTTTCCTTTGTAAATTACCCAGTCTCAGACATGTCTTTATTAGCAGCAAGAGAACAAATGAATGCAGTGTCTATGCAGGCAAATTGCCCAGCAATTTTAGCAAATAAGAATTCAGAACAAAAGTCTAAAAATCCCATAAATAGCACAATGTTTCCATAAGCTGCATGGGATGTGATATGGAATATTCACTTGTATTTTCCAGCTCTTCAATACTACACTATAACTAAAAACTGCTAGAAAGCAATCACTGTATCCCAGGACAATGCATTTTATTCTTTTGCAGAATGCATGTTAGCCACAGGTCAACTCCTGTCCTGTGTCCTGCCTTTCACATGCTACCTTCCCAGGCTGAACGATGAATGTACATCTTTGACCTGGCCATTCTTCTCGCAGAGCAAACGGTAAGAAGTAGGCTGAACTAAGGCAGTGGCTCCCAGAACATCTGCTTGGAAACAGAGTAGGTCATTTCCACTCACATTTCAGTGACCAGAGCAAGCTGTAAGTAAGATCATGCCTGGCTTTAATGGGATGGGAAGTATCATTCTTGCATGGGAAATTTCTGGTAATGATGGGTCAAGTTATACTTGCAATAATACACTCTGCCACACTTTGCGTAGGATGATAGGAGAACCAGTTAGAGTAAGAGGGAAAGGAGATATAGAATAAAAGCTAAGGTTTCTTGGCTGTTCCCCATGGGCTGGTAACCATTTTTCTTTCTTTCTACGCATTCCTCTTACTTACTGGCTCTCGCAGCCCACTCACAGTAGGTGTCGAAGACTTTCAACCCATCCAGTTTAAAATCAAAGCAACTCTGCTATGCACTAGGAGACGTGTGTAAATCAATGGAAATGGCAAATTGCAAACATATATAGACGTATTTATATATATATTTATATATATATAACAGTTTGCCAAAAGCTACAAGCTGTTTTTAAATCTTCAGTATAATTCTTTGTCCATATTTGTTGGTGTGTATTTCTATGAAAGCTGATAAAACACCTCTAGATATTTTCAGTTAAAGAATGTAGAACAAAGGTACCGTTTTTCACATCTAATGAATTGATATAAAGCATAAAGGTTTTAAAAGATTCTAGCATCAAAAAAGGATGATATATAATTCCATAATATCAGTTTATTAATATAATCCTTATAATCAAATAAAGAAACTGAGAATTCTGCTGACCTGAAGAGAAGTCTCCCCCCAAATTCTCAAAGATACCACAAAACAGAAAGACAATAAGAAAATAAACAAAAAGAATCGATGCAGCCTAGCATAAACAGTGTAGAGAAAATTCAAGTCAAACCTTTAGTCTGAAAGTAAAATTAAGAAATAAGGTAGGTAGAGAAGAAAGGTTCTCAGATATAGTAAGATTTTGTCTGAGTGTCCTACTATAGTCCACTATTTACCATTGATGATTATGTACCTACACATATATATTTTTCTTCACCTTCCCTGTTTGTGTTTTTATGTACTTCTAGATCTATCTATATTTCCTAAGATGAAAATTAAATATTCCTTTGGAAAATGATGATTATCTCAATTTAACCATCATGTATGCATATTTATGTCTGTCATGAATTATGTGTTTTTTAAGAGTAGGTCACATTACTAATGTGTTGTGTGTGTTGTGTGTGTGCATGTATGCACATACATGTGCATGGGAATCAATGAGGTGATGCATGTGAAAACCTTCCACTTATGGAATAAAAAACATTTGTTCCATAAATCCATAAACCACCAAATACACACATATATAAAGACTTTAAGGCTGACATGTATAAAGTAACTCTCCCCTTTGAGTCACAAATAAGACCTGTGTCTATTAACCCTCAGTCTCATTTTCTTCCTGTGTAAGCATAAAATGTCATTTTAGCACACTGTCTTGGGTTCACACATGTACAGCAATCATCGCCCTCGGACGTGACGTCCAGCATGAGTAATGAACATGCCCGTGACGTGCAGGCACCCTCCTGGTGACCAAAAGCATTCGTTTTTCTTGAAAATACCTACCCCTAATTTCAATCACTTCAGTAAATTGCTGCCATCACTTCACAGCTATTACTTAAAAGATCAACAAGGTGAGTACCAAATTCAATAATCATTTGATAAAGTGAGATATTAGCATACAAGATGCGTTAATTTTCATAATGCAATTAAGTCTTACAATGTTCTGAAGATCCACTGTTAATTGTTTTAAATTGTTTAATCAATGTGTACCTCTGAACCTCTAATTTTCAGTTACAAGCAATATTCATTTGCCACAATAACAGAACTAATTTCAAAATATAGCATCTAATCTCATAATGGTTACATGCAATATCAAATTTAAAATAAGTCGGCACCCAGAAGGGAAAGGTTTAAAATACTACTTCATTAGCATTGTACTGTGTAAGCCTAAAATGTCCCATAATTCTGGCAGAGTACTTAATTCATATTTAATCCCATTTAAAACATTCCACTGAATAAATTAGACTTTAAGGGAGCTATTCAAATTAGGTCTTAAAAAGATAAACAGCATTGGAGAATTCAGGCAAAGAACAACTATCCTATTTGGCCACAAGTCATTATTGTGTTCACGTATGCGATCAATATGGACTCAATTACTAGAAATAATGAAAATCATAAGACTTCACTCCAGTAGCTTAATATGTTTGCAAGATTTATTATGCTATATTAACCAAAAAGAGATTATACTATTGTATGTGAAGGTGCTATTATTTTAGAATTGAGAAGGCTCCCCTTTAGATACATGAAAAGAATATTGATAGATGGAGAAAGGACATTCGTTCTCATAATAAACTGATAAAGAATTAAGCAATTTTGGGCAACAGCATAATTCTGCCATTGAGTCTGGGCATGGTGGCTCCTATAATCACAGCACTTTGGGAGGCCAAGGCAAGACAATTGCTTGAGTCCAGGAGGTCGAGACCAGCCTGGGCAACACAGTGGGACTCTGTTTCTGTAAACAATTTTTTTAAAAAGTCAGGCAGTGGTGGTGGCACCCACCTGTAGTCTCAGTTAGTGGGAGGCTGAGGCAGGAGCACTGCCTGAGTCCAGAAGGTCAAGGCTGCAGTGAGCTATGATCACGCCAATGTGCTCTAGCCTGAATGACAGAGTGAGATCCTGCCTCGTCCCCCCAAAACTAATAATTCTGGCAATGTTTATTAAGACGTTTATCCCTAGTAAGGACCAGAAACATCATAGTATATGAAAAACAGAGTCCTGGGTATTAGTCCTTGATTGAATTGTTCCTCCCTTGTTGTGAGCCAGACAGTTCTCTTTGACCTTTAGTTTATTTGGCTCTTGCTGGGATTGAAATGCATTTCAACAATCCCTTTTCTGCTCTAAAATCATATACTGCTAGAATCCCTTCCAAGTAAAGTTATCCATGTGAGCAATAAATTCTGTTGTTTATAATCCACAGAGTCTATGGTTTTGTGTTAAAACAGTCTGAACTAGCTAACACTGTGGTCATCACTGTTTTATTGCATTCAACATGTGAGTGTGTGTTTATTCCTTTTTTCTCTGTCTGTTTTTAGGGTCAGGACAGAGGACAGGAGACAAGGAGCGATGTAAAACAGCACATTGCAAAGGCTCATATTGTGTTTCTGGTTGTGGCTTTGCAAAGAGTCTTGAAGCCACATGATAAGTGGGTTTCCAGGTGCAGGGTGCCTAAAAAATAGAAGAGAAGCACTGTGTTTGTTTCCAGCTGCAGCTGCCACATATCACCACAGGGACACTGTGCACCTCAAGGATGGGAAGCAAAAGAGATCACCCTGACATCAGCAAGATGCAGATACTAATCATCCCTCTTCAAAGGGGGCCTTACTACTTCCCATCTATTCCTCATTAAGAGGAAATGACTCAGTGTTCCTGGCAGTGCTTCTCCAGTTCTCCACTAAAGTTTCCAAAATAATAACGACAAAGCACAAAAAATAGAAGAACATCCAAAACCGAGGCTTGGGTTAGTCCAATGGACATACAAGAAGGCTTACCAATAACTACCAGGCTACACAAGATGACTGAGAAGTACTGTTAGGGGCAACTCACACACCCCCATAACAGGGGTCCTCAAACCCTGGCCACGGACCAGTACCGGTTCATGGCCTGTTAGGAACCCTGGCACATAGCCAGTAAGCAGTGACGCTTCATCTCTATTTACAGCTGCTCTCCATCACTTACATTAACACTTGAGCTCCACCTCCTGTCAGATCAGTAGCATCATTACATTCTCTTAGGAATTCCTATTGTGAAATTCACATGTGAGGAATCTAGGCTGATGCTCCTTATGAGAATCTAATGCCTGATGATCTGTCACTGTCTCTCATCACCCCCAGATGGGACTGTCTAGTTGCAGGAAAACAAGCTCAAGGCTCCCACTGATGCTACATTTTGATGAGTTACATAATTATTTCATTATATATCACAATGTAATAATGATAGAAATAAAGTGCACAATAAATGTCATGCACTTGAATCATTATTAAACCATCCTCCCCGACGGCCCCAGTCTGTGGAAAAATTGTCTTTCTCGAAACTGGGCCCTGGTGTCCAAAAGATTGGGCACTGCTGCCCTATAATACCATGGGCTCCATGACAGTAGACATATGTGTGCGTGCTGGAACAGATGGACCACCTCCCACAAACACACAGCACTCACTATGTGTTCCTTTATTTAACGTATGCTAATTGGCCCCATATTAGTTTCTTGCAGTTCCTCTTACAAATGACCACAGACTCAGTTGCTAAAAGCAACACAAATATATTAACTTATATTTTAAACACTATGTTACGTACTTGAAGTTTGCTAAGGGAATAGATGTTCTCACCACATACACACACCACGCACACACACACATACACACACACAAAGGGCGATGGAAAGCAACACATTGCAAAGGCTCATATTGTTATTTCTGGTTGTGGCTTTGCAAAAAGTCTTGAAGCCACATGATAAGTGGGTCTCCAGATGCATGGTGCCTGAAAAACAGAAGAGAAGCACTGTGTTTGTTTCCAGTTGCAGCTGCCACATATCACCACAGGGACACTCTGCACCTCGAGGATGGGAAGCAAAAGAGATCACCCTGAAGTGACTTCGGAAGACCAGAAGTCAAAGTGGATTTCACTGGACTGAATCAAGAATGGAGATTATGGGGGAGAGGGGGACTTAGAGAGATGCTGGCCAAAAGATCCTAATGAATAAATTCCGGAGATCTATGTACTGCATGGTGACTCTGGTTAATAACACTGTTGATGGCCGCTGTGAGACCTCAGTTCTTGTCTTCTTAGTTTAAAAGAATTTAAACAAGTGACACACAGCAAAGGAGATACAGCATAGAGTAATTTATTGCAAAGGAAAAAGAATATTTTGAAAGTTAAGTGCAGCATAGACAATACATCCCAATAGAGAGAGAATTCAGGGTGGGCTACTCTTAAGGATGAGAGAGTATTGGTTATTGCTGGAGAAACTCCCTTTATGGGAGTCTTACATGATGATTCATAAGAAGATGGGAAAAGGTGTTGTCACTAAGCATATTCCGAGTGGTCCTCTGAGTGCACATGTCCAGCAGCTGTACATGCTAGTTCATTCATCGCAGGTCTAATTAGCATCTTAAATCTCCACCCATGGTTATATATTTTACTATTATAATGAGCCAAGGGTCATTTGATGATAGGAAAAACCAAAGTGGGTGTTCTCTCTACAGGGTAAAGTCCCTACTGAAGATAGTTTTGCTTGAATGAGCTCAATCACAGTATCAATGCTGAGGCTTATTGTGTTGGTTGTACAGTCCCCACAGTTGCTGCATCCCTAGGACGTGGTCAGTTTCTTAACTACCTATCCTGCTTAAACACTATATTACGTACTTGAAGTTTGCTAAGGGAATAGATATTCTCATCACATACACACACACATGCACATGCACACACACACACACACACGCACACACACACACACAGATAAGTATGTGAGGTGGTGGACATGTTAATTAGCTTGATGGTGGGAATCATTTCACAATGTACACATATATAAAAACATAACATGTACTGTAAGTATATGTGTGATGGTTAATATTGAGTGTCAACTTGATCGGATTGAAGGATGCAAAGTATTGATCCTGGGTGGGTCTGTGAGGGTGTTGTCAAAGGAGATTAACATTTGAATCAGTGGACTGGGAGAGGCAGACCCACCCTCAATCTTGGTGGGCACCATCTAATCAGCTGGCCACGTTGCTAGGATAAAAGCAGGCAGAAGAATGTGGAAGGACTAGACTGGCTTAGTCTCACAGCCTACATCTTTCTCCTATGCTGAATGCTTCCTGCTCTCAAACATTGGACTCCAGGTTATTCAGCTTTCGGACTCTTGGACCTCTGACCACAGACTGAAAGCTGCATTGTGGGCTCCCTTACTTTTGGTGTTTTGGGACTCAGACTGGCTTCCTTGCTCCTCAGCTTGCAGATGGTCTGTTGTGCAACTTCACCTTGTGAAGTCATCATCTTGTGAGTCAATACTCCTTAATAAACTCCCCTTTATGTATCCATCTATCCCATTAGTTCTGTTCCTCTAGAGAACCCTGACTAATACAATATGCAATTCCTATTTTTTATTTACACTTCAATAAAGCTAAAAATGTCAAAAATAATAAAGGCAAAAAACTGAGAAGTAGCATCAACTCTCCCCACCCCTAAAACCAGAGCTGAGGTAGCCAAAGTCACCCACAAGCACTAACGTGAAAGAAGTTGTGCCTATAAACCACACATAGGCACATTCATCCCCAAGAAATTGAAACAACTTAAGCCAATGGGAAAATGTGATAAGCAGGACTGATATGGACTGAATGTCTGTCTCCCTCCAAATCCCTGTGTTGAAATCTTCACCCCAAGGGGATGGTATTAGGGACTGGGGTCTCTGCAAGAAGATAAGGTCATGAGGGTGGAGTCTCATGAATGGGATGAGTGTCCCTGTAAAATGGACCTCAGAGAGCTCCCTTGCCCCTTCCACCGTGTTATGAGACAGCAAGAAGGTGCCATCTATGAACCAGGAAGTGGGTCCCCACCAGCCACTGAATCTGTCCCACCTTGACCCTGAACTTCTAGTCTCCATAACTGTAAGCAATATATTGCTGCTGCTTATAATCCACCCAGTAGATGCCATTTTGTCATAGTAGCCCCAACAGACTCAGACAGAAACTTCAGCGCATGGTTGTATATTCTCATTTAACTCTCTGTGTAAAAATCTGCTCTTTGATTAGAGCAAATTTTCTGATTTGAGAAACATGGTTTCTAACATTTGTCTCTGATGAATTTAGTCAAAGGGTTGAGATGTTTCTTTTAATCTTTAAATTAATTTTTTTTACAAAGTAGTTGTTATCTCATTACAGTTTATCTTTGTAACAAAATATTATAGTAACAAAATGGAATGCTTGAAAGAAAAATGTCTGACAGAGTCTATAAAAAATCATTCTCTTTTAATGTTTCTGCATTGACTAAAGCAAAATGTTGGAAGATTAATGTGGCCAAAAAACCATTTGGGGATAAATTGAAATATGAGTGTACTTCACATAAAATCCTTTCTCTATTAAAAAAATGTTGTTGGTCACAGAGGATACACAATTCTAAGGAAATCACAACAACCAAACCTGGGGTCCTGTTGCCTTCAATTACTCTATCTGGTTTGGTAATGACATTGAGTATCTTTCCTTTGTACACTTTTGGTTCTGATGTAAATAAACATTTTCAATTTTTCAAATCTTCAATAAAATCCAGGCCACTGTCTGGGTCCCAAAAGCAGGGCCAGAGATAACAGTAAACATGTTTTTGTGTGTGTGTGTGTGTGTGTAGGCCATAGGCTCTTGGCCCCCAAAAGGTTTGCTAAAAAATCACCAGCATGAGGTAGATTGATTAATAGGAGAAAAGACATGCAAATTTGTTTAATGTGTATACATGGAAGCTTTCAGAATGAAGACCTCAAATCCCACAGAGGTCCAGAAGCTTAAATACAGTCTTGAGGCTGTAGAAAGAATGGGGGCTTGGATCCTGGTAGAACAGTGTATTAGTCTTTTCTCATACTGCTGATAAAGATATACCCAAGACTGGGTAATTATAAAGAAAAGAGGTTTAATGGACTCATAGTTCCATGTGGCTGAGGAGGCCTCACAGTCATGGCAGAAGGTAAAAGGCAAGTCTCACATGGCAGCAGGCAAAGAGAGAATGAGAACCAAGACAAAGGGGTTACCCCTTATAAAACCATCAGATCTCGTGAGACTTTTTCACTACCGTGAGAACAATATGGGGGAAACTGGCCCCATGATTCAATTATCTCCCACCCAGTCCCTCCCACAGCAGATGGGAATTATGAGAGGTACAATTCAAGATGAGATTTGGGTGAGGACACAGCCAAACTATATTAAAGAGGTTATGAGAAGGGGAGAAAAGGAATTCTGTGGAGGGGAAATCAGTGATTGTTAGGGAGAATAATTGAATATGATTGATGGGGAACAGAGATTAACTTAGAAATACTTCTCTTTGGGTAACCTAATTTAAATGATCTTTAGAGATAGTCATTATAAAAAGGTTTCCTCAGGTGTGGTCACACCTTGGCCTTCTTTTCTGCAATAAATGATGAG
>NW_016812368.1:96949-102728 GCF_001698545.2 Rhinopithecus bieti | reverse complement strand
AAACTAAAAAAAATAAAATAAAATAAAATAAAATAAAATAAAATAAAATAAAATAATCTTCTTGGTGAAAGCTGCCCTTTAATGTGCTCTGTTGACAGGATTAATAATTTGTCCTAGATAGAAGAATAAAGAGAACTATGCAGGAGCTCTGTTTCCAAAACAAGTAAAAATTACATCTGATGAGGCATAAAAGAGACTGAACAAGGACACAAGAACCACACAAATTGTCTATAAAATATGCAGCTTCAGTACATTGCTGCCTGGTGTCTTGCCCTTTCAGACAACTGACCCCAAGAATATGTCTTACAGAATAGTTGAACATGTTTAAAAGAAATGTTCTTGGTGTTGTGGACCTCAAAAGACTTGGTGTGGCCGGTGTGGTGGCTCACGCCTATAATCGCAGCACTCTGGGAGGCTGAGGCGAGTGGATCATCTGAGGTCAGGAGTTCGAGACCAGCCTGGCCAACATGGTGAAACCCCGTCTCTACTAAAAATACAAAAATTAGCCGGGCATGGTGGCGTGCACCTGTAATCCCAGCTACTCAGGAGGCTGAGGCAGGAGAATCACTTGAACCCAGAAGGGGGAGGCATCAGTGAGCCAAGATCACACCACTACACTCCAGCCTGGGCAACAAGAGCAAAACTCCGTCCAAAAAAAAAAAAAAAGGCTTTTGAGCTCCAGCTTTATTTGCAATTATTTTCATCAGCAATTTATGGAAAAGCAAGATGATTTATGCTAAAGTTCGTTGATTAACTCTGATTAACTCATTAAAAAAAATCCTGAACATAGGGTCATGAAATATTCATGAAACATTACATTCCTGACTAAAGCATGTTCTTCTAGGGAGATGTTTGAGAATCTGTAAATACAAATGAATATATTTCACATGACCTTTCATACATACAAATGAATGCATAAAATATTGAAAACCAATCCATTGTAATTCCCCAATTGTGGGCAATAAACAACGGAAGTGGGAGGTCTCATGAAGTGCATGGGGCTGTTCATAGTGATTTAATGCTTGACATTTGAGTGACAGAACATCCCCTCACAGGCATATAATAATAAAGAACAGTGAAAACATAGACATGGAGCACAACCCTGGTTTAGGGATAAGCCCCAATTTGGTGTTGCTACAGACTCAAATCTTTGATATAATCTGTTTTGGAAATGTGTCTCTATTAACCACCAGATATAGAAAGGCAAACCGAAGATTAAATGGCATTCCCATAGTAAGGGGATATTGCAATGAATTAATAATATCCCAGAGCATCTGAAAGCCTTTGCAGTATCTGGGAGTCCAAAATCAAAACAATAGCAACAAACTTCAGGAAAAATAACTGTGATAACTGTGCATTTCAATAGGTGCAGTAGTGGAAAATTAATATCTCTAACCAAAATGTTTCTGATTTTCTTGAGCTATCTTTTTACTTTCAAATATCAGCAGTGCTAATGACTGTCAGCTTTACTGAGGTCACTACGAAAATCAGAAACTCTACATTTCTCATGCTGATTCAATGTGGAGGTTGTTTTCACACCAGCAGCTCTACAGGGTGGGGAACCTTAGGGTTATTCATGTGTGCTTATGAGATGGAAACAGCAAAGAAGCTGTATTAGTCCACTTCACACTGTTATAAAGAACCACCCCTACCTGAGACTGGGTAATTTATAAAGAAAAAAGGTTTCATTGACTCAAAGTTCCACACAGCTAGGAAGGTCTCAGGAAACTTACAATCATGGCAGAAGGTGAAGGGGAAGCAAGGTACATCCCACATGGTGGCAGAAGAGAGAGAGAGAGACCGAAGGGGGAAGTGCCACTTTTAAAGTATCAGATGTTATGAGAACCCACTCATTATCATGAAAACAGCATGGGCGAAACCACCCCCATGATCCAATCACCACCCATCAGGTTCCTCCCTGGACACATAGGGATTACAATTCAAGATGAGACTGGGGTGGGGACACACAGTCAAACCATATCAGAAGCCATTTCTCAAAATGAAAAGCCATTACAATTTTGAAATAATGAGTTCCAGTCCTGCATTCTCTATTGCATTCCTATTCTATTCATTCCCTGAAGGTCCCTGATTCCTGCGAGCAATGCCAGGTGATAGGGCTGGTCTATAAATCTATCTAAAAAGTGAAATTCTGTAATTTGAAATTCTGGTTGTTCACGGGAGTAGTCCCAGGGTGATCTGCTCTTTGAGAACAGCATAATCTAGATTTAAGTATTTAACAGAGAAAGTAAAAAGTCAAATCATTCCAATTTACTAATTGTGGCAGTAAAATCATATAATAACATCAGACATTGAATCTATTATAAAAGTAATTCCTAACATTCCTTTATTTTCTTTTCAATTGACAAACAATAATTGTATATACTTATGGTGTACAATATATGTTGATGTATATTTACACTGTAGAATGATTACATCAAGCTAATTCACAAATCCCCAGCTCACATACTCATCATTTTTTGTGAGTTTCATTGTAGAAGGTGGAATTTTCCATGGCATATATAATTAAGGTCTCATTTATAAAGCCTATGCTTTTGTGCACAAACTTGTTTTAGCATCTGTCTAACTTAACTGGTGTGGGCAGTTCAAACTGGGCATGTTTGTCGATGATGATAAACAAAGCGGCGACAGACTTACGGACAGAAGGCGCTGTGTATCTGCTGTTCGAGAAACTGTACTTTGAAAACCCCTGGTTTTAAGAAATAGGGAAAACAAATTTTTTAAAGAATTTGTAAGTGAATACGATGTCATCTTGATTTAATTATGTATCGAAATTTTTCCCAAGATTATCGGATATAACTGCTGCCTTAAGCTGGGTAATTTCTTAATGACTACGAAGTGAAAACACAGTTTCTTCTACTGAACTTCTTGCTTCATTGTCAGGAAATATCATTATTACACCATCAAACATATTAAATAATATCCGTTCGTACACCTCTGAAATGTAATTAACATAACAATTTGTGTTGACTCTTTACTTACGAAAGTACCAGTCTCAGGCAGGGGTAGTTCTTTATAACAGTGTGAATGACTAATACAGTCTCTTTGCTGTTTCCTCTCATAAGCACACTGAGTAACCCTATAGGTTCTGTTCCCACCCTGTAGAGCTGCTGGTGTGAAAAACAACCTCCATTGAAATCATGCCATGAGAAATGTAGAGGCTTTCTGATTTTCGTAGTGACCTCAGTACAGCTGCACGGGCAGGAGCCTGCTGATATAGTGCTGATATAGACTCTTACTTGCAGAAAATGTTCTTTGCTGAGGAATACATTTAATGACTCTATGTAACTATTCTTATAAAGTCAAGCAGTAATACGTTCTTTATGCAAAACAACCTATGACAAGAAGTATTATTCAGCATCCATTATAAAGGAAAGTTTTTCAAACTAAGTTGAAACACTAACAGTCAAAACACGTTAGCTAGCTCAATGGACACCCATACCTGTATGACAGAAAAACTGAACTGGTAATTTAGGCATAGAGCAAAACTCTGGAGCAAATGACACATCACTTCTGGATGAGTACAAGGATGTTCTAATAAAAAGTCCTTCTGAACAGTCTAGCCTAGCGTTATTCTAAACATTTTAGGGAAGCTTGCTGCTTTAAATAAATTTCCAGAAGATTATTTCACAGCATAATTAATCCGTTCATCATCTCTGCTTTCTAAATTAAACTGAAATAATTGCCTCAAATTTGTAGAAATGCAAGGAAATTAAAATAGTTTTCTAAATGCGGAATATACACACAGTAGACCTTCCCAGTTCAAACAAATCATTTTCTATTTAATATTTAAATTTTTATTTACAGAATAAAGCTGGTGTTTGATTTCTTTGAACATTCTCTTCTTTCATGACAATTGCCTCTATTTTTACTTTAATATTCTGGGAAGCCTCGATTAGTCTGAAGGGGATTAACTGCCATCTCTAAAGAACATTTTCCAAACATTTGCTGATAAACTATTCTCTTTTGATTATGCAATGACAGTGGCATATGTATGCATGTATTTATCAATGCAAAATGTAAATACCAACACTTGACCAAGGCAGGTAATCAGCAGGCCTCCTTTTTCTTTCCAACACTCTGTTCCCTTAACATGGAGCTAAACATATTTTCAAGAAAATTCTCCAAGATATTTCTGTAAAGACACTGCCATCTTCCTATAATTGCATGAAATATGTCCTCAACCATATATGTTACACCTACTGCACTGAACATCAGAGTGTAGCCTAGCTTACCTTAAATGTTATCAGAACACTTACATTAGCCTACAGTTGGACAAAATCATCTAACACAAAGCCTATTTCATAAGAAAGTGTTGAATATCTTGTGTAAAAAGTTAATATTTGTGTGCTGAGATTGCAAATAGGTACTTGTTCATGCTTTTCAATTTTAAATTTATGATTATTTTATTGAATACAACTCCCTAAAGTTAGAAACCAGTATTTCCCATGTTCCTAACTAAAATTTGGAGAAATCAGAGGGAACACAAAGCAATATTTTGCTGCTTACATAAATGAGTCAGATACAGAATATTTCTAAAAATATTCTACAAAGCATGCTTAAATCAAAGAGAGATGTTTATTTTCATCAATTACCATTGACTAAATATAGAAAATATAGAAATATAGAAAAGTGAGAGTTTTGTGGAAAAGTCATAGTTTACTTTTCCCAGAAAACTGTCCTGAGTCAAGGCATCTCTTTTACAAGTAGCTTGAAAAATCACTCCAGGAAACACCATCAGTGCTCCAGTGGAGGGACACAGGAGTTCAAGTGAAGTCAATAATAGGTACATTTTCATATTCTTATCCACTTGGGGTAGGTGGAGCACAGTCTGTGAAATTCTGGAATCCAGTGTAGATGAGCTTTGGAATTAACTCAACTGAGGAGCAAAGGAGATAGGGGTGTATATCTACCAACTCCCTGTTTGTCATGGATTGAGGGCTGTTTCCATGACATTAATTGCCTGGGTGACTTCAGGCTTGCCCATCCTGTGGTCAACCATGCTACGCTAGCCAGGAAAACAACAACACAACAACAGGCTGGGTGTGGTGGCTCATGCCTGTAATCCCAGCACTTTGGGAGGCCGAGGCAGGCAGATCACTTGGGGCCAGGAGTTCAAGACCAGCCTGGCCAACATGGTGAAACTCCGTCTCTACTGAAAATACAAAAATTAGCCCGGCATGGTGGCGCACACCTGTAATCCCAGCTACTCAGGACGCTGAGGCAGGAGAATCGCTTGAGCTCAGGAGGTGGAGTTTGCAGTGAGCCGAGATCATGCCACTGTACTCCAGCCTGGGAGACTGAGCAAGACTCTGTCTCAAGAAACAAAAACAAACACAAAACAAACAAACAAACAACACAACAACAAAACAAGAACAAAGGAAATCACCAGGCAAAGAGTCATTTTTTTCAAAGTAAGAAAATTTTGACTGGGTGTGGTGACTCATGCCTGGAATCCCAGAAATTTGGGAAATTGAGGCGGGAGAACCTGGTTGACGTTATCAAAACACCATCTCTACAAAAAGTAAAAAAATAAAAATTAGCCAGGAGTGATGATGTGTCCCTGTAATCCCACCTACTCAGGAGGCTGAGGCAGGATGACAACTTGGGCTCAAGAGGTCAAGGCTGTAGTGAGCTATAATCTCACCACTGTATGCCATCCTGGGTGACAGAGTGATATCCAGTGCAAAGAAAGGAATAAAGAATGAAGGTAAAAAGGAAGAAAGGAAGGAAGGAAGGAAGGAAGGAAGGAAGGAAGGAA
>NW_016812368.1:90698-95486 GCF_001698545.2 Rhinopithecus bieti | reverse complement strand
ATAGTAATAATAATATTACCTAAATCTCAAATCAGAATTTTATAAATGAAACTGTGAGTAATGACATAGAATCATTTCAGTTGATGAAATTCAACATATCATTTATTGTTAGTCATTCTGTCATTATTCATCACCAGTAAAGAATGTTCTTCACTCTTTGGAGTCAGCAAAGCAAATAATGCTTTGCGTCGGATTATCTTCCCCTGTATGCCTGAAGGTATTTAAATGGATGAAAACAATGTATTTTGTATTTCAGTGTGGATGAAAACATTTGACAGTCTATTTAAATCGTTTTCATATCATTAAAAGAACAAACTGAGTTTTATGCTCTCATATGTATTTTTAATATTAAACAAAAATAAATCGGAATACCATTAACTTTAATTAAATAGAATGAAAAGAAAACACAAAAATGACAGTTACTAGGCTTCCAATTTTCTAGTAAAATAATATAATATTGAAAGTAGTATTTTAGATAAGAATTAAGCACACACATATACTTAGATGTGTCAGTTTTGATAATACGCAACTTCGTTTTCACACACGATGGGGGAGCAGAATGTAATTGCTGTCAAAATATATTGTGTTTATAACACTTAACACTTAAAGAGCTGATAGATGGTCTCCAAGAATTGCTCATGCTTGCTTGAAGTATTCGAACTCATTATTGTCACAGCCAAATCTCTTATAGTTAGATTTTTCTCTTTAATTTTCTCTTCTGGATTAAAAATATCAATGCTTTCAGTTATTGCAACTTTAACCAGAGGCTGGCATAGTGACAGAGTCTCATTGTTTTGTTGAAATAACTACTCCCACTTTACTTTCTTTTTAAACATTTTTATGAACTAATTTTGAAAGATTAACTTCATTCTTCATATTAATTTTTTGCATTGGGAATTGAAACACTAATCTTAATAGTAATAATAATAAGAAAGTATCCTGATACAGACACATTAAGGAAGGAAAAGTAAAGCAAGAACGCATTTTGTTTTGTTTTGAAGAACTCAAGAGAAGCTCAGAAAATTGAAAAAATCAGAAAAAGTGGAGAAATCAGAAAAAGAAAACTTATTATTGTAAAGATAATTATAAAAGACAACTGTAGCTTATCTTAGGAAGACAGGGATTTGGCCATTAATCTGGAGTGTTGTCAGTGGGAAGATGTCTAACACATATTTTGGATAATTTGTGCATTATGTCGATACAGATACACAGTAAGTGCATTAGTAACAAACTAGAGACATAAAGGTTGCCAGGAGTGATGGGAAGTTCAGGAAAAGCCACCTAATGCAGTTGAAATACCTCATCAGGATCCCTTTGTAATGAACTGTATTCAGTCATCATCTCTTTGTTTCCAGACCACATCCACAGTATACATCTTTTATTCTCAACAGGAATTTCTACTAGCTAATTTATCACACTGAATCCAGACTATTACCCCTAGCTATTCTCTCCCTGCCTTTCATGTCATGATCAATGGCTTAGGTGCAAGTTGTACTCCCAATTCACCCTGCTTTTATGTATTAGGATGTAGACACATTATTTAATCACCTCATTTTCCTCTGTCAGAATATGGGGAAAGTAATTAATGTGTACAAAGGATTGTTGTGAGAAATAAAAAACATAATATAGATAAATGGTTTATGCATGTCAGACACATAACAAATATCCAATAGATATTACTGTAGTGAGTAAAAATTAAATTTAGAAATGATGTAAAGTATACAAGAAAACGCACAATCATATTTACTTAAAAATCAAGATGAGGGCCGGGCACGGTGGCTCACGCCTGTAATCCCAGCACTTTGGGAGGCCTGGGTGGGTGGATCACTTGAGGTCAGGAGTTCAAGACCAGGCTGGCCTACATAGTGAAATCCCCTCTCTACTAAAAATACAAAAAAATTGTTAGGCATGGTGGCATGCTCCTGTAGTCCCAGGGAGGTTGAGGCATGAGAATAGCTAGAACCCAGGATGCAGAGGTGGCAGTGAGCCGAGATCATGCCACTGCACTCCAGCCTGGATGACAGAGTGAGATGCTGTCCCCACCTCCAAAAAAAAAAAAAGTCAAGTTGAACAGGAAAGAAGATATCAGGCATTCAGGCATTTTGAGCACCCCTAGTCGGGAGAGCATAAGATTTAAGGAATAGGTCACAGGAAGTATTCAGGGAGGGTGCTCCTTATCTTTCTGCAATATATTCATTTGCCGTATACCAGACTATATAGCAGAAATAAATCCAGCAACCAGATGGCAAATGTTGGCATCAATGACAGATGATTTGCATGTAGTATTTTTCTGTTAAAATACTGGATGTCTAAAATATCATATAGATTCTAATTAAGTTATCTTTTTCATGTTTAGTTTGTTTTGTAACACCAGACAGACACACACACACACACACACACACACACACACACACACAGACTGATATGGTATGAATTTGTGTCCCCACCCAAATCTCATGTTGAATTGTAACCCCCAGTGTTGAAAGAGGGTTCCAGTGGGAGGTGTTTGGCTCATGGAAGCAGATTTCCCCCTTGTTGTTCTTGTGATGGTGAGTGAGTTATCAGGAGATCTGGTTGTTTAAAAGTGGATAGCACCACCCTCCCTCCCTGTCTTCCTCCTGCTCTAGCCTTGTAGGACCTGCCTGCTTCCCCTTCACTTTCTGTCATGATCTTAAGTTTCCCGAGGCCTCTCCAGCCATGCTTCCTGTACAGCCTGCAGAACCACACGCCCATCAAACCTCTTTGTTTTATAAATTATCCAGTCTCAAGTAGCTCTTTATAGCAATGTGAAAATAGTCATGGCAGAAAAAAAATTTCTGTTCTGCAAGCTAAGATCTCACCTGTATAAACTAGAGAAAGAAGAACAATTAAACTCAAAGCAAAGAAATGGAAAGAAACAATAATTAGAAAAGCAAGAAACCAAAGAAATTAAAAACATAAACACAAAAGCAAAAAGATATAATATTAAAAGATTGACACTACAAAAAAACTAAAACACAATTAAATGGTTAATTATGCATGTAATATTACCAATGAGGAAACAATAACAAAATAATACAAACAAATCACTATCAGAAAGAAGAGTGGGGACATCACTAAGGACCAACCAGATATTAAACATAGAATCAAGGGAATACTACAAAAAATCTCATACTTCAAAAACTTAGGTGAAACTGACCAATTTCTTGAAAGACACAATTATCCGATCTCAATCAAAATACTATCTTCAATGTTTTATGCATGTACTTTTGAATGATTCAACAGATACTTCTTAATCTCACCACTCTCATGCAGGTTAGATGTGCAGCTGGGAAACAAGCAAGATGATTTCAGAGACTGGCAGTAATATTGTATAAGACACAGGAGAGTATAATGGGATATTGACTGCAAGGGTTACTCTGTAATAGATAGTCAGGCAAAGCAAGTCTGAGAAAGTGACATTTGAGCTGAAATTATTCAATCATGAAATTTGAAAAGAAAATGACAGCAGGTGATGGGGGTTTTCCAAAAGTAGAAGCGTTACCAGAAAAGGAGTCCCAATCCAGACTCCCAGAGAGGGTTCTTGGATCTCACGCAGAGAGGAATTCAAGGTGAGTAACAGAGTGCAGTGAGAAGAAATAACTTATTAAAAGGTACTGCATTACAGAATAGGGCCTCTTCAGCAAACAAGTGGAGGAATGCCCTGTCTTTGTTTTAAGATTTTCTTAACTAGGGGTCTTGTCTATGCAAAGAATAAACTAAGCTGTGCTAACATGCAGGTGGGCTGACAGCATGACAAAATGTATTATCCTATTGATTTAAAGAAAACTATCCTTGACATTTTCACATGTAAGTACAGCAAAACATAACTATAATCATCTTGAAAGCATATATTGTTATGTGTTTGGGGACAGCTGAACTTTCTGTTGTGGGGGTTTGTTCTTGCTGGCACTACCAAGCTGTTTTCTTAGCCATAAATATCTTAAGATCATGGGTCATGACTAGCAAGGAATGTTCCTTGCTAGTCTTAAGATGGAGCAGAACTACTAATATGACATTACTCTGACTCTCCTAGGCTCCTTCCCTAAAAGAAGGAAGACCGCTACATGCTTATCCAGCAGCAACTCTAATAAGATAAACTCATTATTGTGCAGGGGCCAAATGATGCATGCTATAAAGCCCAATTAAAAAATCCTTGGATTTGTATTCTGGGTGATAACTAGTGTTAGATAATTAGAGGGTTTTAAGTTGGGTAGACAGTTGGAGTGGTAGGAAGTAATGTACTCTTACATATGCTTTAAAAACTTAATGGAGGGTGGAACACAGTGGGATGAGCTTTGAAGACAGGGCTGACTTCACCATGTTCCCTATTGCAATAGCCTAGAAAAAGATGACAGAGACTAAGCATATGCTTGAATTGACTTGCACTCCAGGTTTTGTAACTATTCCGAAGTTATTTCCGTCATATTCAAAGGATTATATGAATCTTGTTTTTATCACATGATATCTTCACCCTGTTTCCTCCATCCAGAGATTTAAAACTATGAAAACAATCAATATATTTACTCATAATTTGTTTTACTGTCTAAATGTTTTGTATTTACTGTTTTTTTAATTTTATTTTTTGTGGGTATATAGATATATATATTTGTGGGGTATATGAGTTATTTTGATACAGGAATACAATACGTAATAATCACATCGTGGTAAATGGGGTATCCATCCCCTCAATCATTTACCCTTTGTGTTATGAACAATCCAATTATATTCTTTGAGTTATTTTTAAATGTACAATTAAATTATTATTGA
>NW_016812368.1:79354-88087 GCF_001698545.2 Rhinopithecus bieti | reverse complement strand
TTTTATGAAGTCATAGAGTAATTTTATTTTCCCAAATGATTTAAAGATGGTATACATCTAAGTGGTAACTTGGGTTTCAAATAATTAACCATCTATAGCAAAGGACTAATATTTTAGAAATGATTGCAAAACTAAATGCAGCCAGGTGGAAAGGAGACACTAGGGGAGGGGACTAGATGGCCACACACTATCACCACCTATAAATCGATAGGACAATCTCAACCTCTTTTTTGGTTCTTAACCTGACAGTGGAAAATTAGACAGCATCCATAGCCGATAGCCCAGTGGATAGACTGAAACATGAAACGATTCCAGTTGGCTTCCCAGATAGTGGACAAGCCCAGAAACGATAGAAATCCAGATGTTAAAACACTCAGGAGTACTAATTGGAACAAATGAATCCTATTTGCCATTGGTGATTAGAAAATGGTCATCCTTTCTGCTTTCTCTTTCAATTTCAAATGTTTAGAAAAAGTTACCTAGCAACCTGTCCTCTGCACTATTGAATGCAGCTCACTGATGCTGCACTTTCTACACAGTTTAATAGTCAAACGCTTGGGATTTGATAATCATAGCATTGGAGAACAGAAATGTTCCTTACATAAGTGACCATTAGCCCCTAAGAGTGGTTTCTCTCCAGGGCTAGTTCCAATAGTTTTAAATGACATCATTTAGGTCTCTTCTCTCCACTGTCCCCAGGAAGCAATTTCACACTCAAATAGATCTTACCTTGAAGAATGTCTTGAAGTTTAGCCTGAAAAACATTTATTGAGGATGACCTCATTACACTTTGAACTCTTTCTTATGTAATTCTCTTATTTTCCCCCTGGCAAGTCAGAAGATGATAAAGATCACTCCCTGAACTTTGTAACTTTAGACATAAGGCGAGCTGTGTTAGCTTTCAGAACTTTACATTTTAACTTTAGTTAGTAAAACTTTCATATTCTATTCTAGCATTAATGGATTTCCATACAACCTGCTGTCCTTACTGTGTGTAGGTTATTCTCACTTTATTTAAAAAACAAAACAAAACAAAACAAAACTTAGGTTCTTTATCAGTTTGTTAGACAAGAATTGTATTCTTTTTTCTTTTTCTCTTTCTTTCTTTCTTTCTTTCTTTCTTTCTTTCTTTCTTTCTTTCTTTCTTTCTTTCTTTCTTTCTTTCGAGACAAAGTTTCACTCTTGTTGCCCAGGCTGGAGTGCAATGGTGCCATCTCGGCTCACTGCAACCTCTGCCTCCTGGGTTCAAGTGATTCTCCTACCTCAGCCTCCCAAGTAGCTGGGATTACAGGCGCCCACCACCATGCCCGGCTTATTTCTTTGTATTTTTAGTAGAGACAGAGTTTTGCCATGTTGGCTAGGCTGGTCTCAAACTCCTGACCTCAGGTGATTCACTGGCCTCGGCCTCCCAAAGTGCTGGAATTACAGGCATGAGTCACCACACCCAGCCTCAAGTATTGTATTCTTATGACTATGAAGAATGCAAAAATAATATTTCTAAATACATCTTTAAGTGTTAATAATAAATAGAAATGGTACTTGTAGGTAATTTATACAACATACATATGTATGTTGTATAAACATATATATAGTATATATGTGTGTATATATACATGTGTGTGTATATATATGTGTATATATACACGTGTGTGTATATGTATGTGTGTATATATACGTTTATACATATAAACACACACATATATATACACACGTGTATATATAACTACTTGGAAAGGATAGAAGGTGGAAATCTAAGTTCCTGCTTAGATAAAATCTGTATTTCTTCAGGTAGTCTACTCAGACTCAAAGGTCTAGGCCCCAAGAGTAAATGAAAGGTCAGACAATTTACAGAAGCAAATATTTACATTGGCTAATTGTCTTCTGAGAAAGCTCTTTCTTCTATAAATAGCAGAAATATCCTATGCTTTCCTACCAATTCAGGCTTGCTTGGTAAGAGAGTTTTTCATTCCTATAAGTTTATGCTTCAGTGAAGGCTATGGGAAATGTGGACAAGTGTCCCAGAAAAATGTATCTTTTAATGTACATTTTTGGTTGAGTAGAAGCAGTAAAAGAAAGTTATACATTTGGAAATAATCTTCTAAAAAATGTGAGATCACGAATGCTGCATAAAAGTAGGTATTTCTTTAAAAAGGCCTATTGGAAATTCTGCCCTGAAAAAAAGTCTTATTTCTCTCACTCCAATGAAGCAACATGCTGGCTTAAGGGAATGGGACTTTAAATGAAGTTAATTTTTAAACGATATTTGGAAATGTTTGACTAGAAAACCAATGATCATTATTTCCGAAAACATTTTAGCTGGCATAAGACATGCCTCCACTTAAAAACAAATTCCAATGTCTGCTACATTTTCTTAGCTAGCTTGATCATATTCTTATATGGTTTATTCACAGATATTATAATGAACATAATTAAAATGTGTCATATGAACCATATTTTCAGAACTGAATAGTCATTCATTCAACAATGACCAGAGTGGGAAAAACCACTTTACTCTTAACAGTGTACACTTTACAAGTGGGAGACAGACAATAGATAATGAACATAATAAGTGAATACATTACATAGTCAGTTGAACACTCTTGAGAGGTGTGAGGGGAGAAACGTGGAAAATGGAAACTGCAGATACCTGAGGATGCATTCTTATTAATTTCTATGATGTAGCTATATGAAATAAAAGGTAATAAAGCAAGAATAACACGTTGTATTAAAATAATTGCAATACTAAAAGCAAGGTAAATTGTCTCCATCTTTAGAATGCTGCCTGTTAACCACAATGAGATACCACCCTACGCCAGTGAGAATGGTTATTATCAAAAAGGAAAAAAAGAATAAAACAACAACAAATGCTGATGAGGCTGTGAAGAAAAAGGAACATATATATACACAGTTGGTGGGAATGTAAATTAGTACAACTTCTACAGAAAATTCTATGACGATTTCTCAAAGAACTAAAAATACAACTGTTCTTAGATCTAGTGACCACACTATTCGGTACTTACACAAAGGAAAAGAAATCACTATATCAAAAAGATACCTACACTAGTATGTTTATCACAGCACTATTCACAACAGCAAAGAGATAGAATCAACCTGGGTGAGCATCAATGGACAACAGTATTCCATTTTGGATATGTGCCACATTTTTGTGGTGTGTATCCACAATGGAATACAATTCAGCCATTTAAAAGGATGAAATTGTGCTGGACACAGTGGCTCACACCTGTAATCCCAGCACTTTGGGAGGCCAAGGCGGGCAGATCAATTGAGGTCAGGAGTGTCAGACCAGCTTGGCCAAAATGGTAAAACCCCATCTCTACTAAAAGTACAAAAGATAGCTGGGCTTGGTGACACTTGCCTGTAATCCCAGCTACTCGGGAGGCTGAGGCACGAGAATCTCTTGAACCCAGGACTCAGAGGTTATAGTGAGCCGAGATCTTATCACTGCCCTCCAGCCTGGGCAGCAGAGAGGGAGTCTATTTCAAACAAACAAACAAACAAACAAACAATGAAATCATGTATTTTGAAGCCACACAGAACTGTATGTTAAGTGAAATCATGCAGAAACCGCAAGTCAAATACCTCATGTTCTCACTTATAATTGGGAGCTAAACAATGGGTACACATGGACATAGAGAGTGGAATAGTAGACACTGGAGACTTCAAAATGTGGGAGGGTAGAAGGAGCTTGAGGGATAAAATGCCCCATTAGGTCCAAAGTACACTATCTAGGTGATGAGTCCACTGAAAGCCCAGATTTCACCACTATGTAACATAGCTGTATAACACAAGTGTGCTTATAACTCCTAAATCTATAAGAATAAAATATTTAATTTAAGAATGCTGCCTGCTTAACAGTACATGACTCTTTGAAAAAATGATAATCACGAGATAACAAAGACTCACCTCCTAGGTACTAGAAACCCTTATTTGTATTTTCCAAGCCTTAGAACCTGGGATGTACATTTGGAGGAACTGAAACTAAGCCTTGGCATCCCCCAAAACCCCTTGTGATGAATAGAAAGTTGCACCCAGCAGCAGTAATTAGGTTTTAAGTGAAAGGAAGATGAATTCCTCCAACAGTTTCCTATGGAAAATCACAACCCATGGTACCTGCGAGGTAGGTTAATGTCTGGGTCATAGGTGGCTCCCAGGAAATGTTGGGATGATACATAAGACACTGAAAATAGTTTCTAAATTTTTTGCAGGAATTCTTGCTTCCATTTGCCTGTTATTTTTCTTATTTTTATTTGTATAAATGTATGGGGTACAAGTGCAATTTTGCTATGTGGATATATGACATAGTGGTGAAGTCTGGGCTTTTAGTGTATTCACCACCCAAATAATGCAGGTGATACCCATTACGTAACTTCTCATTCCTCACCCACTCCCATCCCCACACCCTTCTAAATCTCTGATGTTTATTATTACACTCCCTATGTCCATGCGGACACATTACTTTGCTCCCACTTGTAAATAAGAACATGCTGTAGTTTTTTTCTGTTTATTCAAGCTTACTACAAATAATAAAGTCCAAATACACAATAACAGAGATAAAACTTTTAAGTTCTTTAGAAATTTTTCCCTATAATATACTGCCCTAAAATTACTATTGTTAACATCAGGTAAACACTATTTCAGATATTCTTTCTCTCTCCTCCTCCATTCTTCCTACACACAGACACACACTCACCTACACACACACATACGCATACATCCTGTTGCTGCTAGATTGTTCACCTTTGAAATGGTGTAAACGGACAGAAGGTTGGTTTTCAGAAGCCCAAGCATGGATGCAAGGGTGATGTGGCTGCAACATCTGTGACCCCATTGATCTCCAGGGTTGATTCAGCTGATGTGGTTGGCTAGGTGGCTATCCTCTTTGTCCCTCACCACTCCATGGGTCTGCCTCCCTCCCAAAGCTGCATGCTTAATGGAAAAGGACAACCATCCCCAATAGAGGAAGACCAATCTTCAGTCAAGGGCATATGAGTAGCTGCATTCCCCTGCTGGAACCTCCGCCCAGGTTCTCAGAAGCTCAGGGATGACATGAAAGAGAGCACACTGTCTCTTTTCATAGCTGTTCTTTTCTAAAAACAGTCCTCTAAGCATGTCTCTGGGACCTGCAAGTCAGGTAACTGCTACCTGTCACTCATAAAACTAGCACAAGGCCAGGAGAGAGGCCTCAGGAAAAACCATCCCTCCCGACATCTTGATCTTGGACATCTAGCCTCCAAACTATCAACAAACAAACAAACAAACTTCTATCGTGTAAACCACCCTGTCTGCTGTACTTTGCGTCTCAGTCCATTTGAGTTGCTATAAGAAAATACCATAGACTGAGAGGCTTGTAAGCAACAGACATTTATGTCTCACAGTTCTGGAGGCTGGGAGTCCAAAATCAAAGCATGGTGAATTTAGCATCTGGTGAGGACTCGCTTTCTGGTTTATCGATGGCGCCTTCTTCCTATTTCCTCACAGGGTGGAAGGGGCGAGGGAGCTCTCTGGAGTCCCTTTAGAAGGGCACTAATCACATTCATGAGGCTCCACCTTCATGACTCATCACCTCCCAAAGGCCCCACCTCCTAACACCATCACTTTGGGGTGAGGATTTATACCTATGAACTTGGGAGGACACAGGCATTCAGACCACAGCATGTTGTTATGCCAAATCTAGCAAACTAATACAATACTGCATTCTAAACAGTTGCTCATCCCTTCAGCTCCACCTCTGAGTGAAATGTCATTAGAGTCTAGCTCCTCTTCACCATCCTCTCCATCATCCTTTCCAAGTCATTGCTATTTCTCAACTGAGTAAATGCCACACCTTCGGACTAACATAGAGGACACAAATATCAATCAGAGAACTTCCCAGGTATTGACGTTTCCTTCTAATGTTAAGAGTTGAAGCAACCTGAACATGCCATGAAGAAAAGAGAGGCTGGAGCATCCCACATTGTTCTCCTGGTCTTTGTTCTGACAATGACCATACACCGTGAATCAGAAGAATGAGTGGCATCTATAAATAACATACTGCAGAGTTACCTTGGACAGCAAGGGTTCATTTAGTGCATGGCACATCCCCATTTTATAACCAAGCTTATGAGATATTTCCACAGAGCTATGCTTCATAAATTTATACATTCTGGGTTGATGTGCTAAAGCAATTCTTAACCAGGGATAATCTGGGAAGGAATTATACAAACAAGGATGCTCTCAAAGATCCTAAGTATGTCATTATAGGTTGATATAATGATATCTTAAAGTCCTAAACCCCAGAATCTCAGAACAGCACATTATTGGGAGATGGATTTGTTGCAGATGGTATTGGTTGAGATGAGGTCACAATGGAGGGAGAAGGGTCTCAGAGCAACATGGCTGGTGTCTTTCTAAGAAGATGCCACATGAAGCCACAGAAACTCCGTGGGGAGAAGGCAATGTGAAGATGGTGGCAGAGTTGGAGTCATGCAGCCACAAATCAAGGAACACCAAGGTTGCTTGTAACCAGCAGGAGCTGGAAGAGGCAAGGAGCATCCTCCCCTAGAGCCTTTATAGGCTTACACCTTGATGGACACATCTGGCCTCCAAAACTAGAGAGAATGAATGTCAGATTAATGTGATTCAGTGTGCAGTACTTTGTTACAGCAGCCCTAGGAAGTAAATGCATCCGTTTATTGGGAGGTACAGTGAGCAGTGTGTTTGCAAGGAAATTAGCCTGTGTCACCTGCCTTTCTGCTACATAAAGTTTTTAGGTTGTTGCAAGAGTAATTGTGGTTTTTGCCATTAAAAGCAATGGCAAAAATCGCAATTACTCTTGCACCAACCTAATTGTTCGGGTCATCCACTTTAAGTACTTATTCACCAATTCACCCCCAATCCTAGATGCATAACTTTTTGCCATATATTCCTCTGATTACCTTTTATTACTTTTCATAGAACAGATTCTGTGTTGTCTCATGTAATAACCATAAGCCTACTAACAGCCTAAAAATCAACAAGACATGGATTCTTTATTATTTAGTGGGTTACAAAAATTTCCTTTATTAACATGTAAATCATTACTATATCCTTTCTGATATTCTTCTATGAATTCATCATACACTGTTATTTAAATATTTTAAATGCATCATACCATTTTTTAAACATTTTATCAGCATGTGTTGACGACAGCACTTAATTGAGTGTATTAATGTTTCTATAGGCAAAGAGACTTCCTTTTGTGATCGGTAAGCTTCAGATGTGTTTAGTCAATTAGAAGTTTCAATCCAGCTCTTCGAAACATTTTTCCACCCTGACTACTCACTGTTTATATACATCTTATTTTTATTTAATTTGATCAATGGACGTAAAAGCTTTGGTTTTACCGTATAATTATGGCAAAGAAATTAAAAAGTCATGCTTGACAACCCATGTTCATCAGTTGAAAGTTGCAGTGTCATTCCTTCCAAACAGAAATGACTTTTTCTCATGACTCAGAAAATTGTTATTATTATTTTAAGAAAGAGGGTCTCACTCTGTCCAACAGGCTGGAGTGCCGTGGTGCTATCATAGCTCACTGCAACCTTGAACTCCTGGGCTATAGCAATCCTCCTACCTATCCGTCCAAAGTAGCTGGGGATACGGGTGTTCACCACCACATCTGGCTAATTTTTTTTTTAACTTTTTGTAGACACAGGCTCTCACCATATTGCTCAGACTAGTCTCAACCTCTTGGGCTCAAGCAATCTTCAAACATCGGCCTCCCAAAGTGCTGGGATTACAGGGATGAGCCAGAAAATTCCTGATCCACCTAGTTTGTGAAAAATCTTTTCCCTGATACCGTGTCATAGTTTTTAGTAGGCACTGGCTTCCCAGTGTTATTATATAATGATGATGCCTGACCAAATTACGCTTGGTTGTACCACAGAGTTAGAAAAATAAAAGATGTTATCTATACGAACAGTGGGGTATCAGGTCCCTTTGCCTTGGTGCCAGGCTTTCTGTAAACGGCTAGATAGTAAATATTTTAGATTTGGTAAACCATAAGATCTCTGTTGTAACTACTCAA
Source organism: Rhinopithecus bieti (assembly GCF_001698545.2). Lineage (NCBI taxonomy): Eukaryota > Metazoa > Chordata > Mammalia > Primates > Cercopithecidae > Rhinopithecus > Rhinopithecus bieti. The sequence goes on along the minus strand of NW_016812368.1, from coordinate 80,022 downwards.
TTCTAACACTGAAGCAGGAAGCAGACACTGAAAAACGCTAATGAGTGGATATGGCTGTATGTCAATAAAACTTCATTTACAAAAAATAAAAGGCAGAGGTTGCATTTGACCCACTTATATATTTGCTAACTTCTACTTCATCCTTATGAATGCCCTCTATCAGGCACAGTTGAAACAAATTGAAGAAACCATCTTGCTTCATTCTCAGGAATCTACTGTTACCATCTGTGCACCTGGTGCCTTACATATTGGCCAGAGAGGACTATTTACGATGGGACGTAGTGAGAATCCAATCTTGCATTCCCCGCTGCCCCTTTTAGAGTTCTCTTTCTCTTCTTCCTTGCTTCTGCCTAGAAGGGCTCAGGAAGGTCTAATTTAGCAAAGCCAAATAAGCTTGAGGGATGGAAGAATTAGAAATCCTGAGAAGGGGCCGGGCGCGGGGCTCAAGCCTGTAATCCCAGCCCTTTGGGAGGCCGAGACGGGCGGATCACGAGGTCAGGAGATCGAGACCATCCTGGCTAACACGGTGAAACCACGTCTCTACTAAAAATACAAAAAACTAGCCGGGCGAGGTGGTGGCGCCTGTAGTCCCAGCTACACGGGAGGCTGAGGCAGGAGAATGGCGGGAACCCGGGAGGCGGAGCTTGCAGTGAGCTGAGATCTGGCCA
>NW_016812368.1:72330-77330 GCF_001698545.2 Rhinopithecus bieti | reverse complement strand
CTGTTAATCTCTTTGCAGATTCTACAGTTTTGACCAAAAACTGATACTCACCTTTCTTTTTTTTGTTTGTTTGTTTTTTGTTTTTTGAGATGCAGTCTTGCTCTGTTGTCCAGGCTGTAGTGCAGTGGTGTGATCTTGGCGCACTGCAACCTCCACCACCCAGGTTCAAGCAATTCTCCTGCCTCAGCCCCCCAAGTAGCTGGGGTTACAGGCACGTGCAACCCTGCCCACCTAATTTTTGTATTTTTAGTAGAGATGGGGTTTCACCATTTTGGCCAGGCTGGTCTCTAACTCTTTACCTAAAGTGATCAGCCCACTTCGGCCTCCCAAAGAGCTGGAATTACAGACATGAGCCACTGTGCTCACTTGATATTCATCTTTCTGGTCAAATATATTCTGTTATAAATCATTATCCCCATGAATGGATTGGAATTCTTCCAGATTGTGGAGATAGGATGAACTTACTGGAGTACTTTAAGAGATGGGGCTGGAGAGAAAATAGATGTCATGTCTACAAACATTGACAATGCATCATTCATTCCTTACAAACACCATCAATTTCCTGTTTGATTCATACTGTTTTTTCTTTTCTCAACAATCATTTAACCAGCTATACCTGATAGAGCTGGTGATTTTTTCTCTGTCTTTTCACTTCTCCACTTCATGCTTCATTTCTTTGGAATAATAAAGTTTGTTTCATGTCTCCCCATGAGTAACAGAGCTTGGTCGGTCATTCCCTCTTCATGTTCTTTAGGCTTCCAAAGAGAACGAATAGCCTCTGCCTTGGGATCTAAAATAATCTAAGCTAGTGATATTAACTAGGGTGTTACTCTAATGGTCTAAAGCCAAAATAGAACTGCCTATACTCAGAATATGACCCATACATTGGAAATTTTGCTGATTGAAACAAAACAATCAACACATAATAATTAACACATAATTAATTGTCAGAACTAAAAAAAAAAAAATGACATGACCAACGTCTGAGTTGATGAAATCCAACCATGGCTGGGACCAAATGACTAGAACCTCAGGAAGAAATGAATAGTATGGATTCTGTTTTATACAAAGCCATCTTCACACTTTCCAGATCGTGGACTAGAAGTATCTCTCCTTCCTTCGTGACCTGAGCTAGACCTCATGTGATGGGTGCTGTCCTCTTTGGCCAAAAATAGATGAACTTGTGAGCAAGTTGTCCTGATAGTCTTCCCCAAGAAGTTTCTTTTGATGCCATATGACTTCCAAAGTAGAAGCGAAGAGTCGATCATGAAGTACTAATTGGTAAAAACCAAAAGAAGAAGTAAAGCAAAGAGAAAGACACACGCGCGCGCGCGCGCACACACACACACACGTGCATGCAAAAAGAGAGAGAGAGACTGTGTAACAAAGATGTTGGCTTCATTCATTCCTATTTTATCTTAGTCATCCATATTTTAGCTCTATCTTCTAGCAGTGTGGTGTATTTGTCTTAAAGGAGTCGATTTTCACTTGAATGACAATGGAATCTGATTTTTTTTTTTTTAAACAGCCTTGGATGGAAACTGATTCTACGTAGAGAGACAAAAGACTTGCATGGCTAGTGGATATGATACAGGACCATCTTCCTGCAGTGTTATCTACAATTGTATGTGTGTGTCTCCATGTAGACAGAAATATATGAAAGAAAATGTGGTGAAATATTAGCAATGGCTAAATACTATGTTATGTGTTACAAATGAATATGTTGCTTAGTTTTATTTTCCCATGCTTTTCAATTTTTCTACATTGAGTCTTTTGTTTTTAACCAATAATCAATAATATATTTTAAAAGGAACTTTTCTTATAACTATATTGCATTTTCCCTTTGTGAAAATGAAATTCAGCATTTTACAATATTGAATTCTCAAAAGATTCTAATTATAACACATATATCATTTAATCCTCAAAAGGATTCTAAAAAAGTAAGTAGTATTATTTTCTCCATTTTTCATAACAGGGGATAGATCCTAAGACAGTTTTAAAACATTTAAGAAGAAGGCTGGGCAAGGTGGCTCATGCCTGTAATCCCATCACTTTGGGAGGCTGAGTCAGGTTGATCACTTGAGGTCAGGAGTTCAAGACCAGTTTGGCCAACATGGTGAAGCCCCATTTCTAATAAAAACATACAAATTATCTGGGCATGATGGTGTGCACCAGTAATCCTAGCTACTCCGGAGGCTGAGGCAGGAGAATCACTTGAACCCAGGAGGTGGAGGTTGCCGTGAGCCAAGACTGCGCCACTGCACTACAGCCTGGGTGGCAAAGCGAGACTCTGACTCAAAAAATAAAAAGAAAAAAGAAAAAAAAATTTGGAAAATCTACCTCCTAGTAAATAGTAGAATTATATTTGAGGAACTAGTATTAATAGCTGAATTTTAGAGCCTAGTTCATAATAGCATTGCGTCTCAAGCAGTTTATATAGTAATACATGGAGGTATGCAAGTATGATGGAACCCTTCCAATATTAGGGCCAGAAATCTGTAATTCTCTAAGCATCCAAATCATGTCTGATATAAGCAGACCCAGTATTATATTTGGAGATAGATAACTGGAGCGTGTGGCCATGAAATGATTCCATATTAATATCTCAGTCCTGACTATTAAACACAGTCCCAGAAAGAATGCCAATGTTTCATAGCTGTGTTGTGATGATGCCACTCAAAGCACATTGCAGTGTACATGTCTCCTTCCTACATCAGTGGAACTTTGCACTTTAAAATGAAGACACTGAATATTCAGACAATGTCCTGACCATATATAAAAAAGAATTCTGAAGCACAATCTGCAGTGATCAGTCCGCAAAGTTCAACATCATCCATTTCTGAGGAGCTGATTTTAACCCTCATCTCTGTAGCAGCCCCGAACCACCAGGGCTTGATTAATGACTGACAGCTTCCCTAGTTTTCTCCCCTGCTCCTCAAGCAGGATGAAACAGAGAAAGCCAGATACGCATCTCCAACCAATCACACAGGATGCTTCATTTTCTAGTGAGCCACCTAGGGCTTCCCAACACCAACAGCCTCCAATTAGGGCACACCGGGGCCCTTTCGTTTTCACACTGTAAAACTTTCCGCCTTCTCTGCCTGCCTTTGAATACCATATGCAAGTGATGGTGGGTGCTTCTCTTGCTCTAGCAAACCTGGAATAAACGATCTCTCTTTGTCCTTTCAGTAGTCTTCGTTTATTTACACAACAATGAAATGAATGCTTCACAAATAACAGCAGTATCACTCCATGACTGGCAAAGTGTTTTAAGACATTCTAAAACACAGCTAATTGCAGCTTATACTACTCAAAGGATGAAAAACCTCATACAGCAGTCATGCCATAATTAGAATAGAGTGACTGTCAGATTCCAAGTGTCGGATGAAGCCTGCGTTTTGTTAGACTCACTGACCATCCTCTGTTCCATGTGATACTAAAATCAAATTCAGACAAAGTCATTGCTATTCTGAGTAGATGTAATTAATGTCTTCATAGCTCAGAAACTTCTAAAGAGTTTGGTTAAATAAGTACATAAATATATCGGTGAAGTATTTGATTGACTAAAGAGATTAAGGAAAATAATTTAGCATGAAATAAAGCTTGTTTAGGAAATCACCAAAAAGTTCAACTTTACCATTGCATTAGTGGTGCTATAAAGAACTGCCCAAAGACTGAGTAATATATAAGAGAAAGAGATTTAATTGACTCACAGTTCAGCATGACTAGAGAGGCCTTAGGAAACTTACAATTATGGTGGAAGACAAAGGGGAAGCTTACCTTCTTCACAAGGCGGCAGGAAGGAGAATGAACATAGGAGGAACTACCAAACACTTAACAAAACCATCAGGTCTCGTGAGAACTCACTCATTATCAAGAGAACAGCATGGGGGAAACTGCACCCATGATTCAATTACCTCCACCCGGTCTCTTCCTTGACACATGAAGATTGTAGGGATTATGGAGATTATAATTCAAGATGAGATTTGGGTGGGTACACAAAGTCTCACCATATCAACTACCATATTGGTAGGGTCAACTCTAATATTTCATTGGGAATGAACTGAAACATTTTCTAATGTGAATATTATCGTTATATGTTATAACACACTTTGAAATACTGTTACATTTCAGAACATTTTTAAATTTAGGGAAATATAAATAGAAAAATCATACTTACCTCACATCTCACTACCTGGAGACAATTCCTGTTCATGTGTGCATAGAAAGATCTCTGAAAAGAGGAGGAGGGTGGACACACCTGTAGCTCACACCTGTAATCCCAGCACTTTGAGAGGCTGAAGCAGGAAGATCATCCGAGAACAGACTGGGCAACATAGCCAGACCCCATCTCCACAAAAAAATTAAATATTTAGTTAGGTGTGGTGGTCCATCCCTGTAGTCCCAGATACTTGGGAGGCTAAGGTGGGAGGGTCACTTGGGCTCTGAAGGTCAAGACTGCAGTGAGCTGTGATCATGCCACTGTACTCTAGTCTGGTTGACAGAGCAAGATCCTTCTTTAAAAAAAGAAAGAAAGTAAAAAAAGGAGAGAGATTTTTTTCAGATGACAGCGAGAATGAGAGAGCAAATTGTACCGGCTACTTTATATTCTGCTTCTGTAACAGAGTCATGAATTCTTTAAAGTGTATCTTTTAATGACTACATAGTATTCTGTGCTTTGGCTTAGACCACAGTTTACATTTTAAAATATTTCTTTGTTGCATCTCTCACCATTTATCTTCTGCTTCTGGTGTGGGGATGAGAGAGCTGCAGATTTTATCACTGACAAAGTGGAGGGATTGGCATGGAACTCCCCAGGTAATTAGAAATTCTTAATGACTAGCTTCAATGGTGAGGTAAGGTAAATAAACCATCTGTGACTGAGGGCAAAAAATCTCATAGCTCCTGCAAGGTGATAATACTGGAGTGCATTTTCATACCTAGAAAACCATATATGTAAAAAAAAAAAAAAAAAATGAAAGTGAGAACTGAACAATTTT
>NW_016812368.1:66385-71879 GCF_001698545.2 Rhinopithecus bieti | reverse complement strand
AAAAAAAAAAAAAAAAAATGAAAGTGAGAACTGAACAATTTTGTAAAAGGCAAAATGGAAAGGAAGACCTCTGCAGTACAACTATTTTGTACAGATGAAGCAGCCATTTATGTCATAACCTTAACTTCACACACTGTTGGTTTCAGTGATTTAACATTTTACTTACCACTCTCAAAGTACAGTCAAAATGAGACTGATCTATAATTTTCTTAAGCATAAAATTCTGGTGTATGCAGGCCAAAAGCTTTCACTAGAATCATGAAATTGTGGTGGGTTGCCCAATTTCTATTTTGTGGAGGAGTTTCTATAATTTTAAAGGTAAGTGTAGCTTGAATGTTTCAGCTGGGCTTAATAGTATAATGTTACAGCCACAGCAAGGACATTTTAAATTACAAGTCAACTATTTTAAAGGTTGCAGATCCAGTCAAATTTTGTTTATATTTGGTATAAACGTTAAAAGTTATATATTTCTGAGGATATTTTACCTTCGTTTCAAATTTACTGCCTTACAGATGTTCATAAAATCTCATGCCTTTAATTTTGCTGTGTATGCCATTTTGACTACATTTTCCCAGCAATATTACCCTTTCTTTTCAGATAAGGACAATAAGACTTTCCAGAATGAATGCTTTTGGAGCATAATTTCCTACAAGCATTTGCAAGTAATTGCATATCCAATTTTTGGTGTGCATTGTTTTATATAAGTCCATGATACAAAAATCTTCAACTGTACTCTTTCAACAAATAACTGTTTTGCTACTAGTTGTCTTGAAATTCAAGTATTCCTTTATATCCAAAGGTTACGAGCCCAGCAAAGCCTTCAAATGCTAAAAGCTCAGATAATATATTCCACATGGGCGCCCTTAAATATGTTTTCTGCACAGGTAACCAATAACAAATATCGTGTTATTAAAATTTACAGCAACAAATATGTTACAGTTTAATATTTTAAGGAGGAAGGAAATTACTGCAGGGTATCTGTTGTTTACAAAATTGTTGGAAAGACTAAAGGAGCATTTCTAGACTCCATCTATTCAAATAATTATCAAAATATTACAAAAATACCCCACCTGAGGAACAAATGCCTGTGAGGTTGGAAGTTAGAATCTCCTTTACAGTTGTTCTCAAACTTGTAGAACCTGGAGAATGAAGATCCAAACTGTAATACAGAGAATAGGCACAGATGGAGAAACCTCTGAGGTGGTCATGACTGATTACCCTCTTAAAAGAGTGTATATGATTTAAAAAATTAGAAAACTAAAACTACCTTTGCATAACCTCATGTTTCCATAAGCTTCTTTACCTACAACAACAGCAGAGACCTGAAACCTCCACATCTAGAAAATGGCACTTTGGTTCAGTCAACCTGGAGATGTAACTCACCTTCTTATTTGGAGATCTGTCCATTCCTTCAGGCTGTTTATCTAATTCTCTACATCTAACGTTCTTTTCCATCTTCTACCTGTCATATTCCTATCTATCTGCCTATGTATGCTGTCAATCTATTTGCTCATCTGTCTCTATCTAGTTAGCTATCTAGCTATCTACCTGTCATCTACCAAATAAATCTGAATCTATCCAATCATCCATCCTATCTATCTATCTATCTATCTATCTATCTATCTATCTATCTCCTATCTATCTATCTATCATCTATCCATTATCTATCTGAATCTATCTGTCCATCTATCATCCGAATTTATCTGTACTTACTATACGAATCTGTTATTTATCCTAATCTGTCTATCCAAATCTGTCTATCATCTATCTATCCATCTATTTCATCTATGTTTCTTTCTTTCATTTATCCAGCTATCCACTTACCTTTCTTATGTTTCTGTCTATCTATCTATCTATCTATCTATCTATCTATCTATCTATCTATCATCTATCACCATCTATCATCTATTAATCTACCTATCTACCCATCTATTTATGTTTCTTGCTATCTATCCATTTTCAATCTATTAATCTGTCATATCTATACATCTATCTATTGATCTATCTTCTATCTATCCACTTTATCTGTCTACCTATCAATCTATCTATCTATTAATTATCTATCTTCCCATGGCATCTATCTCCTCATACATATAAATACATACCATCTCTTTAGTTTATGTAGTTCTATCGATATCTGTCTAAGTGGACCAGCTCAAGTGGAGCTTTCTCTATGAAGTTTCAGTTAATTATAGCAAAGTAATATAAGAAAAAAACAAAGAAATCATGATCCTGGTGTTCAATTTTCTCTAGTGCTTTTGACTCTTGCCTCTGTGAAAATACATATATTAATATTCATTGGTTCTTTGAGAACTTATGTCTTTCCATTGACATTCTTGATATACTACAATTTTGAAATCATCTCAAAATAGTGATTCTAAATGAAGTCATTATCTTCTAAACAAGCTATTTTCCTTGTATTTACTGTTTGTTTTTTAATGCTATACTCATGTTCCTAGTAATTCATGAATAAAACATGAACATTTAAAACTTGGCCACTTTTTACAACCTATCCATCAAAACGTCTTTGCAGTGTCTTTCAAATCTCTTCTTTCATTTTATATCTGCTTTAATTTAGACACTTGATGCTTATTGTCTATTCTCCCACAACAGTCTTCATTCTTTCTCACCTTAAATACTTTCTTCATGCTATTAGGACTTTAATATTCCTAAAATAATCTTTTTGTAACATCCTTGCCTCTTGGTCAAAGTTATTCAATATGTTTCTGTTATTCAAAAACAACATTTATCCTTATGTAGATCCAGACTATTTTTCCAATCTTGGTTTTGCTAATTAATGAAGGTTATAGAACTTAACTGATATGTGTGTAATTTCTCATAACAGCTATCCTATTAGTTGGAACATAGCTTCCTCAGCACTATTCATGCCACACTGGGAGTCATGTATCCTCTTTGTTATTGGTTATTTAGTCTTTGAATATTAGTAATGACAAGCCAAGGAGTAGTATGGCTATCGGCTCTATCCCAGAAGCCTGAGAACATTCATAACCTCATCAGTTTATACCATTTGGGGTGAAGAAATGTTATCATTGACTGTATGTGCTAAGATGGTGAAAAAAAGATTTGGAAACCTTAAGAATAGTTTTCACTAATTAGCAGTTGCCAAGAACACATGCCTTAAATAAAATAAGAAGACTTTTATTTCTTATGCAAGTTTCCAAGACTTAGGTGGGAGATTCATGGCATTGGAATCCAGCTTTCTCCTGAATTGCTGTCCAGCTTTAACTTGAGCTGTTGAGAGAGAAAAGTAGTTAGGGTGGGTCCTTGGTAAAACTCCTTTAAACAGAGAAACAGCCTGTAAAACCAGGCTGCAGGCACAGGTAAGGAAACTTGCAGAAATCTCTGGCCCACTCAGATAAAGGAATGAGGCCCAACATGGAAATGCCTTTGATCTTTGTGCCTAAGACACGCCCCCAGCTACACTGATAAGGGAAAAAGATGCAACATAGAAACGCCTTTGTCCTTTGTATAACCAGCAGGCTTACAGGAAGTAGTCTCTTCTCCTTTTGTAGGCCTATACACAGTGGCTCCAGCGGGTTCTGGTAAGCACTTCCCTTTACTTTTTTGAACATGCTTTGGACTGTGAGACAAGCCTCCATGAATCATCACTGTAGCCTCTGATTGGTCCCAGGCCAAGTTCCTGCTAAGCTTTCACTTCAGCTCCCGACTGGTCCCGGGCCAAAGTCCCAGGCCAAGCTGAACAGCCTCTATGAGTCATTACTTCAGCTGCTGATTACTCCCGGGCCAAGCTGAGTAATGCTTTCTCCAAGGCCAATCAGCGCATTCCTTACCTTCCCAGTCCATACAAACCCCAGACTCCAGCCAGGTGCAGTGGCTCACGCCTATAATCCCAGCACTTTGGGAGGCCCAGGCAGGCGGATCATGAAGTCAAGAGATCAAGACCAGCCTGGCTAACATGGTTAAACCCCGCCTCTACTACAAATACAAAACTTAGCCGGGCATGGTGACATGTGCCTGTAATCCCAGCTGCTCGGGAGGCTGAGGCAGGAGAATAGCTTGAACCCAAGAGGCGGAGGTTGTAGTGAGTTGAGATCATGCCACTGCACTCTAGCCTGGGTGACAGAGCAAGACTCCGTCTAAAAAAAAAAAAAATCCCAGACCCCAGCCTCATAGTGGGCAACCCACTCAGGACTCCCTCTCTGCTGTGGAGAGCTTTCTTCTTTTGCTCATTAAACTTTTGTCCAACCTCACCCTTTGTGTCCACACTTCTTAATTTTCTTTGCCATGAGACAAATAACTCTGGGTGATACCTCATGAGAGACTGCTGCATTGTGGTGCATTGGCAAAACTGCAACACTGTAATTGTCTTCATACATGATGTAAGATGCTCGCTAACATGCCTATATTCTTGCCAGGAAGGAAATGGCTGATACAGAGTGGATTGCACACAGAACCCTTCAAGAGCTTCCCTGGGGCTTCACACAGCCTTTCTGCCAGTATCTTATTGTCCAGAAACTACCCACACCAAGCTTCCAGGGACACATGCACACACAAAATAGTCTCTATTTTCAGTAGCTTAAAGAGACAGAAGATTTTTTAATATTGTTTTGCTCTGTTTTCCTAAATTAAAAAGTCGGAGGAAACAACTGGACTTCTCTATCCCAATCACCCACAGTAAAATACATGGTTGATGAAATTTCATACTTGAAGAAACCAACCATTTAAAATGTTGGATTTTAGACCAGTATTGGTTAGAGTTCATTATACCAAAAGTAAGAGTAAAAGTGTTTTTTCGTTTAGAAGTCATAGAACTATTTCTTTTAAGAAAATGGACTTCAATATAAATGTTGATGCCTTAAAAAATAAAGTAAAAGATCGTATGCCTCCATATGCAATCTCTGGGAGGTTGTGAAGCCAACAGTAGGTACTACAATGGAAAAAAAGATTGCTAGAGTCCTTTTGAGTCTATTTATGTCATACTAATTTGGCTTTGCTCATGGTACTTGTGCGTGCACAGGTAGTGTTGCATTTCATAAGGAATGATAATTGGATGGTGTGGCTTGTACTCAATGCAGGCTTCCAAAACTGTACTGGAATACAGATATAAAATTTAAGAACAAATTGAAGGTCCCAAAAATATCCCATGCCACAAAGAGAGGCCAATACAGCTGCAAATCGATATTAATATTCCCCTGTGAAGTTTTAAAAAGGTAGCCATAGAAATATAATGGAATATAACCCTGTTTCACCATGGGATATTGTATTGCTTCCATTTTCTTAACATCAGATTGGTTAAAATGCTATATTTTTGTTTAGTGAATATATGATTACAGAGTTCCTTAAAAAAGAAAAGTAAAACCTTGCCTTCTAGTAGACCTTTAAAGTTCGACTATCTTTTGTTGTTTTTTTGGTAAGATGGTCTCAAAATTAAGTTCATTCAATATGGCCTACTACTAGATCCTCTTACACAAAGAAAAATTTGTAAGATGCCATAGGCTATTTAACATTAATA
>NW_016812368.1:61691-66166 GCF_001698545.2 Rhinopithecus bieti | reverse complement strand
ATATATTATATATATAATATTTTATATATATTATATATAATGTATGTAAATATATATATTGTATTTTATATATATATATAAAAGTTTATTGAGGATATTAACTCACACTATCACAAGTTCCTACAACAGGCCATCTGCAATGAGGAACAAGGAAGCCAGTCTGAGTCCCAAAGCTGAAGACCTTGGAGTTTGATGTTCAAGGGCAGGAAGCATCCTGCATGGTAGAAAGATGTAGGCTGGGAGGCTAATCCAGTCTAGTCTGTTCCCATTTTTCTGCCTGGTTTATATTCTGGTCAAGCTGGCAGCTGATTAGATGGTGCCCACCCAGATTAAGGGTGGGTCTGCCTTTCCAGCCACTGACTCAAATGTTAATCTTTTTTGGCAACATCCTCACAGACACACCCAGGAACAATACTTTTCCTCCTTCAATCCAACCAAGATGACGCTCAGTATTAACCATCACAGGGAGAGAGTGTTAAGATTCCCTGTGAGAAGAAACCTATATATTATCTCTCTACCAAAATGTACTTTTGAACATGCATACATTTTCCATATAATTTGAAGGGCTTAGTGTTAAGTGCCCATGTAACAATATTTTTTTTCCCACAAAATCAGATAGAATTAGATAAACCTGATGGCAACACTTTCAATTTCCAACATGCTCATTCAACAGAGTGCAACCATTATCCCTTCCCAGTTATCAAGAAGATTAAATGAAATAACAAAATAAAAATAACTACAATTATTTAAACATCATTTTTTAAAATTCTACATTATAGTAAAGTTTCCACTGCAAGAATTAATGTATTATTCAGATTCACCGACTTTGTGTCTGTCTCAAACTCTATCACAAATTTCATTAACCTCTAGGGCTTGATATTAAAGAAAGAATATTTATTGGCTGGGCGTGGTGGCTCACGCCTGTAATCTCAGCACTTTGGGAGGCTGAGGCAGGCGGATCGCAAGATCAGCAGATCGAGACCATCCTGGCTAACACAGTGAAACCCTGTCTCTACTAAAAATACAAAAAACTAGCCGGGCATGGTAGCACATGCCTGTACTCCCAGCTACTCGGGAGATCGAAGCAGGAGAATCGCTTGAACCAGGGAGGAAGATGTTGCAGTGAGCCAAGATTGTGCCACTACATTCCAGCCTGGGCGACAGAGCAAGACTCCATCTCAAAAAAAAAGAAAGAAAGAAAGAAAGAAAGAAAGAAAGAAAGAAAGAAAGAAAGAAAGAAAGAAAGAAAGAAAGAAAGAAAGAATATTTATTTTGCTGTTATGAAATTTCCCTGATGTCTCAAATTTTGGATAGAAAATATAACAGACATCAAGTAATTTTGAATCAAGAGAGAATCATATAAATTATGAGACTACTTTCAGTAGGTAAAACACCTCACATTTGTGCATGTGTGTGTGTAAAAATAATTGCAATGTTGTAAAGATTTGGAATGTCAAGAAATTATGGCAGGCATCCAGATTTTTCTCTCTATAAAAGGGTTAATCTTAATTGGGGTCAGCCCAGTTTCAAAGCTTTAAGTTGTGAGTTTATTCTATCTATAATGCCTTTTGTAACACTGTATTCTACTTAGTCTACAATAAAGACACCCGAAAACTGTGTCTGCTCTTGAAAACATATTACTTTTAAGAGCTATTTTTCACATTTGAGTAATTTTGTTCTGTTGGGATTACATCTGGAATGTTACATATAGGATGATGATCTCAACTTTATGAATAAAGCTATTGTGTTTGATTACCATGATAAGCATAGGTTATAATTATAGCTAAATTGATGTGATGACTTACTATTAGCTAGATCCTCTCCAAATGCCAGTAAATGAAATATTAAACTCTCAGCAGATCTCTGAAAATGACTATATATTGAGCAGATTGAAATTAATTATGTTTAGAGAAATTTTGGAACTAGCTCAAGAGCACTGACTGAGTCAAAATTCAAAATTGATTTTATCCAAGTATTTAGCACCTCTAACACCTTTAAATACAGTGAAAAGCACACACACATACATAGAAACAGATACATACATACATACACACAATTATCGCATATACAGAAATTTTGTTACATATTTTTATTTAATGTCTCTTGCAGAAGTGATGACTCCTGTTCAGATAGAAAATTGTGTGGGCCGGGCGCGGTGGCTCAAGCCTGTAATCCCAGCACTTTGGGAGGCCGAGACGGGCGGATCACGAGGTCAGGAGATCGAGACCATCCTGGCGAACACGGTGAAACCCCGTCTCTACTAAAAAATACAAAAAATTAGCCGGGCGAGGTGGCGGGCGCCTGTAGTCCCAGCTACTCGGGAGGCTGAGGCAGGAGAATGGCGTAAACCCAGGAGGCGGAGCTTGCAGTGAGCTGAGATCTGGCCACTGCACTCCAGCCCGGGCGACAGAGCGAGACTCCGCCTCAAAAAAGAAAAGAAAAGAAAAGAAAATTGTGTAAGCCATTTGTTCTTCCAAGTTGATCACTTCTATCATGATAGCTTTGCTAAACCTATTGGAGAGCAGAGATTGCAAAAAAGAAAAAAAAATCTGAAGCAAACTGTACATAAACTTTTCTTAGGAAAGAGGGGACACTGGCCATAAAACCGCAAGTGGTGAAGGAGTGAGACACAGCTAGGGCTACGGAAAACACAGCTTAATGCAGCACATTTTGAATGACAGCACATAGACAGGTGTGAAGAATTATCATCTCTAGCATCCACAGCCATTGAGAAAATTGACAACCAGCTCCCAGTACTTTTTTCCCTTGGACCATCACCCAGTGCATATGTGGCATATACTGAAGGACGGAGGAAGGGCAGGATTCCGGAACCACAGGATGTTCTTCTAAGATCAAGCAAGCCTACATAGCTCTGACATCCATTGAAGAAACAACAGTTCTTCTCTTGGTGGACTGTGGCTCCCTGCCAAGGTGGTGGGCAGTGCAGGACAGGCAAGTGAGATTCCTAAGAGGCTTCCAAGCCTTAACAAAAAATAAAGACGTATTTTACACAGCATCAGTCTATCCCTAAGGCTTAGTGCAGGAGAGGAAATTTGCTTAGGAAATGACAGTAAATTTCCCTATTTATTTCAATCATCTGGAGACAAGCAGGCATTCTCACCAAACCATCAAAGACACCTTTATTGTTTTGCATACTTTCTCACCATTTATTTTAAACAACTATTACATTAGAGTGATGTGCTCTTTAAAATTCAAATGAAGCTCATGTGGAGACATTCAGAATTAGAATTGAGCAAAGGAGTACACACACACACACACAAATGTATATATGCAAGTATATACATTATATTTTTCATAGTGGACATATGTTTGTTCAAATATCTGCTTGTATTCATATAAGTATATGTGCATATGTGTGTGTATATATACATACATACATGTATATATTTTTCATAGAAGACATATATCTGTTTAAATATGTTTCTTATTCATATACATCTTAACATATGGCTTTATAATGTTGCCTCTATAAAGATTTGTCTTTTGTTTCTGAATGGGAGAAAGAGAAAGAAAGAGGAAGTGAGGGAAAGAGAAACACACAGGGAGAGAGAAAAAGAGAGAGAGAATATTCAGTTGTGAAAAACGTCTGATCATAAGACCATATGTATTACAAATCTTTGCCAGAACTGTTCATGTTTATCCTCCTGAGAAGTGATCTGTTTATCTGTTCTTGTTTTCTGTTTTCTTCTAAGAATTTTCATGTTTTACTTCCTTGACCTGAAGATCTAGCTTTTTTCAGTCTCCCTTCAGCACACTGCAGTGACTTTGTCTCACCTTGGAAAGTATACAGTGATAAAAAGTTGAATTACTCCCATGAACATATTGGTCATTTGTTATTTGCTTCTTTTGTGGCTAAACAACTCTGAACACTTTATGTACCTTTTCTCATTGGATTGTACACTTGTGACTTTCAAATTTTGTTTTAATATTTATTATGTATATATTTCAGAGCTACATAATTTGACGCACACAAATACAGGATTACCATAATTTCCTATTAGATACTAGCTTTTGGTTATGGATTTAATGATATGTTTTCCTACACTTTTACTTTCAAACTGTGCCTTTATTTTAAAACACACTTTTCAATCAGTATAATGTCTTACTTTTGTTGCTGTTCTTTTAAATCCAGATTGACAAACTAAATATTTTGCTTGAACTTCTTAGTCCATTTATATTTAGTGTAATTGCTGATGAGGTTTTGTTTTGTTTTCTGTCTGTAAAATCATATAACTTCTTTTTTATTTGGTTCATCTAATTTATATTGTTTTGCTCCCACTTTTTAGACATCTTTTATATAGATACCTTTTTATTATTTTATTTGTGTTTTCTTTTAACATTTTGTAGATTTGAAATGATCTGTAGTTAATCTAAAGATTACAGCCCACATCCTAGATGTATAAATCTCTAACATAAAATATTATATTTACAATTTTCCCAATGCAGCTAGAACC
>NW_016812368.1:53818-60398 GCF_001698545.2 Rhinopithecus bieti | reverse complement strand
CCTACCGAGTAGCTGGGCTTACAGGTTTGTGCCACCATGCCTGGCTAATTTTTGTATTTTTAGTAGAGATGGATTTTTACCATGTTGGCCAGTCTGGTCTCAAACTCCTGACCTCAAGTGATCCACCCACCTCGGCCTCCCAAAGTGCTGGGATTACAGGTGTGAGCCACCACATTCAGCATTCAATTAATCTTTCTTATTTGACTAAAACATAAAACATTTAACTTGGATTTTTATAGTATTCATTTTGTGGAAAACAATTCCTAACACTTGACTCTAATTATATTTCTGTTACATTGAAGGTAAAGATAGATTCTTGTTTAGATGCTCTTATAGGACGAAAGTCTCATTTTTTAAATCTTGATGCTTAATATTTCTTTGAACAAGCAGGTTTGTTGACAATGTAGTTTATTTAAAAAGCCAATAGTTTTTTGTTGTTGTTTGTGTTGCTTTTATTTCTATCTCCCTTCCCAGCTTCCTGTTTTCAATATTAAGATAGTTCACCAGCTTCTAGAGCCATGTAAATATAAGATCATGACTTAGAAATCTAGAAAAGAGAGAGAGTTCCCCAGTGCTTCAAATAAACTCACTCTGATTGCACCTTATTTTCTTCCATTCATCCTAAATTCTGTAGTCAAGCTCATCCTCAGGAATGATTCAAGAGCCTTAACCAATAGTTTACATAGTCATTATGATACGGTTTGGCTGTGTCCCCAGCCAAATCTCATCTTGAATTGTAGCTCCCACAATTCCCACGTGTGGTGGGAGGGACAGGGGTGGAGGGGAGGTAATTGCATCATGGGGGCAGGTCTTTCCTGTGCTGTTGTCATGATAGTGAATAAGTCTCACAAGATCTGATGGTTTTATAAAGAGGAGTTCCTCTGCACAAATTATCTCTCTTCCCTGCTACCATGTAAGATGTGACTTTCTCCTTCTTACCTTCTACCATGATTGTGAGGCCTCCTCAGCCTTGTGGAACTGTGAGCCAATTAAATCTCTTTCATTTATAATTGCCCAGTCTTGGGTATGTCTTTATTAACAGTGTGAGAACAGACTAATACACATTATTTCTGAGTTAGGTGTAGAATAAAGAGTTAACAGACTAGGTTAAACTTCTTAACAATCTTTCTCACCTAGTTTTCATCTCCATCATTTTTCCTCATTACTCTTTGTATGCATAAGGCAAAACCAGGTCATTCACGGTTAACTAATGGAAGCCCATTTTCCCATCTCTGTCCACAGATTAAATGATCTCTGCAACTGGGACTCCTCCTTCTCTATCAAGAACACTGTTCTTGTTTCAAAGTACTGCTTGCTCACTAGCCTTCACTTAAAGGAGACCATTTACGGGCTGTGTCTGTCGTGCTGTTTCTCCAAATCAACCTATCTCCACTGTGTGATCTTCCACCCAGTGGTCTGCTGCTCCATTCTGAACTTATCACATTGCCTCTTGCAGCGAAAATCTGGGTTCAAGTCTTTTCCATTCATTCCCAAAGCCCCTTGTGAATAGCAATCACTCATACTCACAGAGCCCTGTGAAATGCTGGTTTAATTGAATTGCCTGTTGGAAAGGCTAGAATCTGAATAAAATCATACAAAGCTCACATAAAACCTTCCAGGAAAGAGCTTGAATTTCAAGTTCAGACAATAGTTCTTTTTTTTTTTTTTTTAAAAGTCTCAATAGTTTTATGTTGTAGTCTTAGCCCATACCTGTATGTGCCCATTGTTGGGGTAAAGGAAGCTTAAACTTCTATCAGCTAATCAATTTCTGCTATCCATTCAACCTGAAAGTTAAATCTGATCATTTTAAGGTATTCTCCCTCCTCACATCCTGTGCCTTTTATGAAGCTTGCTATAATTCCTAAAAGGTGTTAATCTTGACGCATAACTTTTGCTAAAGAGGATTGAATAATTCTATTACACAAAAAGATCCATGGATTGCTTGTGGAGCAAGTTTTCTTAAAAGGCTGGGTGGCATATCAACATTTCTTTCCACACTGCAACCAGCACTGTAATTTTATTGGTACTTTTATGATAGCAATGATCAGAATTTTCCTAAGTTCATTTTGCAACAAACGCAGGTAAATATTTTTAATTACTTTTTTTTAAAAAAAAATTTCCCAGAGGGAAGTAAAATAAAACTTCCTTTCTCAGGCAACATTAGAAAAGCCCTGCCTGGGGAATATAGAATCTAATAATATGCATTTTTCTTTCCTCTCTAAGCAATGCAGCTTTGATTTTGAGCACTCTTACTCTAACTTGAGGAAACACCCACATTTTTCATTAGAAGTAAAAATTCTAAACAGTGAAACTTTCCTAATTGTGTTAGAGGTGAAAGATTTGCGGTTAGTGTTTCTGTGTTCTAACTTTAGACGTGCTTGCTTTTAAAGATATCACTCAAAAGAAGTACAAGTACCAAAAATGTTTAAGAAATACATGGTGGTAATTCACACAGATGAGTTCAGAGATCGGAATAAACAGCAAAGATTAATTTGCAGTGAGAAAACGAAGATGACAAACTCTACCCTGATAACATCAAATACTAAATACTAAAGATTTTTTTTTTAATGAGAATATTTCGGTTTAGTTTTTGTTAAAATTTATTTATTTATTTATTTATTTATTTATTTATTTCTGTTTAGGAAGGCCTCTTTGAACAAAACTGACTTCAACTCAAGAGATGTACAAATGACATTGTCAATTTCACTATAAAATTTGCAATTAAATTTTGCTTTGCAAAAGAATCCATGCAATTAACCTATCATATAATCTAGTCATGAATATAGTCTCTCTTATGGGGTGCATCAGAAAACAATCAAATGTTATAAAACAATTTTAACCAGTGATATACGTTATCATTCCTGAATTATGCCAGATATTGTATATTATGCATCTTACAAAATGAAAAAGACTTTAAAAATGAAATGAAATTGTAGGTTTTTATAGCAGAACACAAGTAAAATTAGGAAAACAAAGTTAGCATTATTTATACAGATATACGCCATATTTATGTTAATCTATACTCTAATATGAAAATAAACTCCATTAAATACATTCCATTCGATTTTTTAGGTACAAAATTGAAAAATCGAAAGGCTAAGTAACTTGCAAACTGATAAAAAATTAGCTAATGTCAGGATCAGACTAAAATTTAGGTTATATGATGTCTCTATACTAATATTTTCATTAAGAAGGCATGTAAAATTAAATGTTATGTATGTGAATTTAGTGTTTGCTATATAGAGCTATAAGTTCAGAAATTCAATATTATCAAACCTCTGAATTTTTTTTTTTTTAAAGGGAGTTTTGCTCTTGTTGCCCAGGCTGGAGTGCAATGGCACGATCTCGGCTCACTGCAATCTCTGCCTCCCCGGTTCAAGCGATTATCTCGCCTGAGCTTCCTGAGTAGCTGGGATTACAGGTGCCCACCACCATGCCCAGCTAATTTTTGTATTTTTAGTAGAGGCAGGTTTCACCATGTTGGTCGGTCTGGTCTCAAACTCCTGACCTCAGGTGATCTGCCATCCTGGGCCTTGTAATTTTTTTTTTTAATTAATTTTGACAACAGTAGACCATCTTAAAACTTATGTTACAAATCAAGATTCTAACTTCCATTATATAGGTTGTATTTTTGTGTTATTATACTATGATAACTTTAGTGATTATATTCATAGAATATAATATAGGCAGGGTAACCTAAAATCATTTCACTCATTAGAAAATTATATTCGTAATATTGAGATTAATTCTAAAATGTAGGCCTTATCTTTTACACAAGGACAGATCTTAGCTAGAAAACATAACAAATAGGTTTTAAGGTCCAAGCGCTCTAAATGTTGTCCCATATTAACCTATCTATCTATCTATCTATCTATCTATCTATCTATCTATCTATCATCTATCTATCTATCATCTATCTATCATTAGCTTGTATTTAAAGCTAGTTTATAAAGTATTGCTGAGATCAAATAATGTCTTAGTATTTTTAAACTTTTATTTTAGGTCCATAAGGACATGTGCATGTTTCTCATGTAAGTAAACTCATGTCTCGGAGGCTTTCTGTACAGATTTTTTCATCACCCAGGTTCTAAGCCTTGTACCTCATAGTTGTTTTATCTGATTGTCTCCCTCTTCCCACCTTCCACCGTCAAGTAGGTCCCAGTGTCTTTTGTTCCTCCTCTATCCATATGCTCTCATTTAGCCCCCACTTATAAGTGAGAGCTTAGGGTATTTGGTTTTTTGTTCCGGGGTTAGTTTGCTAAGGATACTGGCCTCGGGCTCCATCCATGCTCCTGCAAAAGACGTGACCTCATTTTTTTTTTTATGGCTGCATAGTATTAATGTCTTAATAGCAGTACTTGTATACAATTAATTATCCAACAAGTCAAAGTCTTATAGAAATTGCAGACGACAAGCTTCCTCCTAATTCAAAATGAGGGGCACTGTTTGCAATAGGAATCACAGAAGATTTCCAGACAACTAAACTGCAACATGGAAGAGAGGAATTTTGACACTGGTGACAAGAAACAGTATTGCCTGCAGAAGGAAGTTGTGATCAGAGGCATAGTGCAAAAAAAAAAGTAAAATTTTGTGCGCACCCAGAAGGATGATACATCTGTTAATGTTTTAAGGAAATATAAAGATGTTTCCTCTACCTCTGTCTCTCTCCATATGTGTGTGTGTGTGTGTGTGAGTGTGAATGAGTATGGGTGTATGAGTGTGTGCACATACACATATACATACAGAGATCTTGTTTATGATTGGACCCCAAAAGATTCTGTACCAAAGAATGACTCTTACATTCCTTATAGATGCAAGTTGTAGAATAACTTTCCGTTGGATTTGTAGGTTATCACATCGTTTTGGCTCATAAAAGCTATTTAAGAAAGTCTTTGGGGTTCATAACACGTTAAATTAATGGGTGAGTAACGAATAGTGTTATTGTAACTAAATTCTTTCCTCTTTAATTGGCTTAAGAGAAATTCCATTAAGAGAATTTCTGTATCAAATAATTATGCTGTCAATTCTACTAAAGTAAAATTCAGCCAAATGTACTATTTTATTATTCCAGCCAAAAGTACTAGAGCGGCCATTTGAAAAGTGTAAATTGTAACTAAACTTGTTTTTGACATTTATGATGAGAATGACAAATAAGATATAAAATTATGTTCTTAGAAATGTAATTTTTTGTATTGATGGGACAGTAGAGTGAACTGTAATGAATGAGAAAGTTAGCAACATGGCATTATGCATTTTTCATCTTTTATTATTCTAATTTTTTTGTAAGCTGGTGGTTTACACTATTTAATACATATGATCCAAAATGTGTATGAAGGTTTGGAGCTAAGTGAATTGTGGTCACGATAGACTAAGGACTAGTTGTTAAAATGCAACTGCATGCTTCTACATAATATTCTTTAAAAATCCTACTAGATCTTCCTAATCAGAGAGAAAAAAAAGTCAGTTCTTTAAACTGACATTTTTGCAGCATAAACAAATACCTTTTGCTGATTGCATGTGATATACACTAAAAAGTTTTACTGTTAATATTAAGGCCAACTCTTAAAAAGAGTAGTCATGTAGACTCCTTATTTCTGAATTAGCCTTGAATTAGCTCTTTTAGTGCTCAAAAAAGTTAGTATTCTTGCTAAACTGGGATCAATATTTTTTAACTCTTATGTCAAGGAGAAGAAGAAATTTTGGTATCTGCAGGCACTAAAATTTCTGTTTTAGGTAAAGCAGTATCAAATTATATCTTCTGTGTTGTGTTTATGAAGGACTTGGAAGCCCTTGTGCCTTCAAAGAAATTTACATTTTTTTTTTTTTCATTCACAGCTTCTATTAGGGGAATTCTTAGGATCAAGAGTTCTTACACTAAAACATCAACTATCACATGCAATCTTTCAACACATGCATTTCTCCTCTTCAAACTTCTTCCAACAACTATTTTTTGAGACTTAGGTTGTCGCTGGGCAGAGTAGAAACTTACAAACAGCATTTGTTGAGCTTTGGGGGGATGGCTTAGGATCGCAATGTCTCATTCTCAAAAATCAAATATCACATACAATCATTTAACATTTTGGAAATCTGTGGAGACAATTGTGGTTGTCGCAAGGAAGGCAGGGTCTTCTCAGCAATACAACACCTACAACAAGACGCAGGACAGTTCTGAACATAGAAGAACTGTCCCTTGACTTCACTCTTTTCACAAATCTTCCTACATGTAGGTGAAAAATCTGTTTATAACTCTTCAAGCCTGGAAACTAAACCCATTTCACAGATGAAGATAAATAACGTTTTGCACGCTTCTCATACACACAGAATTTTCAAGGAACACATATAATTATGGAACTCCAATAAAAATGTTGTTTTGTTTCTTCTAAAGTTCCTTTCTAATTGCATTTTTCTTTCTGGATAAAATAGTCGCAAAATTCATGTAAGTTGCAAGGAAATTCTATTTGAAATAATGACTCTTTCTATACCACTAAGATTCTAACGAAACTGAAAATGAGTTTCCTGGTTACCATGAAAATCTAATTTGAATTCTGGACTGAATGAAAACATTTTCTGTATTTCAAAT
>NW_016812368.1:48233-53700 GCF_001698545.2 Rhinopithecus bieti | reverse complement strand
TAATGGATGATTACATGGTTTCCCATTCTACAAAAACAGAAAAATGAAAATAATGTAATTTGGGATACTCAAACTTCCACAGTTTACTCCTCCTTTAAAACCTCGCTGGCTAGAATAAGAAGCAACACAAAATGATTTTCGAACACATGGCGAGAACTTGACCCAAGAGACGAATATACTATATTTTTTCATGCAATTTCAAGAAGGCTGTTATCTGAAGAGGTGGCCTTAAAGCAACCTGTGATTTATGAATTGCTCCCAACGCATTATTCCAAAACAACTGGAATGTCGTTATGAAACACTTGCACTGACCAGACACAGCTAGGGTCAGAGTAGTTTCAGATTTTAAATCACCATATGTACCCATCTCTAGCAAATTGCAATAAAATGGCACTGAAAGTATAATTGCCTTGAAATAGTTACAGAATCTTCCTGTAAAAGGGTAAAAAGTGAAAAGAACATAACAGAGATAGGCGAGAAGGAGAATTTTGCCTGGAAAAATGGAGAATGAGAGTGATTTAAGCCCCAAGCAGCACAGCCATGTTTTACCATGCTTTACCTTTCCCCTGCCTTTCATCTTATTCATGCACAAGAAAGGAATGCAGAGTTGATTTGCACACAAACTGCCAAATAGCCACAGTTCTAGGATGTAGAATAGCTTGGAAACTTTCTTCATTGGCCACATCTCCAATCAATGAGGCTGCCCTTAGTGGTTGAGAAGAGGATGTTTAAGAGACCAAGAAACATGGATGAACTGGAAAACATTAGGACATTATGCTTAGTGAAGTAAGCCAAACACAGAAAGACAAATGCCCTGTGATCTCACCTGTTTGTGGAATCTAAAGGGGGAAAAAAAATCAAATTCATAGAAGCAGAGAATAGAATGGTAGTTACTGGGCTGAAGCAGGGGAGGAGATGATGGGGAGAGATTGGTTAAAGGAAACAAAATTATCAAGGATATTGGTCAAAGGATACAAAGTTATCAAGGATATAGGTTAAAGAAAACAAAGTTGTCAAGGGTATTGATTAAGGGATACAGAGCTATCAAGGGCATTGGTTAAAGAAAACAGAGTTATCAAGGATATTGCTTAAAGAAAACAAAGTTATCAAGGGTATTGATTAAAGGATACAGAGTTATCAAGGGTATTGGCTAAAGGAAACAGAGTTATCAAAGATATTGATTAAAGGAAACCAAGTTATCAACTATAATGGTTAAAGGACACAGAGTTATAAGGATATTAGTTGAATGATACAAAGTTAGATAGGGTGAATAATTTCTGGAGATCTATTGTGCAGTATTGGTGACTATTGTTAATAATAATGTATTGTATTCTTGAAAATTACTAGGAGTAGATTTTAAATGTCCCCATCACAATAAAACATTATACACTCTGTGAGATGATGGCTATGCTAATTAGCTTGATTTAATCATTTCACAATGTACACACATATCAAAGCACTGTGTTGAACTCCATCACTAAATGTATTTTTTCTCATTTGTCAGTTAAAATAATATTAAAAGAAATTTATAATATTAAAAGGCCAACAGCACAGCAGCATAGAGAGGTCAGAACATTAAATGCGGCTGGGTGTGATGGCTCACACCTGTAATCTCAGCACTTCAAGAGGCTGAGATGGGCAGATCACTTGAGACCAGGAGTTTGAGACCACCCTGGGCAACATAGTGAAACCCTATCTCTACTAAGATACAAAAAATGAGTTGGGCATGGTGGCTGGCATCTGTAGTACCAGCTACTTAAGAGGCTGAGGTGGGAGAATCCCTTGAACCCAGGAGGTGGAGGTCAGAGTGAATCAAGATCATGCCACTGCACTCCAGCCTGGGCAACACTGAATGCTGTGGAATAGACCATTCAGTAGGAATGGGGACCAAAAAAATGTCTAATACCAAAGTAAGAAAGTGAGACATGGTAGATGATGGAGCAGGGAGAAGATATATTGTAAATATGAATTACGCAATCATTTTTTCAGAAGGGAGTGTGCATAAAGATGAGAGTGAATGGCCCTCAAAGTACAGGGATTTATGAAAGTAGAATTCACTGTGGATAATATATTTATGTTATTTTCAAAGTATTCGCTCTTGGTAACTTGTTTTACTGTTTATTTTGTGTGTTCATTTTCACATAGTTATGGTTCTAGAGGAGATTGAGTAGAAGTCTTGGCTGGAGCAAGTAATGAAGGTAAGTTTAAAGTCATTTCCTGATTTCAAAACAAGAAAGGGTCTGTAGAAGGAAGAAGGTAGGATTTTGACTCAGGTACATCTGTTGCATTGCTTTGTTGACATAATTCTGCATAAATGAAAAAAAAAAGGAAAACAAGAATTACCTACTCATGATGTTTGTAAGAACTAGGTGGGTTATATAACAGTCCCTGATACGTCACAAGTCTTCAGTGTGCCATTATGATTATAATGATGGCTAGACAAGTGGTATAGGGGACTCGTTCAAAGTTCAAAACACATGAGGATCAAAGTGCCTGAGAACTTGACTTAGAGGAAATCCACAATCTTTTAAAGATATCTGTTACTTGTGTACGTCTCCAGGCCCTACTTCCATCACCATTCCTTCCATTAATTAGAAGGTATTGCATTAAAAGGAAAATGTACTGTTTCTTGGTGCAAACCTAAATGAGCTGGGTGTGGTGGTTTAGTCTTCTAAATACTAAGAATAAAGCTGAACAAAAGACAAGAGTATTATCACCACAATAATTGCCTGAACAATTGCCCAGAGACATTCAAAATTATGAAACCCAATCATCAGCACTGAAATCAAAGAGAATTTGAATGATCTCTAGCAGCCGGAAAAGTATGTCTGCTCTCTGCTCTAATCCCAAATTTCTACTGAACTCAATAGGTCCCACTTTTAAAGGACACCTGTCAGGACTTGGACAAATGTATTAAATAGGTAGTTTTCCCCTGACATAATCAGACAACTTACATTGGCAATGCATCCATAACCAATCCTTAAACAAGAAACGTTGAGAATTAACTGTTGCATTTGACTGTAAGAATTCCTGCATGTTGTCTTGGTCAATTCACTTGCTGGACAAACCAAGAAAGTGATTGATTAGTTTGTACAAACCAATACGTGATATATTGTTGAGAACGAATGACTTTTCTTTAAGCTTACTGACTTCTTCATCTAATTTAGAAATGTTTATGTTTAAAGTAAACAGTCTGCAACCATTTTAAGGCAATTCTACTTTCAGTGCCATTTTATTGCAATTTGCTTAAGCTGGCTACATATGGTGATTTAAAATCTGGAACTACTCTGACCTTAGCCAAGTCTGTTCAGAACAACTGTTTCATAATTTCTTTTTTTTTTTTTATTTTTTTGAGACAGAGTCTCGCTCTGTCACCCAGGCTGGAGTTTTGCGTGCATCATATGCTATTATAGTTCTTGGCAAGTCTTCTAAATTCTTAGCAATATTATTCTCCTTTTCAATCTGAACTGATTTTCTTTTGTATATGATCTTTTATCCTAAAGCTTTTCTTTCCTGTTTCTTCAATTTTGAAAGGAAACAATGTGTAAAGCTTTATGCTAGTAAGTAGTGAGATGCATACAATAACCTGCAGACTGTGCAGAAGAAGAATGACAGGTCTAACAGAACATGGAAATACTTTGCTCTGTGAGCATATGAAAGAGTAGACACTGGATCTATTATGTCTAAACAAAGAGCCTCAAAGTGCTGAAAAATGACTGTGATTACAGTGTTTGGAAGTGTGTGAACGATGTTAGAGTTGAAAAAGTCTAGAGTAGGGCGTTAACCAACATGGTGCCCTGAGTGCCAAATTAATGTTGTTAGTAGCAATGTTTACCAATTATCTACCATGTATTAAAAATTGAGTCACTGCAATCTTATGATGCATGTATTAGAGGTTATGTTGAGAAATGGAAAGAATCTGAAAATTTAGCTCCTAAACACATGGGATTTTTCACAGAATAATTATTATTGAGTGCTGTTGGAAATTTTTCTAAATTCTCAAGCATTTACTTCTCAATAATAATTATCCTGTTTTTCCAGTCTGAACTGATTTTTTCTTCAGACAATCTGCCATCCTAAAACTTACCTTCACTGTTTCCTGAATTGAATCCATTATTTCTTGGAGCCTGGGTTTTATTTATTTGATGATTTTGCTTTTTTCTTGTAGAGTATTCTGTGAAAATCCCATGTGTGTAGGAGCTAAACTTTCAGATTCTTTCCAATTCTAAAAGAAACCTGAGCTATCCAGCAAGACACATGACTAAAGTTGGTATCAGCACCATTTTGCATTGCCTTCTGGCAAGGCTCTAGCCATCCCACCTCTCTTTTTATTTATCTCCACTCTTCATTTGATTTGTGCCCCCCTGATCTTGTTTCAGATTTATTAAAGGACTAAGAAGATTAAGTATCAATTAATGAAGCAGCTCTACTTGGCTCCTCATAGGTTCCTGGAGAATATTTTTTTTTTCTTACTTAACGATTTAGTACTGTCAAGTGTGGCTGGCTCACCCGACACTACTCTAAGTAGAAAATACAGAACTTCCATCTCTCTTGGAATGAGCATTTTAATTAGCAAGCCCTCCATGGAGGATTGACAATGTGTTTTCTTAATTTTGGGAGGCAGTCAGTGGATAATTCTAGGAAAACTCCCATGCCAGAGGGTCTTATTTGGCATATTTAAGAAATACTTTGAGACGCCTCTTTAATTAGCTTCTGAAACCCTTCAATCAAGGTGTCACGGGCAGTTGCATTTCACTTACTTTATAAAAGGAATTTCTAAAAGTCCGCTTAAGATGCAGAAACACTCTGTGTCTCAGATATAACAGCTGCTGTAACAGAAACTCTTCAAGGGGTATTTTCACACAGTTAACATACGTCTACTTTTCCCGCATCAAACACATCCCACCTCGGAGATTCAGCTGCACAGTACTTGCTTTTTTGTTTTTTGTTTCTCTTTTTTCCTGAATGTTGAATTAACAATTTGAACCACTGCAACTTTAAGATGCAATGATAATATTGGGGAAGTATTTACTTTTAAAATCTTATGCTCAGACATCACGTCTCTGATTTCTGGCCGTTGCTTAAAAATATAAATGCACTTATGAGTAAAATATCAAGGAAATATTGGCTTGTTTTTACTTTGAGCTTCATTATGGTGTTATATTTTATTGAAATCATGACACTTTAATGCCTGTAATCCCAGCACTTTGGGAAGTCAAGGCAGGCGGATAGCCTGAGGTCAAAGTTTGAGACCAGCCTGGCCAACATGGTGAAACTCCGTCTCTACTAAACGTACAAAAATTAGCCGGGCATGGTGGCGGGTACCTGTAGTCCCAGTTACTTGGGAGGCTGAGGCAGGAGAATTGCTTGAACCCAGAAGTCGGAGGTTGCAATCAGCTGAGATCACACCACTGCATTGCAGCCTGGGTGACAGAGCGAGACTCCGTCTCAAAAAAAAAAAAAAAAA
>NW_016812368.1:42198-47717 GCF_001698545.2 Rhinopithecus bieti | reverse complement strand
GCTAAGAGTAGTGGCACACACCTGTAATCGCAGCTGCTTAGGAGGCTGAGAAGGGAGGATCACTTGAGCCCAAGAGTTCAAGCCCAGGCTGGGTAATACAGCAAGACCCTACCTCTGAATTTTAAAAAATTCTCTGTAATTTTATAAATGACCACTGTCCAATAGAAAGTTTTAAAATGATGAAAATGTCCTAATCTTCATTATGAATACAGTAGTCTTGACTACATAAGGCTATAAGAACTTCAATGGGGCTAGTGAAAATGAGAATGTAACTTTCTTTTGCTAATTTTGTTTTATGCTGGTTAATTTACATTTGAATTGCCATACAAGGTGAGTATCATATTGCATCATAAAATTCTAGAATCTGAAAATTTAGCTCCTAAACACATGGGATTTTCACAGAATAAAATTTAGCTCCTAAACACATGGGAACTTCACAGTTCTTCTTTTTCATAATCTTAATATTGGTATCCAGTTAAGCAAGTCACATTTATTGGATAAGGAAAGGTGTACACACCCTACTGCTTCTCTTTCTCTGCATCACTCTGACAAATACATCTTAAAAGGAAGTAATGTTTACTGATAAATGTGAAAGGAAAATAAATCTTGGGATCCTGAAATCACTAAGCTAAAGGGAAAAGTCAAGCTAGGAACTGCTTAGGGCCAACCCGCTTCCATTCTATTCAAACTCACCCCTCTGCTCACTGAGATAAATAGATATCTGATTGGCTCCTTTGGAAAGGCCAATCAGAAACTCAAAAGAAAGCAAACACCATTTGTCCCTCTCCTGCCTGTGACCTGGAAGCCCCCTCTCTGCTTGAGTTTTCCCGCCTTTCTGGACAGAACCAATGTACATCTTACATATACTGATTGATGTCTCATGTCTCCCTAAAATGTATAAAACAAAATGTGCTCTGACCACCTTGAGCACATGTCGTTAGGATCTCCTGAGGCTGTGTTATGGGCGCATCCTCAAGCTTGGCAAAGTCAGCTTTCTAAATTAACTGAGACCTACCATCTCAGATATTTGGGGTTCACATAAGTAACTTAAGTGACCACAATTACCACCTGAACCAGGCTATCAGTTAGTTAGAAAAATGGTCACCATAGTAAATAGTTAACATTTTCACATTTTCTTCTTTGATATTTTCATCTGAAAAAGAATGTTTAAGACATGATGTTTAAATTCAACTTTGGTCTCATCAATCTTGTTATTAAACTCCCTTTCATTTGCTTACATGAGCTTTTCCAATTTGATCACATACTTGTGGTTTTTGAACAAGCCCACACCTGTTTCTACTCACAGATTCTGTATTACACCTGAATTTCATCTTTGTTTTATCAGTTGACAAACTGGACCTCACCAAAGGTCTGGCACTAATGTTAATACATGTGCCAGCATTCCACTTGCCATCAAAATGTGAATTAAGCTATCCTGAAATAAATACCTTTATGGATTAAATGCCTTTATGGATTATTGCTGTCCTCACCATGGGGAACCTTCTGGTGGATATGGCATCTCAGAGGGAAAAATCCCCTTTTACGTTAGAGGTGGCATGAATTATTAAATGTGCCAACAGCAGCATATGTTTAAAATAATTTCTACTAGTTTGAAATATTTCACCAATTATGGAATAAACGATATTGAGGAGGTAAAGTGCTATAGTATCTTATTGCTTCAGGTGACTGATATTGATTATGTGTCATCTTAAGTGCAGCCTTGCTATGGAGCAATGAGTATAATATTCATAATAACATAACATTCAGTACAAGTCAAGGCTATTTTCATGCAGGCATGAAAACTGAACTCAAACTCGTGAACAGAAAAAAAAAGAGAGAGAGAGAGTATTGACTCGTATATGAGAAATTCTAGGAATGATGCTGTCCATCTAATAAAATATGCCAGAGTCTTCAAATTCATATTTATTTTTTCTTGTATCAGCTTCAAGCATAGCCACGTTTTTCCCTTGGAGATGGGGACCAGTTATTCACCAGGAGTTTAGGAAAAGTAAACCTAGTGGAAAAAGATTTTCTTCCTCAAGCGTCTTGGCAAAATTTTGGGATTCACTCTCTTGAATCAACTTGGATCACTCTTATGGTCAGAGCTTGTTACTGATTAAATGGGATGTGGTGCTTCGGATGAATTAGCCCTGGGTTATGTACAGTCCCAGGGTCTCTGAAGTAGGGTCAGCTCTACTCAAAGCCCTGAAACTGGGAATGAAGACAAAGTGGGTAAATATGTAATGAAATACATATGAATATTAACTATTTTTAAAGTACTCATATGTGTGAAATGATATATGAAATGTATAATATATGTAAAACCTGATCACATTAACACTGTTATACCTAAAACAAGAAATTGAAGAATAGACTATTAGCAGTATTCATGGGGTCTTTCCCATGAATGCCTCCCGATGAAAGTGAGAAAAGTTAGTCAATTGGTCCTTTTCTCTCAGTTAGGATTGCTGGATTTACGCATGCATCTTCAAAAATTATACCTGTAAGTTGGCTTTGGATGTGAATTTTATATAAATTTACCTTACTAGATAGAAATGCTATATTAGTCCATTCTCACATTGCTATAAAGAAATACTTGAGACTGGCCAATGTATGAGAAAAGAGGTTTAATTGGCTTCTGCTTCTGCACGCTGTACAAGAAGCATGGCAGCATCTGCTTCTGGGGAGGCCTCAGGGAGCTTTTACTCATGGCGGAAGTAAAGTGAGAGCTGGTGTCTCACACGGCAGGAGCAGGACTAAGACAGACAGAGAGGGAGAAGCAGCCACCCACTTTTAAACAACAAGACCTCATGAGAACTCTATCATGAGAACACCGCCAAAAGGATGGTGCTAAACCATTCTCGAAGGAACCACCCCCCATGATCCAATCACCTCCCACCAGGCACCACCTACAACATTGGGGATTACAATTGAACATGAGATTTGGGTGAGGACACAGATCCAAACTATGTCAAATATATACTAATTTCATTTATTTTACTCAATATTTGCTTATAACTCCAATTTCATATAATAGCAGATGTGATCATTACCAAAATATAATATTCCCTGATATGAATAGAACACACGTATGAGTTCTCTAGTATTTCCACAGCTATGTCATTTTTAGTTTTATTCCCTAAAATAATAATAGCTGATGCTGGCTTGAGGATGCTTGTCCATGTCTCTCACTGCATTTCAATAAAAGGTAGTCAGGGTTGCATACTCGGGAGTGGAAGTGTTCATTCACAAGATACACATTTAAATCACGTCAATATATCTCCAAAGTGTTTCATTCCTCTGCCCCATGTTCTCATGTTCTTACAAACATCTGCTTCTGATGGACAGTTTAATTTTTGTCCAGCCTGTCAGTGAAAATGGATATCTTTCTGCAGATTTTATTTTCACTTTTCCTAATCCCGGTGAAGATGACAACCCTTCCTTTCTGACCAGGTATGGCTTCTTCTCTGTGAAATATCTACTATTGCCTTAAAATGCATTTCTGATTTTTTTCTTCTATGTTTGCAAATTTGATTTGTTTGATCCCTTTGTGTTATGCAGAGTAACCTATTTTTCTTTATTAAACATTGAAAATTCCACATATAGATTGCGAGTTTTAAAGAAAATTTTTATAGCATCTATTCATCAGTCACTTTTTTCAGTGAGCTTGTATGTCTTTCAAAACATCTTCTGCTACTATAATATAATGCATAGGGCCTTCTTTATCCATTCCAGTAAGTTTTTCTTTCTTTTTTTTTTTTTAGATACAGTCTTGCTCTGTGGCCTAGGCTGGAGTGCAGTGGCACAATATTGGCTCACTGCAACCTCTGCCTCGTGGGTTCAAGCAATTCTGCTGCCTCAGCTTCCCAAGTAGCTGGGACTACAGGCTCCTACCACCATGCGTGGCTAATTTTTGTATTTTTAGTAGAGGCGAGGTTTCACCGTATTGGCCAGGTTGGTCTCGAACTGCTGACCTTAAGTGATCCGCCAGCCTCGGCCTCCCAAAATGCTGGGATTACAGGCCCATTCCACTAAGTCTTATTCACCACAATAACAAAGGCTCTCGAGTCATTCCTCTGTTTGTATCAGGAATATGCTAGACACCTTCCTCTGTTATTCCATAATAGAAATAAAAATAGTATTTTGATGTCTAAAATTACGCTATTTTTACCGTCTTTGACTTTGAAACTTAAGGAAACAATATTTTGCAAGCATTACTTATGAAAAGCAAATAATTCTGAAAACGACTGTGATTTGGCTAAAATGGGAGTGTCACTTAATTAGTACTGACAGTGCTTTTTTTTTCTTTTTTAGTAAAATATTTCTCTTGCTCATCAATAAAGAAACTTTCTCTGCTATGGTTCCATAGAAAACAATTCACCTACTAGTTTTTTTTTTTTTTCATTTAAAATATATTTCATTTCATGTGATATATTCAAAATACTATCATTTCAACATCTAATCAGTATAAAAACTTTTTTATTATTATACTTTAAGTTCTAGGGTACATGTGCATAACGTGCAGGTTTGTTACATATGTATACTTATGCCATGTTGGTGTGCTGCACCCATCAACTTCACCTACTAGTTTAAAATAAAAATGCATCAGGCAGGTTGATGTAGAATACATAGAGGATGTTACTCTAGATGTACTAACGCCGGTTTACTTATGTGTATAGTTTTGTTTATCTATATGCATAGTTTTGTTAAATGTTTTACAACATAATTATATATTTAATATGTGTATATTTAAGTGTAAGTATACATATCTGTTTATCATCTATTATCTATCATCTACAGCCATTTATCTATTAATTACATATCTATCTACATATAATCTATATATTATCTATCATCTATTATTTATCCATCATCTATCATGTATTTATCTATATCTATCATCTATCAGAAAATAGAAAAATATACAATAGTAGCAGCGATTGTTGTCTCTAGTAAAGTAATATTTCTTTTCTCCAATTTTCTGAATTTCTGAAATAAACTTACCCAGCTTTGAATTAATAAAGTTCTAATTTCAAGTATAAGTATTTACTCACATATAAATAGAATGAGATCCGCTTTTGTTGACGATCTCTGTGAAAACTGGCCTGTGAAGACTGTTTCTATCTTTTCCATTACATCAGTGGAAATAAATTATTTTCTTGTGTGTTCATAGGAAGGCTGCTAGATCAGCCGATACTGAGGAAGAGATTTCCAATATGGGTGGGCGAAGAAAAATCAAGCCCTATGGAGAACTCTCCAATATGTAT
Source organism: Rhinopithecus bieti (assembly GCF_001698545.2). NCBI lineage: Eukaryota > Metazoa > Chordata > Mammalia > Primates > Cercopithecidae > Rhinopithecus > Rhinopithecus bieti. Next base: position 42,450 of record NW_016812368.1, on the reverse strand, counting down.
CTTGGCTTCTATATGAAAAAAACACTTACGTAAAAAAATGCTAAATATAAACGCTGGCAAATAAGTTTCATACCAAAGAAGTCAGAGGAAAGGTTATCAATTTCTACAGAGTAATACGGTTCTAAGTCCAAGAAAGAAGAAAGGGAAAATGAAAAAGACATTTGAAAACAAGGTGTCAACTCTAAGACTTTATGCTTTTCTTCTACTTGTATAGTATAAAATATATTTCCATATTTAAGTCATAACTGATTT
>NW_016812368.1:23492-41080 GCF_001698545.2 Rhinopithecus bieti | reverse complement strand
CCCAGCTAATTTTGTATTTTAGTAGAGATGGGTTTCATCATATTGGCCAGGCTAGTCTCGAACTCCTGACCTCAGGAGATCCGCTCGCCTCAGCCTCCGAAAGTGCTGGGATTACAGGCATGAGAAACTGCACATGCCTTTTAAACTATAACTTCAAGTGTTTCTTAGAAAACGAGTTCTCTTGATAACATATGTATTTCTCTGGAGCAACATTACTTCAGCACCACTGACGTTTGGACTGGTAACTCTTTTTTGCAGAGGGCTGTCCTGTGCATTATAGAGTGTACAACAGCACCCCTGGTCTCTACTCACCAATAGCAATCCTGATCAAGCTGTGATGACCTAAATAAAACATCTCTGCGCATTGCCAAGTGACTCCTGGGGGGCAAAATCATCTCCAGAGACACTCATTTGTCTAAGCTCTACCAGAAGGTTATGCTAACTGTAAAATCACACAATTATAAATTTGTAGAGGGGACTTTATTTTTATTTTATTTATGTATTTTGTTTTTGAGATGGAATCTTGCTCTGTCACCTAGGCTGGAGTGCAGTGGCACGATCTTGGCTCACTGCAACCTCTGCCTCCCAGGTTCAAGTGATTCTCTTGCCTCAGCCTCCCAAGTAGTTGGGACGACAGGTGCACACCTCCATGCCCAGCTAATTTTTGTATTTTTAGTAGAGATGGGATTTTGCCGTGCTGTCCAGGTTGCTCTCGAACTCCTGACCTCAGGTGATCCACCCACCCCAGTCTCCCAAATTGCTGGTATTGCAGAGGTGAGCTACCGCGCCCTGTCAGACTTTATTTTTTTGTAGAGTTACAGCCTGTAAGGTGGCGATGCTGAGGGCCTTGGAAGCATAGCTTCTAGTGCTACACCACCTCGCTTTTTTCTAGCAGCCACCTCTATCGTGTGCGCATCAACAAGAAGGTTCAAGTTACCTTCCCTAAAGTCATCTTGGTCCATGGGAAAGTTATGTAACCTTGTTGAAACAACCAGACCGTCCCGCTTATTATCTTTCTCAAGTCTATCTTTTATTCAACTAGGACAGTATAGAGAGCATCATTTGCTCACTCTGCTTATAGTCCCTATCTGGAGTGTTTTGAGCATCTTATTACTTGTCTGCTACCTATCCAGGATGAGAGCTCCTGGAATTTCAGGTCGACATTTAACTAACACTTAAACATGAAAAGCCCATCTCAGTGTCTGGTTGGAAGAAAAAAAAATGTGTACTTCCCAAAGGATTAAGTCAATAAATACATGATTATTACCTTTCATTATTACCTAGGGTTATTTGTTTAGTCTTACTCTAGAATCCAAAGACCTCTCCTACAGAACAGCTGGTGCTCCATAAAAAATGAGTGAACATATAAATTGTTTTCACCAAGAACCTTTGAAACTCTATAGGACCTGTTAGAGAACTAGCTTCAATGTAAGAGATTATTAATACTTACAAATTCATAAAAATGAGTAACCTAGATATACTGCATGACTGAAAAGGGTTGCCTCATCAGCACCTGGCAGAGTAGCCAGTTATGATGCAAAATTAATGCAAACTAGAGGAACATGTGTCTAATAGATGCATTACAAAATTTATATATCTTCATAATAAACTACATTACTCATTTTTTCACCACAAACTGCAACACGATATCAGTCAATATGGACATCTATTATGTATTTTGAACTGACACTTCCCCTAGATCAGGCACAGTACTGGAAGTAGGCATAGAGATATAAAGAAGAACAATATGGTTAATGCCATGATAAGGTGAAAAATTCAATCAAGAAAACAATATATTTAGAGATTGCTATAAGAATTTACTATAAAGTTAATAATGGTGGTTCTGGTGATTCTAATGATGATAATGACATTAGAGGTAGTAATGATGGTGACTCTGGCATTTGTGATGATGATGGTGGTGGTGGTTATGATGATGATGAAGGTGACAATGTGATGATAGTGATAATAATGATGGTGATGATGGTAATCACGATGGTAATGATGGTGATGATGGTGTTTGTGATGATGATGGTAATGACGGTAATGGTGATGACAATGATGACAATGGTGATGATGATGGTTATGATAGTGATATGATGGTGATGATGACGGTGATAGTGATGATGATGATGATGGTAGTGGTAATATTGATGATTATAATGGCGATGATGATGATACTGATGATGCTCATGATGATGATACAGCCATACAGTGTTTAATGGTCATTTTTAATAAGAGCTCACTACTTGATTTAATGTAGCTCATACATATAAAAACATGCATGGTCCCAATCCCTAAGTAAACGTAATTTTTCAATGCATGTGAGACAGTTCAGTCCACTTTGCTTTTCCTTGTGTTCTAAGAAATGTAAAAAAGGGGTGTGGCGGTGGGCACCTGTAATCCTAGCTACTTGGGAGGCTGAGATAGGAGAATCGCTTGAACCCGGGAAGGGGAGGTTGCAGTGAGCCAAGATCGCACCATTGCACTCCAGCCTGGGCAACAAGAGCAAAACTCCATCTAAAAAAGAAAGAAAGAAAGAAAGAAAGAAAGAAAGAAAGAAAGAAAGAAAGAAAGAAAGAAAGAAAGAAGGAAAGAAAGAAAGAAATGTGAAAAAGAAGGAAAAAGAAGAAGACCCCAAGCCTCCCCGGTACTCTCTCAGACATTACAGTACCTGCTTAAACACGAAACTGGCATATCAGTAGTTCTTTCATTTATTTGTAGTTAATAACACATCAGCATACTGTTTTATTCGCACCCTAGTGCATAGAAATGTTACTAAGAATTCGTTTCTCAAAACATATCCATTTAGCTTGTCAATAGTTCCTTCATTCCATAAAATATTTTTTGATAGGTAAACATTTCCTGATTAGCATATAAAGTGGTTATTAACAGATGAAGAGATTATTAACTATAACTTCGTGAATCATATATCAAATTTGAAGAACATGAAAAAAACCTTCAATTAAGGCTGAACATGAAAAACTTATTTTTTGAAATACTGAATTATTAAGCACACATATACAGATCTATTAAACTTATTTTTCGTGAGCATAAGTATCAAAATTTATCCAAATTCCTTTCAATTGGGGCTCTAGAAAAGACAATAGTAAAATTTGTTCTTCACAGAGGAGACCTGACGATATACTGGATACACATATTGAAGTAGAGATGTTAAAATATTCTGGATGCAGCACTATAATTTATCCTCACTTCATTTAGTTTCCCTGTCAAATTTTCACCTATTATAAGATGTATCTAAATTATTCTTGCATAAGCCTTTTTTTTGACCACCCATAACTCCTTTTGCAGTTGGTTGGAGCTTTTCTAATTTAATGTGAAATTTGACTTCCTTTCTGCTTAGTTGTCAGAAAGATGAGAAGATTATTGAAAATAGAAGTTTACCTGCCAAACAGTTGACTAAATATAAGCCAGGCAGTTAACTTTGCATCTTTCGAGCCAGTGTGCATTTCTGGCCGAGTCAATATTCACAGTGAAGAAATTGGCAAGTGAAAATCAGCATAAATAGCTATTATCTCCAAGGAAATTATCTTTTCCAATTCCCAATAAATTTTTGCTATCTAGAGGAGCATTATATGTAAATAGTCAATATAAATAAAATAGATGTTAGAAAGAAGAGAAATGGGCACAGTGCTGATTAAAAGGAGGGACCTCAGTGATAATACTATGCTAGTTAAAAAATAAATAAACTTCATAATTCAGGAAAGCACAGACCACTAAAGTCATGTCATGGCAGCCCACTGGCTGTCCAAACAATTGATATTTTCTGATGGTAAAATTGAATGATGACTTTAGGATATCTGTGTGTTAATGTTCTGATATTATTTTCCAATCAGTATCTTTAGTATTTCCAAAATTATTATTTAAAATTTATAATCAAGTGTCTCTAACCAAATATTTTCATATTGAGAAAATTATAATTTTAGAATTATAATTAAAATATTATACAATAAAGAGGCAAAAAGAAACCTAGAGAGGCTAGGCAACCAAGGTGCACATTGCATACAAGTATGTTAGATGCATCTGATAGTAAGAAATTAATTGGCATGGCAGACAGAGAGAGAATCCAGGTGTTTTCTTTCCAAACTCAGTATCATTTCTATACACATTTTACTTAAATTTAGGAATTATAGCATATGTCTGTCCCTAACCAAAGGGGTGTCCCCCTGATACTATTCTCAATCCTTAGAAAGAGTATTTAGGATTAGGCAGAGCCAGGTTCTGTAGAATGGTTATGTGTGACTGGACAGAAAATAACACATAATTATGTGTAGATATAGCATTAAATGGAATAAAGAGCCAAATTAAAAGACAGTGAAGCTTGTTGTCTTGTTAAATTATATATTCTGATGTAAATTAATCACTCTATTTTCATATGTAACCAGTGGTATAATGCTGTAGCCAATAATGATAACATTATAAAGTGTTTAATTTGGATCAGGTGCTGTGCTAACCACATCAGGAGTGCATTCCCTTTCTCCCTTCTTAATTCTTACAATTCTGTAACACAGTTCATATTACTATTCCTATGAACAATAAGCACTCGGTTGAAAATGGTGAAGGCCGTGTGTGGTGGCTCACACCTGTAATTCAAGCACTTTGGGAGGCCGAGGCAGGAAGATTGGTTGAGCTCAGGGCTTTGAGACCAGCCCGGGCAATACAGTGAGACCTCATTTCAACAGAAAATAAACAAAAAATTAGTTCACGGCAGTGGCACACACCTGTGGTCCCAGCTACTTGAGAGGCTGAGGCAAGAGGATCACTTGAGCCCAGGAGGTTGAGGCTGCAGAGAGTCAGATTGTGCCACTGCACTCCAATCTGGGTATCAAAGTGATACCCTGTTTCAAAGCAAACAACAAACAAGATATATATATATACACACACACACATATATATGTATATATATACATATATACACACACACACATATAATATATATATAAATAAAATAAAATAAAATAAAATGGTGACATTCTTAAGCATAACTGTGGAGGAGAAAAAAATGTTGCTTTCTCCTATACCCTTCCTTCTACATTCTTTGGCTGGTTTACACATTAAGTTAAAATAAGACAGATTAGCAGGAGACAAACAATTTGAATTACCTTCCTATGCACAGGAGTTCCACAAAAACATGAAACTCAAGAATCAACCAGATCTATGAAGTTTACATAGCATCCTGGACTACAGAAAGAAATAGGGGTCTGTGGCTTCTGGCAGGTGATGGAGACAAGTTGCTGGAGGGTGAAGGGAGTAGCTGTGTGGTGAGTAAAAGTTGGCTTGTTATGCAGATAAAATTATCTCAGGAGATCAGTGTCTTCTCAGAGCAGTCCCTATTCCTGGATCAGATATCTTTATCACTGAAAATTTGTTTTGTAAATGTAATTTGCTTTACAAAGCAGCAACTTTTGAGAGCTACTCCTGTATCTGCAGTCTCTCAAAGCAATCAGCTCCAAATAGTCAATATGCCAAGTAGGTATATTTTGGTCTCCTGTAATCATATTCTGGGGTGATACGCGTCCCGAGCCCCAATAGGACTCAGCAAGTAAATGCCGCTATTCCAATCTGGGATTGTTATTGTGTATTTCATTCATTCATGCTATTTTAATATGAATTATTAAATGCAATCAAAGGTACAACATTCAAAAGTACCAAAAAAACTAAATCTAGACTTCAGCCACAATATCGTACATTTTTGGGAAAAGTTTTCTAGAGAGATTCCATGTTATATGCTACATATAAAACATAATGCATGGGGTGTTTGTATAGATGTAAAAATACGCACATACGCTTGTTTTTATCGGTCTGTCTATAATATTTATCTATCATCTAACTAGCTAGCTGCCTATTTCTATCACCTATTCATTTTCTCACTTATCTATCTAGAACCTATCCATTTATCTATCTATTCGTTCATCTGTCTGTTTAACCATCTATCCATCTAGCTATCTATTATCCGCCCATCCAATCCATCCATCTATCATCTATCCATCCGCCAATCCTTTTATCTATCTACCTATCTTTATCTATCTATCTATCTATCTATCTATCTATCTATCTATCTATCTATCTAACATAGCTACCTGTGTGAAACTCACCTTTTAGTTAATAATAAATTGTGAAATAAATTCTGTTCAACACATACAGACCTGCCTCATTGTTTTTAAATTTGGGCAACTCTTTATTTAAAGTCCACACAATGGGCCGGGCGCGGTGGCTCAAGCCTGTAATCCCAGCACTTTGGGAGGCCAAGACGGGTGGATCACGAGGTCAGGAGATTAAGGGCATCGGCATCCTGGCTAACACGGTGAAACCCCGTCTCTACTAAAAAAATACAAAAAAAACTAGCTGGGCGTGGTGGTGGGCGCCTGTAGTCCCAGTTATCCAGTGCTGAGGCAGGAGAATGGTGTTAAACCCAGGAGGCGGGAGCTTGCAGCGAGCTGAGATCCCAAGCCACTGCACTCCATCAGCCCTGGGCGACAGAGCGAGACTCCGTCTCAAAAAAAAAAAAAAATAAAAGAAAATCAACACAATGAAAACCTAGATATTAGAATTGTGTAGATCAGTAAATTTTCACAAAATGTATACACCCATCAGCCAAATAAAGAAGATTACCAGCCTCATGACCCTGTTTCATGTGCTCCCACTCTTATGCCGAGGTGGTCGTTATCCTGATTTCTAAGATTATAGTTGGTTTTGCTTATCTAGAACTTCATATGAAAGGAATTGTAGTTAAGCAACATTGTCTCTGGCTTCATTTGCTAAATATTGGTCTTATGTGATACATCTCTCTCTTTTTTTTTTATTTATTTTTGAGACAGAGTCTTGCTCTGTCACCCAGGCTGGAGTGCCATGGGGCAATCTCAACTCACTGCCACCTCTGCCTCCCAGGTTCAAGAGATTCTCCTACCTCACAGCCTCCCGAGTAGCTGGGATTACAGGCATGCACCACCACCTGTGGCTAATTTTTGTATTTTTAGTGGAGATGGGGTTTTGCCATGTTGGCCAGGCTGGTCTCGAACTCCTGACCTCAAATGACCTGCTTGCCTCAGCCTCCCAAAGCGTTGGGATTACAGGCATGAGCCACCGCACTTGGCTAATCCCTTTGGTTTTAAGCAAACTGCACAATCTATGCTTGGGAATAGCAACTGATTGGATGAATATATCTCAACATGTATTTCTAGCTTATTGTTACTAGACATTCAAAATCCTTCAATTTTGTAGCTATTATGAATACTCGCTCTTACTCACTTCTTAATGTCTGTGGAATTTGTTGTAATGCAACTTTTGTTGTTGTTGCCCATTTCTTGTGTCAGTGATTCATGCTCTTCTCTATTGTGTCTTTATTTTCATTTTTCTAATCAAGTCATTTCTATTCAAAACAATATATTTTACTGTTAATATTCTCAATTAATTTAATTTTAATTTCTCAATGAATTTAAACGCCTTAGTGTTTTCCTAAGAGTTCTCACCCAAGGCAGATTTTAAGAATTTTCTTTAACAGTTCCTATATGATGTATGTATTAGCTTCCTATTGCTGCCGTAGCAAACTACCAAAAGATTTGGTGGCTTAAAACAATGCAAATATATTATCTTACAGTTTGGGAGATCAAAAGTCCAAAATGCATCTCACTGGGCTACAGTCAAGGTGTTGGCAGGCATGTCTCATACTGGAGACTCCATGAAAGTGTTCACGTCCTTATCTTTTGCAGCTTCTGTTGTCTGCCTGTATTTCTGGCTTCTGGTCCCCTTTCCAATATCACTCTGAGTTCTCCTAGTGACATCATATCTGCCTCTGTAATTCTTTCTGCCTCTCTCTCTTCCTTACAAAGACCCTTGAGATGACATTGGGCCCACCAAGATAATCCAGAATCACATTCTCATCTCAAGATCCTTAACTTATTTGCATATGCAAAGCCCCTTTTTGCCATGTTAGGTAACATAGTCATAGGTTCCAGGAATTCAGACGATGTATTAGTCCGTTCTCACGCTGCTAGGAAGAAATACCTGAGACTGGATAATTTATAAAGAAAAGAGGTTTAATTGACTCATAGTTCCACATGGCTGGGGAGGCCTCAGGAAACTTACAATCATGGCAGAAGGTACCTCTTCACAGGGCAGCAGGGGAGAGACAGTGCAAACAGGGGAAATGTCAGATGCTTATAAAACCATCAAAGCTCTTGACACTCACTCATCATCACAAGAACAGCATGGGGGAAACTGCTTCCATGATCTAATCCCTTCCCATCGGGTCCCTCCCATAACATATACGGATTATAGGAACTACAATTCAAGATGAGATTTGGGTGGGGACATAGACAAACCCTATTACATGCAGACATTTTGGTTTGCTTTGTTTTGTTTTGTTTTGGTAGGAGGCAGTATTCTGCCTACCACAATGTGAATGAATGTTTTGTTGCATTTATCTAACTTTTGGGTTTTTATAACTTCTTGAATCTATTTCTGGATGTCTTCCCACAATTTGGATAATTCTGGTCAATATATTCTCTAATGTTCATCTATCACCTACATATTTCTTTGTCCTGAACTACAAGACATAAATAAAACAAATATGTTTGCCATATCATATATATAAATATATAATATATAAACATAGATATTATATGTAAGTATATATAACATATAAACATATATACATATACATATTTTTGAGACAGGGTCTCACTCTCTCACCCAGGCTGGAGTGCAGTTGTTTGATTACTGTGCTATTTCAACTCAAGGTTTAATTCTCATTAGATTTATTGATTGATACTATCTGGTCAGGAAAATTGGTATCTTATGGTATAAAGAACTGCAAGGCAATCCCCAGTGACCTACATCTTTGTATAATTTCCTCCCCTTCAGTGTAGGATGGGCTTGACAATGAGATGATGAAAGCAAAATAGCCAGCCCAGTGATTAGTTTATGCTACAAGGTACGGTTGACTTTAAGAGAGAAAGATTATCCCCAGTGGGCTTGATCTAGTCATGTTAGACTTTCAAAAGGACAGCATTATTCCTGGAAAGACAGATTCAAAGCATGAAACAGACTTTACAAGAGAGAGAGTCTTTGCTGCTGGTTTTGAAAATGGACATGGGTATTTGACAAGGAACAGGCACCAAGAAACTGAGCCCTGCCCCTTGAGAAAAGACAGAAGGGAAATGGAGACCTCAGTTCTACAACCACAGGAACTAGATTATGCCACTACCACTGAACTCAAGAAAAAGATGGAACAATGCCTCAATTTCGGCTGTGTAAGACCTTGGGGCAGAGGACCATTGATATGCATTGTCCAAATTTCGGAACTGCACAAGTTGTGAGCTAATGAATGAGTATTGTTTAGCACCTGGATTTGTAAGTGATTTGTTATGCCAGCAGTAAAAATGTACACTTCATAATTAGTGTACAAATGAAGCTTTGAATAAACCTTAGTCGATAACAAGCAAAATTACGTTATCGTGACCATGTTTTTTTGGACTTAACATCATTTCTCTTATCTAAAGAGCTGATTTCAGTTCAAAAATGTGACTTCAAACTTCTTTTAAAAAAGTGTTTAAGTCCCCTGCATTCTTAAGAATTTTCATTCATGTGACTTAATGTTGCTTTTCAAATTCAAAATGCTTCATAATTAAAATGATTTTATGAATATTTATAACTGGTTTATATTCGTATTAGAAGTTTGGAAATCTGATTTTGAGAAGATTTTTAAAATTTTAAAAACTGTGCTAGATTAAGAAGAAAATGTAAATTGTACTATAGGTAAATAACAAACAATTTAACTTTTATTTCTGTAAATGATTTCAACTAACATCACGATACTGAGATTATTTAATGTTTAGTGATTCATTATCCTTTTACTCAGACACTAGCATATACATGGACTAGAGTATTAATATTTTTTGGATGATCCTTTCCAATGAGATTATTTTACTTTTAGAATTAACTCAGTAATCGAGTTAATTTTTAACCACGAAGGGCATGGTTAAGAATATTGATTCCTTAATATTCACCACATTGCTAATAACTCATGTGGATATACATCTTAAAACTATATATGTGTGCATTCACAATAGGATATTACAGATGACATACATTATTTTTAGCATTTTAGCCAATTTGAGAAAAATCATCTCTCTGTCAGAGATGGTAGATCCCTTTGGCTCAGATTTATATGCTCAAGAAATGTCCAAATCAGATAATTACTGCAAACTACTATTTGATAGACTTCTAATTCAAATTGTTAAATAGTCAAGGAATTGTAATTAGAAGACCTATTTATACTATTTTAAAAATGCCACTGACACCTAAGTAGATCGATACAGATCTATAGTTCTTACCATTGTGATTCAAAGATTTAAGGATTTCTAAAACATATTGTTAATAAAGTTGACCAGAAGGCTGGGGAGAATGTAAAGATTTAGGAAAAGGCTTTCCTTATATCTGATCTCTCTTGAAAATACTTAATCCAAAAGAGAGCACCCAAGAAAGGAAACTATTTCTCTCACTCTCACACTGCTGAAAAAAAAGAAATTATGTCCAGAACTGCTTCTAATTTACATAAGAGGAGAAACCAATTAGCTCATGACTCAGATCAAAGGGACAGAAAAATGTAACTCAAATTAGGTGCGCATCCTGGGGCTAACAGGAATGGCCAGAGGGACTCTAAGGTTGTAATAACAAAGCAGTTACTGGAATAGCCATGTGGGTTGGCGGGCAGGGAGCAGGGGTTCACATAAGTCTGTTTGGATGATGTCCATACAGTAGTGGTGATACAACGAGTATAGATTACGAAATTGGATTAATTCAAAATGTGGAGTACTCAGAAAACAATGGAATTCTTCAGATAAACCTTTTGGAGATGATGTGACTTAAAATGGATTTCAAGGAGAGTAAAAGAAAGATGATAAAGAAGAATCTGTCCGCTCTGAAAACCATGCAAATGAAGGTAGGATTCATCAAAGTGCCTTTTGGAGAAAGTCTGATGGGACAAAATATAATTTTCAAGAAATGACCATGGTGATTTCTTCTTTTATTTTTTCAGGTGCATTTCCTGATGTGATTTGTCCTTCTCTAATCGGTCCCCTAAGTCCATGCACATTCTCAGAATTTAAGAAGGGACAATCCACAGAATGCAAGGTACAAAGAAGTCAATGAATGGCCACTGAGTTTCAGCCTCCTAGAATAGCTGAATGAATTGAAAGAATACAGGTCAGAAAATGAATGCTGACTGGGGTGAGATGGTATAAATCATTCTACCATAAAGACACATGCACGCGCATGTTCACTGCAGCGCTATTCACAATGGCAAAGAAACAGAATCAACCTAAATGTCCATCATTGATAGACTCGATAAAGAAAATGTGGTATATATACACCATGAAATACCATGCAGCCATTAAAAATAATGAGATTATGTCCTTTGCAGGGACACGGATGGAGCTAGAGGCCATTATCCTTAGCAAACTAATGCAGGAACATAAAACCACATACGGCATGTTCTCGCTTATAAGTGGGAGCTAAATGATGAGAACACATGGACACATAGAGGAGGACAACACACACTGGGGCCTACTTGAGGGTGGAGGGTGGAGGAGGGAGAGGATTAGAAAAAAATAACGAATACTAGGCTTAGTACCTGGGTGATGAAATCTGTGCAACAAACCCCCATGACACAAGTTTGCCTATCTAAAAAACTTGTACATGTACTCTTGAATTTAAAGGGGTTTTGTTTGTTTGTTTAGTTTTGTTTTGTTTTTTTAAGAGTGCTTTTCCACCATGCACAGAGTAAAGATTCCAAGGACTGCGTGAGGAAAGGTGAATTAGAACAGTCAGGAAAAGAAGTGGGGGGAAATGCTGATGTCCTTGGATACGGGTCTTGCCCTTGGCCCTCTGAAGCAAATCAATTCTTTGTCAGATTGGATCAGCGTGGCTTAAGAGCTTCATAATGGACCCATGTGTTGAGAGCATATAGAAAATGGTAGGGGATAAGTTTAACCTACAGTGGCCAGAAAATAACACACTGCACTGGCCAGCACAGCCGTACTTTGAAGACCAGATGGAAATGACCATATCTTAAAAGATGACTTCTTGGCAAAAGAGTAACACCACAGGCCAGGTGTAAAGTCATTTTCTATCCTCCCCTCCTTTCTCATAATCAATCAGTCACTAAACACTTTTCCAATGTTTTTACTCATTATCCCACTACCGGGTACTGTTGATAAATTAAATCCTAATGCAAAACATGGCAAGTGGTCATTCTCAAATTGCTGACCAGTAGGAAAATCAGTAATTGATTTTCAGGGGGAAGTTTTCTATAAAAGGTATCATGTAAATGATTAACAAAATGAGTGCTGAAGGTGATATTGAGACTAAACTTGGAATTTCCTCGGAAAGCAGCATTCAAGAATTTTGCCTTTGCTAAATGTCTCTAATACTCTGCTAGTAATTAGCTATTGATTCAAGCTGTCAATAGTCATTCTACCTTGTGTCTTTGCCCATGAAATGAGAAATGTATCCAGTCAGAATTAATCCTGAAGCCAAATGCAAAAGAAAACATTTTATTTACATAGTGCCTGTGGTGGAGGAAAAGCAATCTAATTAGAAATTAAAAGGCAAAGATAACTTTCGAAAGTAAATTAAGTTGATGAGAAATCTAATATGATTTGTCTCATACACTTGCTTTTCTGTGAAAACTCATGTCCTCTCTCTGAGGAGAAAAAGATGGTATGATTTCAAGGGCAATTGGGCAGTTGTAAATTTTACCATCTTTGATACAGAAAGGAGCCGATGTGCTATAAAATGAGGCAAGGAGCGTGTACTTGCAAGAGAGAAATACTGAAAGCAGGACATGCATTCTTATTAACATTCTTACTTAGATTATTTCAAACTGTCCCCTGTGTCTGCTTTACTTTATGTTTCTTTTTAAAATAACAATACTTTTAAATAATATCATTTACCATTTTTATGGACATATTTTATTCTCTTTATCATGGTCGCTGGGCTGGCACCCCTTATTATATCCTCATATGTGGTTCACTCTATCATTTATTTCACAAATATCATTGCCATTCTGCTATGTGTAAAGATTGGGGTAGATGCAAGGAAAGTATAATTGAAAAATGTGATCATTGTGGTCAGATATTTCAAATTCTTGTAGTTGGACAAATACATAATTGATATGCATCATCAATATTTTGTACTTAGGAGAAGGGTGTACAGCATGCAATAGAATATAGAGCCCATGAAACTAAGACCTGGAGACACTAGAGAGGTTCAAAGAAGAGGTGATCTTGCCTTGAAAATTTTGATTTGTTTTGTTTTGTTTTGTCCCAAACAAAACTGGTGGTATCATTCAAGGCCAAGGCAGCTAGTTATGGATAAATGCATTAATATCTGGTCATGTATTCGTGTTTCTTCCCTTTGTATCTGCCATATTGACATCATGGACTGATGAGCTTTTGCTACCAGAACAGTCTCCCCTGAGCTTAACCACAAATCAGGGTCTGGATGCTCTATTATATGAGTCTGCTGGGGCTCATATCACAAAATACCATGAATTGCGTGGCTAAACCACACAAATGTATCTTATCAGAGTTCTGCAGGCTGGAAGTCTGGGATGAAGGTGCTGGCAGATTTGGTTTCTAGTGAGGGCTCTCTTCCTGGCTGGCAGATAGCCATCTTCTCGCTGTGTCTTTACGTGGCACAGAGAAAGAGAGAGTGATAGCTCCAGTGTCTCTTCTTCATATAAGGTCATGAATTCCATCAAAAGGGCTCTACCCTCATGAATATTCACCTAAACTAAATTACTTCCCTTAGGTGCTATCTCTATATACCATCCAACTGGCAATTAGGGCTTCAACACGTTAATTTGAGGATGACACAATTCAACCCACAGCACTGCTGAAGGCACCTGGAATGCTAAAATAGTTAAAATTTGTACCTTAAGAGACAAATCAAAGCCTATGTATCTGGCCATAGCCACCAAGTCCTTAATAAGCACTGATATATATATATTATATACAATTGTATATTGCTGAAGAATAGATCTTGGGTGTCTATTCCAAGTAAAGTTAGGCGTGCGTTCTTATCTTTCCTGGCATCATATGCCTATTTTTACATCATTTTGGAATTTAGAATAAATGATTTTAAAATACAATGATAATATTTTTATATTTGCATCACAGTAAGGTAAAAGTTTGTCAACATAAATAGCAGGCAGAGCGACTCACTGCAAGAAAATGATATTTATTTGGAAATGGACATTGTAATGGGAATATGAACACCATAGTAAAATATGTGTGTATTCAGGACGGTAAAGAAAGACAAAGATTTTTGAAGGAAAAGTTGAGGAGGATGTATAATTGTTGACATGATTATCTTTGTCTATAAGGATCAATAACAAGTATAATGTCAATTGGAGTTGCACAGGCAGTTGCTGGGCAGATGTCCTTGCAGAAGTTCTTTAAGGATGCAGTGGTCTTCGTGCAAGGTTGTGGATTTTGCAGTCTTATGACAGTTCTTGCTATTAGGGATTTGTGCGTCACCCTTCCCCCTCTTCATGGCCTGCCTCAGCTCTGTTTCCCAGGATCTTTAACACAAATCACCCCACTTTTATTCTGACAACATTCACAAGTTTAAATAAGACACACATGTCCAATTTTATTACACTTACATCAACATTTCAAACTGACTGTTATGGTATTCCTAAAAATAAAGAATTAATAAATCTATTTCTTCTTCAACTTAATAATCAATCATTTTATCCAGAGGTCATGTTTTCTTGTGCATCTTCCTGGTTCAACTAGATACTTTCTTTTTAAAGGTGAAGTTCTTTCATTAATATTCAGAGTCATTCTTTCCCCATAAACAGCAATTTAGTTGAGAAGCATTAAGTGGAACCGAGGCCAAAAGGCAATAATATAAATGTTAAACAAACAAACCAAAACCCTCCACCTGACCAGAATATCATCTTTGCATTTGATTTTCTAGAGAAAGAGATGAAAAAATTCCAATGTTAAAAATTCTTTTGTCTACCGCAATTCCCCAAAAATACATATATGAAATAAATTGTAGTAAATGCCTATTCAGTGCCTTTAGTAACAAGGTTTTTTTTTTTCTTTTGCTTTAAGTTGACATGTAATAATTACACATATTTATGGGATTCTGAGCGATAGTTCAGTACATAAATACTTTGTGTCAGGATTAAATCAAGGCAATTAGCATATCCAACACCTCAAACTTTTATCAGTTCTTTGTGTTAGGAGCATTCAAAATCCTCTCTTCTAGCTTTTTGAAAATATACAATGCATTATTTCAACTATATTCACCCTACTGTGCTATCAAGCATTAGAATATATTCCTATCTTGGTATAATTTTGTATCCATTAACCAACCTCTCCCCATCCTTCCTCCCTCCTACCTTTCCCAGCCACTAATATCCACAATTCTACCCTCTACTTACATGAGGCATTTCTTTTTTCAGCTTCTGTAAATGAGTGTGAACATGCAATATTTATCTTTCTGTGCCTGGCTTATTTCACTTAGCATAATGTCCTCCAGGCTCATCCATGTTGCTGTGACTGGCAGGATTTTATTCTTCTTTGTGGCTGAAGAATATTTTATTGTGTATCTATATGACATTTTCTTTACCTATTCATGTTATTGGGCATTTAAGTTGATTCCACATCTTGGCTGTTGTGAATAGTGCTGCAATAAACATGGGATGCAAAGATGTCTCTGACATATTGCCTTCCTTTCCTTTGGATAGCAGGTAGTGGGACTGCTGGATCATACGGTAGTTCTATTTTTAGTATTTTGAGAAAACTTCACATTGTTTTCCACTGTAATCATTTACAGTTCTGCCAACAGTGCTTAAGAGTCTCTTTTTCCCCTCATCCTACGTAGCATTTGTTACTTTTTGTCTTTTTGATAACAGCCATTCTAACTGGGAGTGTATCATATCTAATTGTGGTTTTGTTTGCATTTCCCTGATAAGTGATGTAAAGCATTTTTTTCATATATTTGTTGAATATTTGTATGTCTTTTCTGAGAAATGTCTATTTTAATTCTTTGTCCCTTTTTAAATCAAATTATTAGTTTTTGCTGTGAAGTTGTTTGAATTCCTTGTGCATTACAGATATTAGTCCCTTGTGGAATAAATAGTTTGCAAATTTTTTCCCCATTCTACAGTTTGTTTACTTTGCTGATGATTCATTTGCTATGCAGAAGCCTTTTTGTTTGATATATTCTCATTTGTCTATTTTGTTTTATTGCCTTTGTTTTGAAGTCATACCCATAAAACTTGTACTTGGATCAATGTCTTGAAGCATTTCCCCTGTATTTTCCTCCAGGAGTTTTATATTTTCAGGTCTTACATTTAAATATTTCAGTCATTTTGAGTTGTTTTAGTGTATGATGAAAGATAGTGGCCTAATTTTATTCTTCTGCATAGGGATGTCCAGTTTTCCCAGCACGATTTATTGAAAAGAGTGTCCTTTCCCCAATGTACGTTCTTGGTGTCTTTGTCAAAAAGTAGTTGGCTGTAAGTATGTGAATTTATCTCTGAATTCTGTCTTCTGTTCCATTGGTCTACATGTCTGTTTATGTACCAATATTGTGCTGTTTTGGTTGTTATAGCTTTGTAGTACATTTTGAAGTCAGGTAGTGTGATGCCTCCAGCTTTGTTTGTTTTGCTCAGTATTTCCTTGGCTATTCAGAATATTTTCTGGATCCATAAAAATTTTCGGGTTGTCCATTTTTTTTTGTCTGCAGAATGTCATTTGTATTTTGACAGGGAACACATTGAATCTGTGTTTGCGTGGTGTAGTATGGTCATTTTAACAGTGTTAAATCTTCCAATGAATTTGCATGGGATGACTTTCCTGTTTGTGTGTCCTTTGAAATTTCTTTCATCAGTGTTTTCTAATTTTCATTGTAGAGATCTTTCACTTTTTGATTAAGTTAATTTCTAATTATTTTATTTTTGTAGCTATTGGAAATGAGACTGCTTTCCTGATTTCTTTTTTTTAGCTCATTTGTTATTTGTATACAGAAACACTACTAATTTTTGTATGTTGGATGTTGGATTTCTATCCTGCATCTTACTGAATTTATCAGTTGTTTTGTTTGTTTTTAGAGACAGAGTCTCACTCTGTCACCCAGGCTAGAGTGCAGTGGCGCTATCTCGGCTCACCGCAACCTTCATCTCCAGGGATCAAGTGATTCTCCTGCCATAGCCTCCGGAGTAGCTGGGATTAGAGGCACCCGCCACCATGCCTGGCTAACTTTTGTATTTTTGGTAGAGATGGGGTTTTGCACCCAGCCTATGAGTTTTAAGAGTTGGTTTTTTTTGGTGGAAATTTTAGTTTAGTTTTGTTTTTTTTTAAATCATGTAACATTATATCATTTAAAGAGGGGGCAATTTGACTTTTCTTTTTTCAATCTGAATCCCCTTTCTTTCTTTTCTTTGACTGATTGTTTTTGTTAGGACTTCCAGTACTATGTTGAATAGGAGTGATGAAAGTGGGAATTCTTGTCTTGCTCCAATTTTTTTTTTTTTTTTTTTTTTTTTTTTT
>NW_016812368.1:18497-20728 GCF_001698545.2 Rhinopithecus bieti | reverse complement strand
AGTATACAACTATTTTTAAATTGTATTATATTAAAATTATATAATTTAAAAATAGTTGTGCTCTGATAATCTATGACATCTGTGTATGTGTTGTGTATTTTGATGATTAAAATGGATTTATCCAAATGATTAATGAATGTTTTCTAATATTAACACAGTAAGCAAAATTAAAATGCTCATCTCAAAAAACGCATACTTCTTGATAAAATTGGATGCTATTTCTATATTTTAAAATAAGAAAATAATTAGAACATTAGATTAGAAGAAAACACCTCATCTTATATTTACACTTGATGATGGAACATGCAACCTTTTCCTTCAAAATCAAGAAGCAAGCGAGCACATGTATTACCTTGTACATGTTCAATATTGCATGTAAAGTCCTAGTCAACTTAGGAGAAAACATCAAAATCGTGAAGAAGAAAACATGAAAATAATTTTCACAGATAAATTGAAGTACAAATGATAAAGATAAACAGATACATTGTAAAATTAATAGTTTAGGCATCACTTGATATAAGACCTTACCATCGCACAAAACAGAAACCCAGATACTTTGCCACTGGACAGAAGAAAGATATACAATGTTGTTTTGTTTTAAAAAAATGAAAATCAATTACAATAACAATGTACACCATGCATGGGGATTAATCTAGTAAAGTATTTGCATGGCATATTGTAATTTGGGGAGAAAATTATAAATTTGTATTAAAACCCAGAAGAAACAAGTGTATTATTCCTTATACTTCTTTTTTATTTTCTCAATTACTATCTAATACATTTTTCCTGCAAGGGACTGAATCAAGAATGTCCATAACATGATTAATGCACATTACAGAGAAGGTAGACAAGTCTGTGGGAATATGGCATAATTACAACATGAAGAGATAAAACTCAGCCACAGAGGAAAGGACTTTTGAATAATGCAGAAAATTCCTGCAAGAAAATCTCTTACAGGCTTACATATTTGACTCTGTGTGCAATCCAAAAGCCATAATAGCTTTCTCTCCTGTAGACAAAATATGCTTACGGAAATCCTATTTTTAAAAAATCCGTATTTTCTAAAGCTCATCCATTAAGTAGACTTCTTTGGTACATGATGCACTGAGGACAGAAGCAGAAATACAGATGCTGGCCTTGGTAGAGGTGATGTAGAAACGTGATGTTTAAGGGATTGATCTTAAAATCACTTCAGACATCCAAGCTACATCCAGAGTGAAAACACTCTGTAGTTTAGAAATCAGCGCAAATACAAAGTGTTTACAATCCAGGCAGAAGCATGAGCTAGCATGCTACATTAAATCAGAAAATAATAAGTGAAAACAATTCTGTCAATTCTGATGAAAACAAAAACATCTTCCTAGTTATGGAATGCATCTATTAACAAAGATGAAATATTAATACCAAAGGCAGGCTAAAAGCATCACCCCATAAAATGTAGTATCTCAATCTGTTTTTTTCAGTAAACCAAATCATTCTTAATTTGTTCCCTTATAGACTATATCAAAGATTTATTAAAATATTCAAGCAATTTTTCAGTATACAATCTGCAAGAACATTTTATCACCTTCCATAAGATGGCAGGATTTGTAAGAACATGAGGTGACAAGTTCTGTTAAAGATTGACAATGTTTGGCTGTGTCCCCATCCAAATCTCATCTTGAATTATAGTTCCCATAATTCCCACATGCTGTGGGAGGGACCCTGTGGGAGATAATTGAATCATGGGGGCAGTTTCCTCCATACTATTCTCGTGGTTCGGAATAAATCTCACAAGATCTGCTGGTTTTATAAGGGGAAACCCCTTTCACTTGGCTCTCATTTTCTCTTGCCTGCCACCATGTAAGACGTGCCTTTCACCTTCTGCCATGATTGTGAGGCCTCCCCAGCCATGTGGAACTGTGAGTCCATTAAAACTCTTTTCCTTTATAAATTACTCAGTCTCAGTCTCAGGTATGTCTTTATCAGCAGCGTGAGAACAGACTAATACAAATGTGTCCCACTAGTATGTGCTGACCACCTGGACATGGATTAAAAATGAAAAGAAGAAAAAATGAAGGATGTTTGTTTTAAATCTGCCCTAGTTATCTACTAATATTCAAGTAAGTCCCTAGAGCAACTTGTTAAAATCCAGATTCTAATTCTAAAGGTGAGGGGCATGCTTCCAGCTTATATTTTTATATTTTTCAGTTTTATTGAGATATAGTTGACAAATAAAAATTGTATATATT
>NW_016812368.1:9170-17118 GCF_001698545.2 Rhinopithecus bieti | reverse complement strand
TGCACACACAATGATTTTGTCCTCTTAATAATGTTTTCGGCCAAAAATAAAACAATCTTACTAAATTTTTCTGCAGCAACCTTTCCTAATAAGTTAATTTTTTTTCAGAATTCCTGATTAAGCCCAACCAACATAAATTCAGAGGAAGGTAATTTTACTCTCAACGTTTTAACAACCCGGCAAATATGCTTTATGATTATTAAAGGTGTATCTGCATCAGGCAAACTCCCTCTCGTCTTTCTCATTTTTATTAGGCATGCTGACTTCATAGCAGCTCCTGTGGTTCTCAGATTCCCCAGTGGCTTCCGAGACACTGCAAGCCTTCAAATCAAGGCAGGTCTCTCCTCCAGAATGAGAATGAGGAGATTTATTTCCTGCCAAGTATTCAGGAGTGCTTGAGAGGACAGAGTGTGCTTTCTCAAGACTCTTCAACAAAATATCTCTAACAAACACGTGGAGAGGTTAAAAGAGAATTCTATATCCCTTCGTGTTTTAAGAAATGCTTAAGAATTTCCACTGGGTTGGATCAGTCTATAATCTGTAAAATACTGAAGTAGTGTTTACAACAACATGAACATTTCTTTTTAAATCATGGAAAGCGAATACCATAAGCATTCTGATTTATAATCTAGAGATAAGCAGAATTCTCCACAACACGTCCTGCAGCAGCAAGAACTTCGACAATATATATGTGCTTGTGGTAGACCTAAAATGTGTGCCCCCAAATTCCTAGACCTACTGATGGTTGCAAGTGTGTGACCACAACCCTACATATCCAGTTTCCTATATATTCCTGCACCAAGGCTCACTTTCAGAGTTCCTCCACTATCTCATTTTGCAGCCCTGGGTCTTGAGCTTGTTTGGGTAGATGGTAGGTCAGCCTCTCCGATCTGGGTCTCTGATGTTGTCAATTTTTGACTCTTCTTCCCTGACTTTCTGAAAGTTTCATTGATGAGGAGATAAAGAAATGGCAACTTGATTCCCATTGATAAAGAGTCTTGGTAGGGTCTGTGTTTTTGGAGGGTCTGTATGGTAGTGTTTTAAGGAGCCCAATTTCCTGCACTTTGATTCTGCAAAGGGTTTGATTTA
Source organism: Rhinopithecus bieti (assembly GCF_001698545.2). NCBI lineage: Eukaryota > Metazoa > Chordata > Mammalia > Primates > Cercopithecidae > Rhinopithecus > Rhinopithecus bieti. The sequence continues at coordinate 16,029 of NW_016812368.1, read as the reverse complement.
CTGGGCACGGGATCAGGTCCAAAGCCAGGGATTACAAAGGACAGATCATTTGGAAGATTTGGTGACCAGACTCCAATGAATCAGGAACAGTGTGAGAACCATAAGTGGCAATTTTGTCCAGATATTTTTGCTTGTCACAATGGGGAGGAAATTGACTTTTATCCACTGGCACAGAGTGGATAAAAGTCAATACAATGCACAGATTTACTATTACCTAGCCCAGAATGTCAACAGTGCTGAGGCTGAGAAGCCCTGGAAGAAAAGTATTAGAAATGAAATCTCAGAACACCTGATATTTCTGAGAACAAAGTTGTCAGACTCCAGTTATGGTTAAGGACAAGGTCTCTATCAGGGAGGTGGGCCTGTGTTAGGATTCTATAGAGGTTAAGGGTGCAGGTAATTCATGGGCTAAGTATTAGGACGTGCTGGAGAACAGCCCTGTATTCATTAGTGTGTATGCTTAGGGTCCTTCTTGTCCCACATTTCCACTAGCTGGAAATGTCCGTATATTGGGTCCTAGAGTTTTTTCTTCAATACTTAAAGATGTCGAACTGCTCTGTCTTAGTCTGCTTTGTGTTGCTATAAAGGAATTCCTGAGGCTGGGTAACTTATTAACAAAAGAGGTTTATTTGGCTCATGGTTCTGCAGGCTGTGCAAGAAGCCTGGTGCCAACATCTACTTCCAGGGGGACCTCAGGAAGTTTCACTCATGATGGAAGACGAAGGGGAGTTGGGAGTAGCACATGGAAGAAGATGGGAGAAGTTTCCTGGTGTTTTTTTTTTTTTACTTTTTGAGGCAGAGTCTCACTTGGTTGCCCAGGCTGGAGTGCAGTGGTGTAATCATGGCTCACTGCAGCCTCAACCTCCTGGGCTCAAGCAATCCTCCCACCTCAGCCTCCTGAGTATCTGAGTCCACTTGTGTGCACCATCATGCCTGGCTAATTTTTTTTTTCTGGAGATAGGATCTCACTATGTTGTCCAAGTTGGTTTCGAACTCCTGGTCTAAGTAATCCTCCCTCCTTGACCTCCTAAAGGGCTGGGAATATAGGTGTGAGCCACTGAGCCCAACACAGACTTTTTTTTAAACCATCACATCTCATAAGAATTAATAGATTGAGAACTCACTTGTTATTGCAATGACAGCACCAAACCATTTATGTGGGATCCATCCCATGACCCAAACACCTCCAACCAAGCCCTGCCTCCAACATTGGGATCACATGTCAACAAAAGATTTGGCAGGAACAACTGTCCAAACTCTATGTACCCTGCCCCATTTCCTAAGGCTGGCCTGGATACACTCATTGAAGCTATTTGAGAAGGCCCTGAAGGAAAGGACAATGTCAAGAGAGTTTCCTAAAACAACCACTTTGCACGCATCTGGTTTACACAGGCAATCGTTAACTTTTGTATCTGGAACTGTGGTTCAAACTCTGCTCTTCCTTCCAAAAGTGGGTTTTACACACACATAAGTGAGATATCAATGTTTAGTATGTTTTTAAAAATGAGCTGCTGTTCATCAATGGATCCTAGCAGTGGATCAAGGAATGTTGTTGTGTTTATGTGCTTCTCTATTGTTCTAACATGTTTGCAGCACTAGTGGGCATTGTCTATCAGCCTCATTGTACACTCAGGCAGGGTAAAGAGACATGCAACCACAATGGTCTAATATTCCCTTTGCATGTGTTCTTCAAGGGCATCATTGTTTTACAGGGATTTCCCCTGAAGGCCTGATATAAAAAGAACGTGTTTTCATGTGGAGTATTTGTTTCTTCTGCTTTGTTCATCTTTGAAATCAAATGTCAGTGATAGGTGCTTTCCCTGAAGCAATCTGGGTCTGATTCTAGTTGCATCTGAATGAGGTATCAATGTTGCTGGCTGGAGTATAAGATGCATACAGAGAATACATCCCAGGTAATCTTGATTCAAAAATGACCTTGTCTCAGGTGCTTTAGGAAATCCTTTCTAAGGCCAGGGAAGATTTAGCAGTCTCTCCTTAATTCAAGAATATATCATTCAAGCCAAATAAATATTATACACTATACAGCACACATATTGATATGCTCTTGAATGCATCTTATTACTTGACAGCAAATGTGTAATTAAAAAATTACTGAAACTGTTCAAATTAAAAGGAGACATATAGAAATAAAATTTTAAAATATGTTTGCTGTATACAAATATCATTTAAATAATGTTTTTACTTCTCTGCATAATCATCTAAACATTTCACACATTATTTAGTGAATATATATGAGCAATATTAATTTTATGATTCAAATATACATTTGAAACTTTGATTATAAAGTCATGTTTCTAATATTATCCAACTATTTTATTACCATTCACATCTTATATCACCATTTATATATTAATATATGCATACATATTATTAGCCTCAATCTCCCTGGCTCAAGCAATCCTCCTGCCTCAGCCTCCCATGTAACTGGAACCAAAGACATTTGCCACCATGACTGACTAATTTTTGCATCTTTTGTAAAGACAAGGTTTTGCTATGTTGCCAATGCATTCTCAAACTCCTGGGCTCAAGGGATCCACCTGCCTTGTCCTCCCAGTGTACTGGGATTACAGGCCTGAGTCACCCCGCCTGGCCCACTTAATCCTTAATGTGGCATGTGCTTCATACTCTCCCAGGGCTCTTTGATCTGGGGTCACTATTTATATCCTTACATAGTGCTATTGTCTGAATATCAATGTCCCCGCAAAATTCCTATGTTCAAATCAGCACTCCCAAGGGGATGGTGTTAGGAGGTGTGGCCTTTGGGAAGTGATGAGGTCATGAAGGTGAGCTTCACAGATGGGACTACTGCCCTTATGAAAGGCACTAGAGAGAGCTTCCTTGTCCCTTCTGCCATGTGAGGACACAATGAGAAGGCTCCATCTGTGAATCAGGAAGTAGGTTCACACCAGACACAGCATCTGCCATTTCTTGATCTTGGACTTTCCGGCCTCTAGATCTGTGAGCAATAAATGTCTGTTGTTTAGAAGCCACTCTATCTATGATGTTTTGTTAGAGAAGAAACAAACAAAAGAATGAATGGAAACATACTTCACCACCAAAATCATTAACAATGTGGAACCCTGTGCCACATTATTCCATTTCTATACATGCAAAGAATCCCATTAGATTTAGGGTGGAAAGAAAAACATCTACTGCAGTTTTCTCACCAGGGAGAAAACAGCCTATTTTTTTTAAAGCAGATTCTTAGAGTTGTATTATTTTGGATATATGGTATGGGAATAAAACATTCAATATTTGTCATAATGTTTTGATATATTGTTTTGATTCATTCTAAAATATTTGTTAGTGAAAGGTTATACATTTCAAAATAATCCAAATCTCTTTTTATCCCTCTGTCTCTGTCTCTTTGTCTCTGTCTCTCCCGCTTTCTTTATCTCTCTGTCTTTGTCTCTCTTTTCTCTCTCTGCCTCTCCTTCACTTTTCTCTCTCTGTCTTCCCCTTGATTTTCTTTCTCTGTCTCTTCTTTTCTCTCTCTGTCTCTGTCTTTCTCTCTCCTTTTCTCTGTCTCTGTTCTTCTCCTCTCCCTCTCTCTTTTCTCTCCATCTCTCTTTTTCTCCTTCTCCTTTCTTTTCTCTGTCTCTGTTTCTCTCTCCCTCTCTTTCTCTGTCTCTCTCTCACTCTTTTCCTTTTTCTCTCTCTATCTCTGCTTCCTCTCTCTCTCTCTCTCTCTCTCTCACACACACACACACACACACACACACACACAGTGCAACAAATTTGTGCCCCTATATTTCTAGCCACATGACCTACAGCAAATTCTTAACTTGTGTTCACATTGACAGAACTCTTCTCTAACTTAAATTTTTCCCAGAACATACAGGCATTTTATAATAATAATACATATATGTGCAAACATATAACGAGAGAGACATCATCGATTGCTACATGTTGTTTATCTCAACCTGGGCTTTTCCCTCCTTAAATTCACTATGCTCTCCCCTCCAGGCTTTCTACAAAGGGGTCCTTTTCTATCATTTATCATATAAGTTTCCTGGGAATTCTTCATGCCTCACCTAAGAACAATCTAAAGCTAAGAAATGGTATCCATTGTACAGACCTGCTGGTTTCTCTTTCAAATCTCTGTCATCCAAGTTTAAGCACACATTACTTAAAAGTTGTTGCCATAAGATATGGTTATGTAAGGTCTCTTCAAATTGGTGACATGTGGAAGTTACTAGGTTCTTTGCAAGCCTATGCCCCTAGGATTTTACTATGCTGTTGCCATCTATTTTATCATGGGGTTATATTACCTACTTGAAATCAATATATGATCAAGCCAATCTACTAGGTTTTAAAAACAGTCAACTTAATGGAAAGTGATTGGGTAAATAATAGTTAAATTACTTGCTTTATGTCATATGGACGACAACAATAGATATAAAGTAATACCATCATTTTACTATCAAGCCTCCAAAAGTTCAATCCAAACCCCATTTTGAATACAGAAATTAGGGCAAAGACTTATGAATTTAGTGGCCATTTAAATACATCTTGCACGGTGGAAACAAATACTGACAGCTTTCTCTCTCTCTCTCTCTCTCTCTCTCTCTCTTTTTAAAGACAGGGTCTCACTCTGTCACCCAAGCTGGGATGCAGTGGCATGATCACAGCTCATTGCAGCCTCAAACTCCTGGGCTCAAGCAATCCTCCCTCCTCAACCTCCCAAGTAGCTGGTACTACAGGTGTGTGCCACTATGCCTGGCTAATTTTTAATTTTAGTTTTTTGTAGAGATGGGGTCTCACTATGTTGCCAAATACATATGGATGGCCCAATCATTATGGAATGATCCTAAATGGGAACACATATGGGTAGGAAAGTATGGAGTTAATGAGGAAATCAACATGTGAGAGGATAGAAAAGTGTCAGGGTTTGATAATACACAGAAAGGTATGAAACCTAGAAGAGATTTGAAAGGTCAACCTGACTTTGTGGAACCACAGACTTTGTGGAACCACAGACTAAACAAGGCAGAAAACAATAATGAAAGCTTTTGCTTGTTCACCATTATAGGAGTGAGGCTAAGCAGAATTTCTGTGGATTTTGACCAAGGCCATGCATATGAGGCCATCATCATGAATTGTGTCATACTCAGTGGCTATGGCAAAAAGATAGGGTTTATACTATGAAGAGGCAACTCATGACACTAGCATGCAGCAAAAGAAGGCAGAGTGATCTGAGGTCCCCAGATCTCACCAGGAGGGGCACAGGTGGGCATTCAGAGATCAGACAATGGAATCATGAGGTGGGGAGATTTCTTCTGAACATGACAGAATGCACTGAGCCTGAGGGTCATGACAGGCTGGGTCTTGTACCCCCAAAACACCCACCCCAACCCTAGCACCAAACATTGGTTATCATCAGTGTCAATAAGGGATCGAGTCTTTGTGAATCAGCCTTGATCCTTGAAATCCAGGGGATTTCAGGGCACAGAGAGCTGAATCCTATCAGAATAGTAGGTGATGTATTGGCCAAGCAGAATTCTTTTGTGACTTCTCTATGCCATTTGGGGTAAAAAGTGTTTCATCATTATAAGTCAATTAATGATTATAACTCAACACATAATTTTTTTTGTGAAAGTTCTCATAGATCCCTGTTCAACCCTTGCATTTCTGATTAAGTAATTTAATGAGAGTATTGTTCTCAACGCAGATGTGCATGAATTGAACAGAGATCAATCTGGTGACTTAATTTAAGGTTTTCCCCTTAAATAAAGATTCTCACGGCCATTGTTGAGTTCCTCTGGATTCAAATAATCTAGAAGAAGATTTCCCTTCAAAGTCTGGAATCCCCCTTTCAAATAAAATTGCAATTGCTTTAGCAATTTAACTTTATTGCTCTTGACTTTACATATGGTTGTCTTTACACACATAACTTTCAGAGCTAGATAATCATTTTATTTTCATTTACTTTGACATTGTTATATTAGGTAGTCAATATCACTACCTTTTACTGTCTAATAAAAGCAAACATTGTATTTTGCTTTAGGTAATTTTGGCATTGTGACTTCACATAAGGTATTCATTCTTATTGTTACTTTTGAAATAACAATAGAAATGAAGCTAAGAAGTTAAGTGAGAAGTAAAGTCTTCTGGGAGAAAACTTCCAAATCATTCAACAAAGTGGTGCAGCAGTATTCCTCATCTCCACTTTTAAATATACTAACATTATTTTATTAAGTAGACTATAACCATGTATATATTTAAAAACTGTTTAGAAGCAATTATTATTTACTAATATAGAAGTATTTAGATATATAGTAGAGGCATGTGAGATTACAGAACTGTTTAAAAAACCAAATGGTTTTTGAAATGTCATTGTGAATTAAGGAAAAGAGATGGTTATGTGCTAACATGAATCACAAGCAGAAAGAAATTTGGGGAGAAGTTTCCTAGAGTGACATTATCTTGTATTTATATATCGCCCTATTATTTAAAGGCAGCTATGATAATCAATAGAAATAGTTAAGCTAGTATATTGCTATTGAAAGGTAGATATCAGTGAATAGACACACATACATTCATATAAATGCATTAGAAAAATACATTATGCAAAACTATTTAGAGACATAAAAATGGCTGTATTAGTCTGTTCTCACATTGCTATGAAGAACTACCAGAGACTGGGCACTTTGTGGAGAAAAGAGGTTTAATTGACTCACAGTTCTGCAGGCTGCACAGAAGCATGGCTGGGGGCAGGACTCAGGAAACTTACAATCGTGGTAGAAGTTTAAGGAGAAGCAAGCACCTTCTTCACAAGGTGGCAGGAGAGAGATAGAGAAAGGGGCAGGTGCCACACACCTTTTTTTTTTTTTTTTTT
>NW_016812368.1:0-6291 GCF_001698545.2 Rhinopithecus bieti | reverse complement strand
CCGACTGCAGTGGTGCTCGCTCCGCTCACTGCAAGCTCCGCCTCCCGGGTTCACACCATTCTCCCACCTCAGCCTCCCCAGTAGCTGGGACTACAGACTAATTTTAAAATATTTAAAATTAGGCACACTTGGCTAATGTATAAAATATTTTTCTCATGGATATATGGTCTCACCATGTTGCCCAGGCTGGTCTGGAACTCCTGGACTCAAGTGATCCTCCCACCTTGGCATCCCACAGTGCTGGGATTACAAGTGTGAGCCACTGCACCCAGCCAATATGTTAATTACAAAAGTGAATTGCAGCTTTCTAAAAGTGGGGCAGTCATCAAGGTGATGCACTATACTAATTTTTGTATATATGTCGGTCAGTGTTTATTTTCAAAGCAATGGAGTGAAAGGAGAATGGTGGCATTATCAACTAGCCATTTTCAAGGTGTGGTTTATTGATTACTACTTCCATTAGATTCACCTGAAAGCTTTTAAATATACATTTCATTAACTTCTTTTTAGACTTGCTGGACCAGAAATACTGGAGAATGGTTCACATGGCCCTGCATGTTTAAGAAGCATGATATACATGCCAAGCTTAGAGAGACATAAACCTTAAAGGGTCATAGGTAGAGTTGGAAATCGATGTCCAAAGTTCTGCATGGCCTCCTTGGGTCTAGAATCAGTTCCCCAAATGGGGAAAGTGGTAGAAAATCATGTTGACTCTTGGGAGGCAGGCCCTACCTTCTGAAGATTTGGAACTTCAGAACTCCGGCCAAGTAGACTGGGGATGAAAATTATTCCTCTAAACCCAGCAAGGAAAAACAGAGTACTAAGAAGATGTAAGGGCTTGGAAAATACAGATGAAAGGGCAATATTGTTTTGGAAGTTTCTCTAGAGGGAGTTGGGATTTGCCTCAGCCAGGCACCCAAAGTTTGAAAAGCTCATGTCAACATGAACTTAAACTGGGAGGTAAGCCAAGTTACCAGGGACTTTAAGGAATTTGGGATAAGGAGGGATGGGTTTAAAAGTCAGTAATCAGAGGCTAGACCACCAAAGAACCTACATACTCCTGTTCCAGGCTGGGTGTAATAAATCCATGGGAAGATGGCAATGGGAATACAGAGGATTGAGTCTCATGCTTGAGATCTGTAGTGCAGAGTTTCTTGTAGAGTCTATCAAAATGGTGCATGACAAAAATTAGCTCGGGGTGGTGGCATGAGCCTGCAGTCCCAGCTACTTGGGAGGCTGAGGTGAGAGTATTGCTTGAGCCCAGGAGGTGGAGGCTGCAGTGAGCTAATATCACATCACTGCACTCCAGCCTGGGCAACAGAAAGAGACCCTGTCTCAAGAAAAGTAGGGGGAGGAGTGCACAGAAGGACATTTTTTTTAACGGGGAAGGAGAAATGGGATTAATATCTTGCTCCTATAGAAGACGTAGAGGAATGAGGAATAGAAAAGAGTTAGGCTTCAAAATTTCCTTTATTTGGCAGCTGTTTCTGGGTAGCAAAGACAGCTTCATGATACACACTGATCATTTACATAAAAATAACAAGCCCATCAGCAATATCCTTGAATATGAAAGAGGATTATAAATACATAGAGTCTTTTGATTTGAAAGAAATAACAGGGAGAGAGGCATAGAAGAAAGGAGGAGAAGGAGGGAGGGAGAAAGGAAGGAAAGAGAAAAGGAAGGAAATAAGGAAGGCGGAAGGCAGGAAAGGAGGGAAGGAGGAAAGGAATGAAATAAGGAAGGAAGAAAGGGAAGGGTGAGGAGAGAGGAAGGGAGGGACATATGAAAATAAGAAAAAGAGAGAGGGAGGGAAGAAGAAAGTGGAGGGGAGAAAAGGAAGGCAGGCAGGATGGCAGGAAGGCAGGAAGGCAGGATGGCAGCTAGACAGGAAGGCAGGCAGGAAGGCAGGCAGGAAGGAAGGAACTGACGTTTTCACCAAGAGGATTCCTGTCCCTGTTAAATCTATGCATTCAGTATCTTCCCAGTTGTAGAACCCTGCCGGCCCCTAGTTAAGGAGGAAGCCATCCAATTAGGAAGCGGCCCAGTGTCTGGTGTAGTCTGGTGCTCCAATAAAATATTGACACCTGCTAGGTTACTGAACAGGGGAAAGACAAAGAAATTTTTCATTAAAAATGGGTAACACATGGATCAGGTATTTCCGAAATTGTTGTGTACAAATCTAAAGTGATCTGCTGANAAATATACATTTTTTATTTTCAATAGCTTTAGGGGTCTAGGTGGTTTTTGGGTGCATGGGTGGATTGCACAGTGGTGAAGTCTGGGATTTTAGTGCACCTGCCACCCGAGTAGCGTACATTGTACCCAATAGGTAGTTTTTCATCCCTCATCCCGGTCCCACCCTTCCTGCTTCGGAGTCTCCAATGTCCATTATACAATTCTGTAGGCCTCTGTATACCCATAGCTTAGTTCCCAACTCCTGTTTTGCCTTTGGTGCAATAGCAATCAATTGCAGATTCTACATCTGCTGATAATTGAAATAACTCTCTTTTGCTCTATTTACAACACCTCTGATGTAGCTTATGTTTTTATTTGGAATTCTACAATACTGTCATCATTTTTAAAAACTAGATTTAAAGTGGATTATTCACTAAAACATCATTTTTAGTGAGAAAAATGGATTCCATAACCTTACCATTGTCTAAAAAATACACAAAGTTTGATGTCAATGAATTCCCTTAAAAATGCCCCACGGATAATACCCATTATTAATAACCTGATGTGCAACTTCGATGTGCTTTTTAAAATGCATATAACCAATGGACACACACACACACACACAAACATGCATTCCTACTATTTTATTATTGGCTTAATGGTGGCCCAGTAACAATCAACTGTAGAGTTTCTTACTATGAACTGTTCCTGCTGTGCACCTTTTTATGCACACGTGTAATTATTTTTATAAAATTTATATAAAATATATCTGTGGTGATCTATTTGACAATTCTTAATATAATACATATTACCAAATTATTTTCTATGAACTTTACCTCAATTTACAGTCTTCCCAGCAATAAATGAGGAGGGTGAGAAGGGAGGGAGGGAGGAAAGGAAGGAAATAAGGAAGGAAGAAAATGAAGGAAGGAAAAGGCAGGCAGGAAGCAAGGGATGGAGGGAGATAAGGAAAGAAGGAAAAGAGGGAGGGAGGGAAGAAGGAAGGAAGAGAGAAAAAATTTTTCTACTTTTTCTTCTTCATGACATTGCATCATAGAAAACTTGTTTCCAATATCATAGATTAAAATCCCTTATTACCATTTTTATTTACATTTTTTGACTTCTAGCAAACCTGAGAACTTGAATGTATTTTTAAAGATAAGTTCATTGATCTTTTGTCATTCTAGTTACTTTTCTATTGTAGAAACGTCTTTGCATATTAGCATATTAGTGAAATCTATCTATATTTCTATATTGTGGTATGTAGTTGACATAATTTCTTATAGTCTGGTGTTTATGTTATGATTCTATAATGCACTATTTATGAACCCAATCTGTGTAGTCCTCTAAATGGATCCTCTTGTCACCCTTCATCTCCATAATTTTTGTAATTGTAAGCATGATAGTTTTGTTTGTTTTTAAAAACACAATTATTCTCTTATTTTCCAGTGTGTAAAGATCACTCAACCCCTGTTCCTACTTTTCATCAATCCTATTCACTTTGATTTTTCAGCTTCTTGTGATCAAAAACAGGAGATAATTTCCATATTAGACAGATCTCCTCGATTCCCATGAGGCCCTCCAGAACTAATCCTGGGGAATGAATTTTTATGCCTGCCATCTCTCTCCTCTTCACCTCCAGACTTCAGGAATGAACTTCAGGGCTGCTCACAAGCAATACTAGGTGCATACTTATTAATAATCAGCTGCCTACATGTGCTCACTTACCAAAACACTCACCAAGGGTTCCACGCTCTGTACACAATTCCATGAGTGTTGGACTCGGTATTTTCGAATAGTGGGCATTCCACGACCCTTTTATTTGCGTCTTTTCCATTGTGAACTTGGTGATGTTTGCTTACTTATCTTTTTTTCACTCTCTTTCACTTTTCTTATGTCTTACAGGTAATTCTTTGAGAAAATTAAGGTGAATGGGGATAGATATATGACCAGCATTTTCTACGTAAAAGTCATTTGTATATTTCAAAGAGCTGAAAACATTCAATATAATGTTCATGAGAAAAGGAGAACTGACTCTCCCAGATCTAAAGAGTTGTGTAGAGTTGTTCAAAGTTTCACATCTATTGGGCCACTGCTTTTTATTTAATTGGCTGCCTTTTCAATGTCTTGGGAATGAGACAAACTCTAGCCCAAAGAGTTCCCTAAACTTCAGGGAACAGATAGTAAGCCTTCCGGGAGGTTCTATTTCATTTTCCACGCCCAGAGTTAAGGCAAGAAGTGAACCTATTCCTCACAACCTCTCCCTATATACCAGATAGGAGTAAAGCCCAAAGAGTTGAAAATAACATTTCACTAAGTTTTACTCCTAACTCTCTTATTTTCTCAACATCTGGGATGAACTAAGAGTCACAAGGCTGATTTTTGCAAATACTGTATGGTGATCTTATAACTTTCATTTTACAACGGAGGAGTACTTGTGTTATTTTTTCTTGAGATCTCAGCAGAAGCCAAGACTAAATTAGTTCTATTTTAACATCATATTTCAAGAAGAAGTACGTTTTATGGTATGATTTTGAGCAAGTAAATGTGTTCATAAAGAGAGATTGTGTTTAATTTATCATTAACAGAAGATTGTGGTCATCATTGTCAAGTCTGGACTATTCTTTTTTAAATATTTGAGAATGAGCAATTAATTTTGCAATTGAATATTGTCAATTGGGAAAGAAAAGTAACTAATTCAATCAAAGTGTGTTTTATATTCTTCAACACCTGTTGCTTAACTTGCTATAATATTTTCTTATATTATAAGAAAATGAAAAATGTATATTACCGGTAAGGATGCAAGTCAAAATAGGTAAATAAGTCAAATTATATCATCATGAAAGTAGTTTCAGAATAGGATACAGGCAGATCACAAAAGCAAGACAACACTAAACTAAACTAAGCTAAGGTTTTTAGACATAGTAGTTTTTATAACGGTTATTTGATCAATTATCTGTTTCAAACTTATACCTTTATTTTCAGTATTTTTTAAGTTATCAAAATTTGAAGGTGAAATAAATTACTATACACGCTCAAGGGAAGGAAGTGCGTTCTGATTTTTTTAATTGATTAGGCAAAAATGTAAGTGGTGCTCAAAGATGCAAGTCAGCCGATTGATACGTGTTTGAAGAATGTGAAATACTTTTATGCTTCAAAGGGCTGAGAAAAGCAACACAGCATGAAGGGAGGTGAAGTGAAACCTCTCAGAGGTCTTAATAGCCATTCCCTATAGTTAAGGGGCTCGAAGGGCTAGGATCTGACTTATACCTAAGACATCTGAAGAGCAGATGACAAGGTTCTTAGCTAAGAAAGCAAAGGATATATGGACTATCTTAAGCTCATAGAGAGTCCATGATGCAGTCTTTCCTGTGGATCCTACAAAAGAGAAATCTAACCTGAAGACAGCTCATATCTTGCAGATGATTGAAAAGGCAATATAATCTAGCAAGAAGAGGTTCCATGGAGAAAGGAGATATAAGTGAAATATTGCCAGGCATCAAAGGCAGAGGAGACTCGGGGATGCTACCATCCCCAAAGAACCTGTATGAGTGTTGCATAAAAAAACAAGTCGCCTTTAGACACCTGCCCAGCCAACAGCATGCTGTACATGAAACAGCACTTTTGAGTATTATAGGAGTCTGATATTTTAAAGGAAAATCAGGTTGTCTTTTGTAATTAGAAGGAAATCACAGAATTTTGTTTGTTTTTTGTGTGATCTGGGAGTGACCAGAATAGCTGAATCACCGAACCAAGTCAGGGAACGCTTTCTAGCCCAAAGAATTGGATTCAATTGAATGTTAACATTTTCCTTTGTTGCATTTAGGATTCTTGTTCAATGTAACAGTGACAATATCAAGTTGTTAACAGACTTCATAGAACTAAAACCAAACCTCTTTGTGTTTTCTGTTTGAGAACATCATTTACAGTCTAATTAGAACAAGTGACACTATCAAGTTGTTAACAGACATTATAGAACTAAAACCAAACCTCTTAGTGTTTTCTGCTTGAGCACATCATACACAGTCTAATTAGACTAGTCAAATTTTATGTAATTACAAACATTAGAAATTGTTTTAAAATTGAACATTAAATTACTTTAATTTCCAATATTT
>NW_016812367.1:2486924-2498944 GCF_001698545.2 Rhinopithecus bieti | reverse complement strand
CAAAGTAGTCACCTAGAGGTGCCACTCAATCTATAGCATGGTGTTTAGAAATTGAGGGAGCCAGGGAATATTTAGCCTCTGCTCTCTGAGACCTCAGCCAGGTACAAAGAAGAGATGCAGAACCTCATTTCAGGTTGTATTATGTATACCAGCAGCACCAAAATGTGCCTGGGAATCACAGGGGTCAGAAATTTACCTCTGAGGCAGGTATGGCTGAAGCTTTATGAAAAGAGATGGGGCCTGTGCCAGGCCTAGATGTGGGCAAAGGAGGATGTGTCAGGAAGCAGAAAGAGTATCAGCAAAGGTGCTGCTGTGAGGCATGTGGGCAGTGTTTGGGGAACAGCAGGGGCTTTCTATGTCAGGTTTACAGCATCTGTGGGAGGCTGCATTGGTAAATAAGCCCAGAGAAGTAGGCTGGAGCTACTTAAATTACAAGTATACATGGCTTCGAAGGCCAGCTGAGTGGTATAAATAGAAACTATAAATAGTATCACATTTATTGAGGACAGCTTTTGCTACCAAAACAGTTTTTAAATTTTTTTGGATTGTGTAATTGGTGGATAAAGATTTATTGACCTAAATGTATCCAATCTTAGAGTGTTTTAATATGCTAGATTATTGGAGGTGAAATGGCTAAGTCAAAGGTGATGATTGTTTTTGAGACTCTTAATGTTAATTGCAAAATTAACCTATAAAAAGGCAGTGCCAGCTTCGACCATGACTGAGAGCTCTAGTCTTGTCCTTGCTGAGCTGGGTGTTACAACATTGAAACCTTCTGCAGTGTCCTCCCTCCCTCTCTGTCTCTTTCTTTCTCTCTCCTCCCTTCTTCCCTTTCTTCCTTTTACATCTCTTAGAATAGGCTCATCTGTACTTTTTTGATAGAGGTAACCATTTGCCACACCATTTTCTGAAGGGCCTGCTCTCTTCCCATTCATTTGTGATGGCACATTTATCCTACCCTAAGTTTTGATAACGTGTCAGAATCTTTCTGTCCTGTCCTCTCAAAGAGGTTAAATTTTTTTATAATGACTTATAATTGTCTGAAGTTATAATAGTTTTCTCATGTCAAATATAAAAACAGGCCAGTTGAGGTGGCTTATGCCTATAATCCCAGCACTTTGGTATGCCAAGGTGGGTGGAACGCTTGAGTCCAGGAGTTCGAGACCAGTCTGGACAACGTGGGGCAACACCATTTCTACAAAAAAAAAAAAAAATTATCCAGGCCAGGTGGTGCACACGTGTAGTCCCAGTTACTCAGGAGGCTGAGGTGGGAGGATGGCTTGAGCCTGGGAGGTGAAGATTGCAGTGAGCTGAGATCACACCACTGCACTTCAGTCTAGGCAACAGAATGAGACTCTGGAATCTCAAANCGTCTGTAGTCCCAGCTACTTGGGAGGCTGAGGCAGGAGGATTGTTTGAGCTCAGGAGGTTGAGGCTGCAGTAAGCCATGACTGCACCACTGCACTCCAGCCTGGGTGACAGAGCGAGACCCTGTCTTAAAAAAAAAAAAGTTTATTAATATTAATACCAGTTAGAAATCTAGTTGTTCATTGCAGAACTAAACCAGTTTATAGCAGAAATGAGCACTGGGAGGGAAATGTTACTCCAGGCCTTGAACCCTTAGCCAGCAGCTGTGTGTCCTTCAGGGTTCTGTGGTTCCTGGTCCCAGAGAAATCACTTGCTCCAATGTAACGAGTAAAGAGTTCTTTAGGTGATGGCTGCTGGGCCCAGCTTTGCTGTTGTCTTTGCTGTCTCATAAGCCTCGTGTTGCTCAAGTTCAGTTGTGTATTAGTACACTAACTGTACTGTGAGCTTCTCCAAGCATGTGCAAGCAATTTGAGAGGAGCCTTTTAAGGATGTTTTATTGGGTGGGTCAGGTAAGGGAAATAACATGGGGGCAAGAAGGAAAGTTATTAATTCATGTGAAACTACCAGTCCTTCATCACCTAACTTGTGATTTACAGACACTGAGCACATTGCAGGTTGAGAAGTATGCTTGGTCCTTTTTGTAGCCTTATGCTGTGCTCTTAAAAGGCGTGAGTGTGCTGCTTTTTCTCACCATTTTGTTTCTTGTAGATTGTTGTCCTTGATGCTGGAAAACATTTTGAAGACAAGACTCTAAACAGTGACCTATGCCTCACTAGTTTATCGGAAAATGAGAAACTTACATTACTGACAAGCTTGGAAGTTTCTTCTGTCCTGCAGTGGCCTGCGTTTCCCTGGTCTTTACCTTGCCACTCTGCTTTTTTCTCCTTTTTTGTGGCAGCAGTTATGATGCCAACTTTTAGGGTTTCTTCGTCCTCCTCTTTTCTTCCTACCTGGCAGCATTCAAATGGCCACTTCTATTAAGTGATGGAATTCAAGAATTTATTTATTTATTAATCCTGATATGGTTTCACTCATCCCTCAGTTTAGGGTACAAAGTAGGTTCACCGGGAGGCTGCCACTCAGTATACAGCACTGTTATAGGAAATTGAGGGATGCCCATGAAATGTTTAGCCACCGCATCTCTGAGGCCCTCAGCCAGGTGCAAAGAGGAGATTGCAGAACGCATTTCAGGTTGTGTTTATGTACATCCAGCAGCACCAAAATGTGCCTGGGGGGGAATCATGGCCGGTCAGAATTTTGAGGCCAGGTGATGGCTGACGGCTTATGAAAAAAAGACTGGAGGTCTGTGCCAGGCCTTAGATGTGGGAGAAGGAGGATGCTCGTCCAGGACAGCAGAAAGAGTATCACCAAGAAGTGCTGTGTGGGCATTGTGGGCCGTGTTTTGGGGAACAACCAGTGGCTTTGAGTGTGTCAGGTTTTGCAGCACCGTGTGGGAGGCTGGCATGGCAAATAAGCCCCAAGAGCAGTACGGACTTGGTGGGTCACTTAAATTAAAATTAAAAGTAGTGGTATGGCTTTGAAAGGCCAGTGTAGTAGTATAAATAGAGACTATATAACCAGTGATCACATTTATTTGAAGGGAACAGCCTTTTGCTGCCAAAGGACGTTTTGAGACGTTTTTGGATTGATGTAGGTTGCGTGGGTAAAGAATTATTGACCTAAATGATTCGTTTCTTTTGATGTGTTGGTTTATAGGTTATGCTAGATTATTGGAGGTGAAAAATTTAAGTCAAAGGCGATGAGTGTTTTTGAGATCTTAATGTAGAATTGCAAAATGAACCTCTGGGGAAAAAAAGCACAGTGCCAGCTTAGGACCCGGACTGAGAGCTCTTGTTTTATCTTGTCCTGCTGAGGCTGTGTGTTACAACATTGAAACCTTCCGCAGGTGTTGGCTTCTCTCTCTCTCTCTCTCATATCTCCTCCTCCCTCCCTTCCTTTCTCTTCACTTCTCTTAGGGATAGGCTCATCTGTACTGTTTTGACAGAACGGATAACCATTTGTCACACCATTTTCCGTAAGGGATGCTGTCCTTCCCATTCATGGGTGACGGCACATGTTATTCATACCCTAAGCGGTTGATAATGTGTCAGTGATCTTTCTGACCTGGTCCTCTCAAAGAGTGTTAAGTATTTTTCTATAATGACTTATAACTGGACTGAAGTTTATAATAGTTTCTGAATGTACAGAATTGAAAAATAGGGCGGGTGCGGTGGCTCACGCCTGTAATCCCAGCATTTGGGAGGCCCAGAGGCATGCGTGGAACGCTTGTTGAGTCCAGGAGTTGAGACCAGCCTGACAACCATGGGGAAAGACCCCATCTCTACAAAACAAAAACAAAAGAAAAATTATCCGCGGTGTGGTGTTGCAGGCATGTCAGTCCCAGTCTACTCAGGAGGCTGGGAGTGGGAGGATGGCTTGGGAGCCTGGGATGTGGAAGATTGCAGTGAGCTGAGATCACACACTGCACTTCAGTCTAGGCACAGAAGTGAGACTCAGTCTGTCTCAAAAAAAAAAAAAAAAAGTGTAACACTTTATGGGGACTGATTTATGTCTGATCGGTATTTTTGATTACAAATTGTTTGAGTCACTACTTTAAAGCCTGTATTATTTTTTTCTTAATTTTATTGACTCATTTATGTCTTAGTCTTTTTTATTACAAATTGTTTATTGTTTAGTCACTACCTTAGAGCATGTTTTATTTTTTCTTAATTTTATTGACTTATTTATGTCTTAGCCCTTTTTATTACAAATTATTGTTTAGTCACTACTTTAGAGTCTGTTTTATTTTTTCTTAATTTTATTAAAGGACGATATTGATGATGAAATATCTTACAAAGATCATTTAGAGGTTTATTTTGAACAACTGACAATTCCAGGAATGATGGAATAAAACATATGAAGTAGAAGAACTGGAACCTCCAGAAAAAATACTTCAAGTTACCTACAAGTGATCTTAGTCAGGTATGTTACAGTCTTAATGGCTTTTCAGAAATTTGACAGAAAATTACTATTGATTTTCATTGGATGTTTACATGAATTTTAAGCCTTTGGTTTTCTTTTTAACTTGATTTTTTACAGGTATGAATTGATAAAAAATGCCTGCACTTTCCCTCCTTCCTATCTTTCCCTTGCCTACAGAAAATTAAAAGGCAAAACAATGGACATTTACATATTCTTCATTCAGATTAACCAGTGGCTAGCATTTGCCACCTTTGCATTTTCTTTCTGTTTCCATAAGTACGTTCTTCTCTGAATCATTTGAAAGTAAGTTGCAGAGAGCATGATGTTTTGCCCCAACACGTCAGCATTTATCTCTTGTGAATAATGACATATTTCTACATAATTGCAATTGTACCATCTAACTATAATACAGCAATTTGATGTGCAGCCCATATTCAGATTTACCAAGTTGTCTCCAAAATATTCTTTATTTTTGTTTTAGATCCACAGTTTAATCAAAGATTAACCTTGCCTTTGGTTGTCATGTCTCTCTATTCTTTTACTTTGGAGTAGTTCTTTCAATACATGAAACATTTTGAAAAATCTAGGCTCTTTGTTTTGTACAGTGACCCATAATCTAGATATATCTGATTGCTTTTTTCTTCTCCTGGCTAGAATAGATTGAGCATTTTGGCAAGAATACAGATTAAACAGTGTTCTCATGAGTGGATCCAGATTAAACAGTGAATAATCCCTAATCCAGATTAGGCAGTGTTGGGTACTTATTGCCTCACACCAGGAGATTTTGAGTCTGTCCCACGATTGGTGATTCTATGTTTAATAATTTTGGTTGAGGTGGGGTGGTGTCCACTGGACATCTCTTTGTGAAGGTAGCTTTTCCCTTTTGTTCTTAGTCATCTGTGGGATGAGACATCAAAGCACTGTGAACATCTTATTCCCCGGCAACCTTCATGAGCTGGTTTCAGCGTCATTGCTGAAGCCTCTTGGAAACATTGATTACACCCGTGGTTCCAATGGTGATTTTTCTCATTCCTTTTATATTGATTACCTGCCTCCTTCAATGAAGTAGATGTTGTCTCTTCCCCATGTTTTACCCTTCAAAATGTTTAATTTTAATTTAAGTGATTAATGCAGCTAAGTTATTCTTTCAACAGGCAAATGAAAACAGTAGCCTAAAGTGCTGGTTTCAACCAGAAAATAACAGCTATGATTTCTCATGGCTCACACTCTTCTGAAACGACTCAGGAAGAGGCTGAGAAAGGCCATGTTGTTTGTCTACCTGGGACTAGTGAGTAGAGAAATAGGATTCCTTTGTTCTTAAATTCTACTTTTGACTTTACTTTTAAAATATAATTTCTTTCATATGATTTAGCTCATACCTATAATCTTAGCATTTTGGGATGCCAAAGAGGGAGAATCACTTGAGCCCAGGAGTTTGAGACCAGCCTAGGCATCATAGGGAGACTCTGTACAGACACACACACACACACACACACAAACACACACACACACCGGGAATGATGGTATGCGACTGTGGTCCCAGCTACCTGAGAGGCTGAGGTTGGAGAATCATTTGGGCCCAGGAGGTGGAGGTTCCAGTGAACTGTGATTGCGCCACTGCACTCCAGCCTGGGTGACAGAGCAAGACCCTGTCTCACAAAAGAAAAAGAAGAAGAGACCATCTATTAGTCTTCTTGATTTCTGTCAAAATATGATATGTGATAGTTGATAAGCTTTATGCATATGTCAATCTGTGGCCATTTAATTTTGGGTTAAGGACTTGTTCTATTATAGTACAGTAATCATTTTACTAATTAATGACTATTTGTCATTAAAAACAATATATTTAGTTTTAATACAGTTGAGTACTCACACATTTCTGGGGAAACTTAGTCAGGACATTTCAACTGAGAATTGTCAAACAGGCATGCTGCTCTGTGGTGCAGCTCTTATGCAGACAACTCCCTTCATGTAATTTAGTAGGAAAATGATAGAAATACTTGTAAACTATAAAGTAAAGCAGAATTCTGGTTATTGAATCACAGCACCTACTGAAGGAAGTTCTCAAGTTCTGATTGAGTTCTAAAAGTTTTTTGAAGATTGGAATTCTTCATATGTAAGTAAAAACAATTTCTGATGACCCATTTCTAGTCCATCTTCTAAAGAAGTATTTAACCTGGGCCATGCGTGGTGGCTCATGCCTGTAATCCCAGCACTTTGGGAGGCCAAGGCGGGTGGATCACAAGGTCAAGAGATCAAGACCATTCTGGCCAACATGGTGAAACCCCATCTCTACTAAAATACAAAAATTAGCTGGGCATGGTGGTGCGTGCCTGTAGTCCCAGCTACTCAGGAGGCTGAGGCAGGAGAATCACTTGAACCTGGGAAGCAGAGGTTACAGTGAGCCGAGATTGCGCCACTGCACTCCAGCCTGGCAACAGAGCAAGACACTGTCTCAAAAAAAAAAAAAGAAAAAGAAAAAGAAAAGTATTTAATCTGAGCTGGGCATGATGGCTCACTCCTGTAATCTCAGCAATTTTAGAGGCCAAGTCATGAGGGTTACTTGAAACCAGAAGTTTGACACCAGCCTAAACAACAATAGCAAGACCCCATCGCTACAAAAAAAAAAAAAATTTAAATTAGCTGCGCAGGAGGCTGAGTTGGGAGGATCACTTGAGCTTAGGAGTTGGAGGTTGCAGAAAGCTATGATCATGCCACTACACTCCAGGCTGGATGACAGTGAGACCTTGTCTCTGAAACACAAACAAAACTAACAAAAAAAGTGTTTATAGGAGGCTCCCAGCAATCTTAGCCTGAAGCCATGGAAGAACAGCAATCTTAGCCTGAAGCCATGAAGGAAGGTGTAGTGTGAAGGCAAGTGCAGAGTGGCCTCTGGCAGCTGAGGATCAGGACAGGATGTGGAATGAACATCTGTATCAAAGCTTTATTGCTTGGATTGGGAAAAAAATTCCTATATGTAGGTCAGCCTTAAAGTATACCCTTTCATAAAATATTATCTTTCCCATATTTTGAGGCCATGCAATTTGTGCTACCTGAAGAAACAGTATTGTGTCCTTGATTTGATGAGATCAGTAGCTTTCTTAGCTTATTGAGTGACATCTACAGAACTCAAACAGAGGCTACATATTAAGTGAATTTATATCTTTCTTGTTATAGTATTATTGTGTATAAGAAATAGAGATGGCCGGGTGCATTAGCTCACACCTGTAATCTCAGCACTTTGGGAGACTGAGGTAGATGGATCACAAGGTCAGGAGTTCGAGACCAGCCTGGCCAACATGGTAAAACCCTGTCTCTACTAAAAAAAAAAATACAACAATTAGCAGGACCTGGTGGCATGTACCTGTAATCCCAGCTACTTGGAAGCTGAGACAGGAGAATTGCTTGAACCCGGGAGGCAGAGATTGCGGTCAGCCAAGATCGCACCACTGGACTCCAGCCTGGGGGACAGAGCAAGACTCTGTCAGAAAGAAAGAAAGAGAGGGAGGGAAGGGGAGGGAGGGGAGGGGACAGGGAGGAAGGGGAGGGGGAAGGGAAAGGAGAGAAGAGAAGAGAAGAGACAGAAGAGAAGGGAGAGAGAAGAGAAGTGAAGAGCAATGAGAGTGAAACTTCAAAGAGAAGAGCAATGAGAGTGAAATGAAATCTGAAGGAACAAAGGAAGGAAGGAAGGAGAGAGAGAGAAAGAAAAAGAAGGAAAGGAAGAAAGAAAAAGAAAGAAAAAAAGAAAGAAGAAAAAGAAAGAAAGGAAAGAAGAAAGAAGAAGGAGGGAGGGAGACAGAAGGGAGGGGAGGGGAGGGGAAGGGAGAGAAGAGAAGAGCAATGAGAGCGAAACTTCATCGGAAGGAACAGAGGAAGGAAGGAAAGAAGGAAGGAGAGAGAAAAGAGAAAGAAAAAGAAGGAAAGAAAGAGAAGGAAAGAGGAAGGAAGGAAGGAAGGAAGGAAGGAAGGAAGGAAGGAAGGAAGGAAGGAAGGAAGGAAGGAAGGAAAGAAAAAGGAAAGAAAAGAGAAAGAAAAAGTGAGGGTTTGTCCTCCAACTGATGTCAGCTGGGGGGAGTTTCAGGTGCATGGTGCTGTCATGTGTTCAAAGTGCTCCTTACCTAAAAGGAAAATCACAAAATGAAATTATCAAGGGAATTTTAGGTATCAGCTTTATATTTGTGTAAATTATTTGTAGAGTTGGATTTTAAGAGTTTTGCCTCCTTCGCAATTCTCCCATTGTGTTTTTTTTCTTTTATGTGTATCTTATTACCTATTGTTACATAAGTATTCTTCACCTATTAGAATCTGTCATTGTCCTCTGCTCCATTTCTTCAGCAGTCAGGACCATCCATGGTTTCCCCACCATCCAGCATTTTCTCCTAATACTGTTACAGTTTTATTAACTATGACGTGAGTTTTGCATATGGGTTACTTTTTTCTCACTTAGACCCACTTTTCCAGTATTTACTAAAAGAATTCTTACTTTTTTTGCTTTATTCTGTACATCTCTGTTTTGCACATATTAAATATATTTGTAACTTTAAATTGTAAAATATATGTAACATAAACTTTACCATCTAATCATTTTTAAGTGTACAGTTCAGTAATGTTAAGTACATTTATCAGGGCTGTTCAATGTTTTGGCTTCTTTGGACCACATTGGAAGAATTGTCGTGGACCACACATAAAATAGGCTAACACTAATGATAGCTAATGAGCGAAAGAAAGACAGAGAGAGAGAGAGAGAGAGAGAAAAGAAAGAAAGAAAGAAAGCTGTATGCATAAATGCATAAATCTTGTTGAGTTTTTGATTGTTTGTTTTGACATGAACTTTGGTGGACACCTTTCAACCCTAACAGTCAGATCTAAGATTCTTAGTTGAAAGGATTTCCCCACTCAGTACTTTGAATTAATCAACCCTACTGCCTTCTGGCCTCCCAGGTTTCTGGTAAGGAATCTAGTGATAATCTGACTGAGGATCCTTTGTATGTAAGAAGTAGCTTCTCCCTTGTTTCATTCAAGGTTCTTTGTCTTTTGATACCTTAATTATAATGTGTCTTGATTGATATACTTTAAATTTATCCTATTTTGAGTTTGTTGAGCTTCTTGGTTTCTGTGAAAGTAAGTTTTTATAGAGACAGAGACTCATGGCCAGGTGCAGTGGCTCACGCCTGTAATCCCAGCACTTTGGGAGACCAGCCAAGGCCGGTGGATCACCTGAGGTTGGGAGGTTGAGACCAGTCTAACCAACATGGAGAAACCCTGTCTCTACTAAAAATACAAAATTAGCTGGGCATGGCAGTGCATGCCTATAATCCCAGCTACTCGGGAGGCTGAGGCAACAGAATCGCTTGAACCCAGGAGGCAGAAGTTGCAGTGAGCTGAGATTGCACCCTTGCAACAAGAGCAAAACTTTGTCTCAAAAAAAAAAAAAAAAAAAAAAAGACAGGGTCTCACTCAGTCACCCAGGCTGAAAGGGCTCAAGCAATCCTTTCACGTGGTCCTCCTGAGTCGCTGAGATTGTACCTGCGCACCACCATACCAGCTTTTCATTTTAATTATGATTTTTTCATAAAGACAGGGTCTCACTATGTTTCCCAGGCTGACCTTGAATTCCTGGCCTGTAACAACCCTTCCACATTGGCCTCCCAAAGCACTGAGGTTACAGGTGGGAGCCACCATGCCAAGCCTTGGATATTTACAATGTTTTAAATCAAATTTGGGAAGTTTCTTAGATTGTCATTATTTCTTCAGATGTTCTTTTATTCCCTCTGTCTGTTCTGTGATTCTTACAAACTGTTGTTGGTCCACTTGATGCTGTCCCACAGGTTCCTTAAGCTCAGTTGATATTCCTGCAACCATTTTCTTTCTGTTTCTGACACAGGATTATTTCAATTGTTTTGTCTTCAGATTTGCTAATTCTTTCCTCTGCTTGGTCAAATCTGTTTTTAATCCCTTCTAATAATTTTTTTTTTTTTTTTTTTTTTTTGAGACGGAGTTTCTCTCTGTCACCCAGGCTGGAGTGCAGTAGTGCAATCTCAGCTCAATGCAACCTCCACCCCCCGGGTTCACACGTTCTCCTGCCTCAGCCACCCAAGTAGCTGGGACTATAGGTGCCGGCCACCTCTCCCGGCTAACTTTTGTATTTTTAGTAGAGATGGAGTTTTATCATGTTGCCCAGGCTGGTGTCAATCTCCAGACCTCTTGATCTGCCCGCCTCAGCCTCCCAAAGTGCTTGGATTGTAGGCGTGAGCCACTGTGCCCAGCCCCTTCTGGTAAAATTCTTTTATTTCAGGTATTTTAATTTTTAGTTGCAGAATTTCTTTTTGATTGCTTTTAATAATTATCTCTTTATTGAGGTTCTTATTTTGCTCACAAGTCATTTTCCTGTAGTGCCCATGTCTTTCTTTAGCTCTTTGGGCATCTTTAAGAGTTATGGTTAAGTTTTTGTCTAATAAATATGCCTGATATCTGAGTATCCTCAGTTGTATTTTATATTCACTTAGTTCCTTTTAATGGGCCATACTTTCCAGTTTCTTTGTGTGCCTTGTGATTTGTTTTTGTTATAAACTGGATATTTTAAACTTAAAAATTGGTAACTCAGGAAGTTAGATTCCCTTTTACTCCAGGATTTACTTTTACTTTTTTTTTTTTTTTTTTGTGATGGAGTCTTGCTCTGTCCCCCAAGCTGGAGTGTAAAGGCGCGATCTCGGCAAGAATTCAAGATTTATTCTGTGGAGCCAAAGGAATTGTTGATAAATTCTGTGGAGGAAATTAGGGTTATTGGAGGGAGTGTTTATTAAAACTATTTCGCTAAGAGTCTGACTTTGATATAATAGATGTAAGAAGTCACCGTTCATTTTTTTTTTTGAACTTAGCTTTGAAAGTGAAATGTTATCTTGTTCAGTGTAGTGAATTTTTTAAAATAAAATAAATACTTAGGAGAGGTGGATCTTTCTGGATTGTGCAGGACTTTTGAGAGTACGACAGAAGTTGAAGAGCAACGACCTAACATATTACACTAATGAATAAGACACTGAATTGTGGAAAAATGACCTATTATTCAGAATTTTTATTTTGGCGTTGTTACAAAGTTTTATTTGCATTCACATTACTGGATCAAGGAAGACATTCTTAAGTGAAGACTAAGAAAAAGCTGAGTGTATTTCCTGAGTTGAAATTGTAGGTGTGTCTTGTGATAGTTTGTGAGAAAGACAAGTGGAAGTCGCCTCCGCGTTAGCAGCTGCTTGAACACGAGCCTTCCTGAAACTTTCATGCAAGTTGGTAGGAGCATCCCTCATCTTCATACCGATTTTCAAGGATGTGTTTATTTTGTAAAATAAAGTGCTGTTATACTGTAAGTTTTAGGAGGCAGGAGTTTTTGTTTTTTGCTTACTAATATGTCACTGATGGTCAAACAGTATGTAGTGCAAAGTAGATATTTAATTATTGAAGAAATAAAGTGTCATTTCTGTGTTGTTTTAATTTGGATTTATTAGTAAGGGCAACTTATTTGACTGTTAGTTCTGATGATTAAAAGGTAGTGAGCAGTAAGGAAATAAAAGGTTCTACGTGGGCCGTGCATAGTGGCTCATGCCTGTAATCCCAGCACTTTGGGAGGCCAAGGCAGGAGGATCACAAGGTCAGGAGATTGAGACCATCCTGGCTAA
>NW_016812367.1:2456723-2486770 GCF_001698545.2 Rhinopithecus bieti | reverse complement strand
ACCAAAAAAAAAAAAAAAAACATTAGCTGGGAGTGGTGGCGGGCACCTGTAGTCCCAGCTACTTGGGAGGCTGAGGCAGGAGAATGGCGTGAACCCGGGAGGCAGACTTTGCAGTGAGCCGAGATCGTGCCACTGCACTCCAGGCTGGGCAACACAGCAAGATTCCCGTCTCAAAAAAAAAAAAAAAAAAGGTATTATGTGGACTTTGAAGGTCATCTCTATCAATTTGAGGTTGAATGGGAAGAACAGTTTTGTTGACATCCTTTAGCTGTGTTACAGGTACAATTTTGTTTTTTACTCAGGCAAAAGAAAATGTGTGTGTGTGTTAAATACAGTCAGCCCCCTTTATCTGTGGGTCCTGCATCCTCGCTTTCTACCAACCTCAGATCAAAAATATTCCAGAAAAAAAAGGATGGTTGCATCTGTACTGAACATGTACAAACTTTTTTTCTTGTCATTATTCTTTATGCAATAAAGTATAACAACTATTTATTTAGCATCTCCATTGTATTAGGTATTGTGAGTAATCTAGAGATTATTTGAAGGGTATTGGAGGATGTGTCCAGGCTGAAGGCAAGTACTATGGCATTTTATGTCAGGGACACCTACAGATTTTTGTATCCAGCCGTGGATCCTGTACAGTTTAACATTTCCACACGCTGAGGGTATGATGGTTCTGGGTTGGGTTGGGCCCCCATGTTTGAGGAAGTGTGCCCATCATGATTGTACACCCTTGTTGTAAACTTTGGATATGTCTATTTTGATATTTAAAACATTTTCGGATTAAGTCTGAAAAATGCCAAGATACTAATAATATTTTAAAGGGGAATTGATAGAACTCATTATTAGAACTTTCTAATAGTAGAAAGGAAGTCTATTTATTTTATGAAATTGTCAGTTCATCTTAAGATCTAATAGTCTTTTCCAATTAGCAGCGACTTAATTCAGACTACCTCAAAAGAATAATTTAACGTTTATTTTGTAGAAAAGAGCAATTTTAAAATAGCCTGGGAAAACTTAGGTAAGTTTTCCTTAATCCTGACTCTTAATTTGTGGCTACAAGTGGCAATGATGTGAACATAAGTTGTGCTATTTATTAATATATTGCTTTTCATAAATCAGTCCCTTCTTTGTAATTAGGTAAAAAGAGAAAGACATTCTTGATTTTGGTGACTAGGGTTGTAGATGCTGGGAAGCTTTGTCACTAAAATTGATGAACCAGATGCACGTCACCAGCCAATCACGCTGATTCTTAATGCTGTAAGTATGAACATACAGTATAAAACTGTTGATAGAATACATCGGTCTTATGAAATGAAATGTTTTGGTTAAGGATTTTTTAAACAAATTTCACATTACACTACTGACTTTACTAAATCTGAGTCTTGTATTTCTGAACAGGGCACCATGGCCTGGCACCGTCACGTTTTCCAAGGAACCTGCCGGAGCTCCGGTGGAAGCTGCTCCTTGGGCCAATGGAGGCTCTTAGCTGGTAGGCCCTTCTTTAGTCACCACAGGATGCCTGCCATTCATGAACAGAAAGGAGAGGACGGGCTTTGAATAAAACACAGGTAAGTTTCCCAACTGCGTTTCTTTCATTAATATTTCAGTCTTGGCCAGGCAAAGTGTCTCACGTCTGTAATCTCAGCATTTTGGGAGGCCAAGGTGGGCAGATCATGAGGTCAGGAGATAGAGACCATCCTGGCCGACATGGAGAAACCCTGTCTCTACTTTTCAGTACAAAATTAGCCGGGCGTGGTGGCGCGTGCCTGTAATCCCAGCTACTCGGGAGGCTGAGGCTGAGGCAGGAGAAACACTTGAACCCAGGAGGCGGAGGTTGTGGTGAGCCGAGATGGCACCATTACACTCCAGCCTGGGCAACAAGGGCGAAACTCCTTCTCAAAAAAAAAAAAAAAAAAACAGCTCCTCTGAGTTGCACATGGCTTGTCCACTGCCTCGCTACATACAGACTGTGTGCTGAGTCTGCTCTTAGGACCTCACGGAAGAAGTGTCTGGCCCACATCAGTGTGGATGCTTGTGCTTGGATTGCTTGCCCACAGCTCCCCTGGGCTGGCTTCTTCTGGGAAGCTTTCCTCCACTCTACAGGTTACTCATAAATAGCAGTCCCATAGCTCCATGGCTTCCCACACCCCTTGTGCAGATGGCAATGTGATGTCCCTCTCCTTACCTATATTCTTCTCTGGAGCACAAGCTCTAAGGATGGGAATAACATCATCTCCTCAGCACCTAGCTCAGTCTTTCAGACAAAGAAAACATGTAAGATGGCCGGGCACAGTGGCTCATGCCTGTAATCCCAACACTTTGGGAAGCTGAGGCGGGCCAATCACGAGGTGGGGAGATCGAGACCATCCTGGCTAACACAGTGAAACCCCGTCTCTACTAAAACTACACAAAAAAAAACTTTGCCAGGCGTGGCGGTGGGTGCCTGAAGTCCCAGCTATTCGGAAGGCTGAGGCAGGAGAATGGAGTGAACCTGGGAGGTGGAGCTTGCAGTGAGTGGAGATCGCCACTGCACACCAGCCTGGGTGACAGAGCGAGACTCCATCTCAAAAAAAAAAAAAAAGAAAACATCTAAGAAATAGTTGCCAAAATAATTGAATACAGTATCTTCAACTCAGATTATTTTCTTTGTTAGGATCTGGAAAATATTTGTGAGGCCATTGGACTTCAGATTTCAGTGTCAGGTGGTGTTGAAAGTTGAAGTCGTTTCTTCAAGAAGTAAACCTCTGCCACTTGGACTGTGCTCAGACATTTCATTGATTTTGTTTAATCAACATTTTCTGGCTTTGGGAGGTGTCCCTCTTGGTGGAACACAGTAAGTGTCAAAGATGGACACATAGTCCATGATTTGTAGTGTGTGGGAGCAGACCACAAATTAATGTTTGGAGAACAATTTTGTCATAACTGACACTGTTGAGGCTCAGTTGTACAGAACTGGAGAAGTCTTTCAGCTTGGCACATGTCCTGATTCAGCCTCTGTTTAACGTATATTCCAATCCTGATTCTCTCTTCACTGGCTACAAAGACCACCTGAGACGTGCACAACACAGGAGCTGCTGGGGGAGGGGTAGTATTATCACCCCAAACTCACAGCCACTTCGTATTTTCAAAAACCAGCTTAGAGCGAGGGGTACTGATAACTGCATAGAGAACACGCAGTCCGTCCATTCTTCTCAGTGATGTACATTTCTCAATCAGCAACCACGTGGTTTTAGCAAACCCCACAGAAGTGGTTTTGATGTACCAGCCTTGAGTGTCACATCTCCCAACCATACCAAATGGATCACCTAACTGGGTGGGGTGGGGGGGACCCTCAGAAATGAGATTTAGTACTTACTGTAAAATTGCTTTTTTTTTTTTTCTTTTGAGATGGAGTCTCACTCTGTTGCCCAGGCTGGAGTGCAATGGCGTGATCACTGCTCACTGCAACCTCCGCCTCCTGGGCTCAACCAGTTCTCCTGCCTCAGCCTCCCAAGTAGCTATAATTACAGGTGCATGCCACCACTCCCAGCTAATTTTTATATTTTTAGTAGAGACAGGGTTTCACCATGTTGGCCAGGCTGCTTTGAAACTCCTGACCTCAGGTGATCTGCCCGCCTTGGCCTCCCACAGTTCTGGGATTACAGGCGTGAGCCACTGCACGCTGCTGAGAATCTTTTTATTTGCTGATTTGTCCCTTGTGCATTTTCTTTGTTCAGATGTCTATTCAGATCTTTTTCTCACTTGTAAATTTTTTTAATTGTTAAGAATTTTCTATCTAGTTTAGATATAAGCCCTTTATCAGACATGTGTTTTGCAAATATTTTCTCCTAGTCTGTGGTTTCTATTGTGTCTCTTAACACTCATTTTATCTATTTATTTATTTTTTAAATTATACTTTATGTTCTAGGGTTCCTGCGCACAACGTGCAGGTTTGTTACATATGCATACATGTTCCATGTTGGTGTACTGCACCCATTAACTCATCATTTACATTAGGTATATCTCCTAATGCGATCCCTCCCCCGTCCCCCCACCCCACAACAGGCCCCAGTGTGTGATGTTCCCCTTCCTGCATCGCAAGAACAGAAAACCAAACACCGCATGTTCTCACTCATAGGTGGGAATTGAACAATGAGATCACACTCATTTTATTTTTACTTTTGGAACTAAAGAAGAGGAACGGTCAGCTTTCTGTTATTCTTGTCACAGTAATGGCAGAAACAAGCCTGCTAATGCTACGTTGAGCAAAGAAAGTCACATGGTCAAGTCCAACATTAATGAAATGGGGTAGTACATGCAGGTGGGGGATGGGAAAAAGAAATGCTTCATAAGAGTAATATCATCTGCCATCTGGGAACCTACAATGGCTTTCTATTACCTTATTCTTTGGTTTGTTTAATGTTGGAATCTTTCTGAAAGATTCTTCAACCTTTCTGGGAAAATCTAATCTGATAACACCATCAAAGACACATTTCTTCTTTTGGCATAAATTCTAAGATATCATTCACATTTATCAATGTTACATATATAAGAACTCACCAACCATATTCTTCCTTGAGGAATTACAGCATGTAATGGTTATAGAATTACCATTCTATAGATTGTATAGAATGGCTATAGATTGTAATTTTATAATCATCTAACAGTTTTATAATGGATTGGTTGCTTACTATCAATTTTGTTAAAGTCATGGCTTCTCCAGGCATTTCTTGCTTATCAAAATTATTTCATGAGATGGGTCTGTCCTTGTATATTTGAAAATGATGTTTGCTTCCTTCTGCTTAGAAAACAACTTGAACTACCTGTCTGGATCACATGGTCTTGTCCTGATAACTTGGTAGAGGTTGCTTCAGCATTGTTATTATTGTTGGGTGGTTATTATTAATATATTTCATATTCTGTTTAAAAAATGAAAATTTTACACAACACCAATGTCTTCTTTTCCATTCCAGTACATTTTTCAGAAGTAACTAATGCTATTGGCTTTGTGCATTATAATTCCAGACCATTTTATATGTCTTTAGTTATATATACAGTATACACACACATTGTCGTATTATTCCATTTTTTCTAGCATTAAACATTGCTATGGAAAACTCTGAGAAAAATATATATTTGAACAGAACTTTTTCTTTTCTCAGATGTCCCCTCCTTAGGAATCTTTCTTTGATCTTCGAAGTTTGGTAACAACTTTATGTATATCCTGGCCGGGAGCAGTGGCTCATGCCTGTAATTTCAGCACTTTGGGAGGCCGAGGCAGGTGGATCACCTGAGGTCAGGAGTTTGCCTGGCCAACATGGTGAAACCCTGTCTTTACTAAAAATACAAAAAGTTAGCCAGGTGTGGTGGCTGGCACCTGTAATCCCAGCTATGTGGGAGGCTGAGGCAGGAGAGTCACTTGAACCCAGGAGGCAGAGGTTGCAGTGAGCTGAGATCACGCCACTGCGCTCTGGCCTGGGCAACAAGAGTGAAACTTTGCCTCAAATAAATAAATAAATATAAATAAATGTGTAACTTCATCTCAAATAAATAAATGTGTATAGTTCATTGTTCATTATTGTATGACATTTTCCTGGACATTTTATACAATACATATGTGTACTTAACGATAGAAGAAAAATATTCCAAATATAGTAGAAGAAAAAAAAATTTTATCCAGAGGTTTCCAACACATTTTATTTTGTAGATCACAGATTTAAAGCTTTTGAGGCCCAACATCTCTATTAATTCCTATAAAATGTCTGATCAATTTCAGTTTTGTAGCAGGCTCTTCTGTACGCTGGAGGTCTGGTCACACATGCATACAGGTTGCCTGCTGGTTCCTGGAGGTGGTCACGTCCAAGAAGCCTCTTCTAGGGAGCTTCATATTCCCAGGGGAGGGTTCCTTTGTTAAGAAGTGGATAGGTTTACCCACGTGGCTTTGGTGCCTGTGAGCAGGAAGTGTCAGAAACTTTCAGGGTGTGCTACTGCTTCTCTTAGGAAGTCAGGCACCCAAGGATCCAGTGCCCTTCTGCTTAATGAGAAGGATTCCTTCTCATTGTTGAGTGGGTTAAAATACAAGGAAGCTGGCAGGGCACAGTGGCTCACTCCTGTAATCCCAGCACCTTGGGAGGCCTAGGTGGGTGGATTACAATCTTAGGAGTTGGAGAGCAGCCTGGCCAATATGGTGAAACTCCGTCTCTACTATAAAATACAAAAATTAGGGATCTGGTGGTGCACGCCTGTAGTCCCACCTACTTGGGAGGCTGAAAGGGGAGAATTGCTGGAACCCAGGAGGCAGAGGTTGCAGTCAGCCGAGATCATGCCACTCTACTCCAGCCTGGGTGACAGAGCAAAACTCCATCTCAAAAACAAAAAACAAAGAAATATATATATATATATATATGGAAGCCTCTGTTTTTAAGTAACACAGATAACACCTTTTTAGATCACCTATTCTAGAACTACAGATTTGTTGTTGTTGTTTTGTTTTGAAAGAGTCTCACTCTGTCACCCATACTGGAGTGCAGTGGCAAGATCTTGGCTCACTGCAACTTCCAACTCCCAGACTCAAGCGATTCTCCTGCCTCAGTCTCCCAAGTAGCTGGGATTACAAGCACATGCCACTACCACCCGGCTAATTTTTGTATTTTTTGTAGAGACGGGGGTTTCAGCATGTTGGCCAGGCTGGTCTTAAACTCCTGACTTCACATGATCCACCCGCCTGGGCCTCCCAAAGTGCTGGGATTACAGGCTGTACCCGGCCTAGAACTGTAAAATTTAATTCAAGAAAATACAGGTCCCATGAAAGATGTAAGAGTTTTATAAAGCTAAAATCTAGTGTTTTCCAGTAAATTACACTTTAGCCAAAACCCTCCCAATGCTTCTAAAATAATACTAAAAGGGGCATCTGGTAATACAGCAGCAATTTTTTTTTTTTTTTTTTTTTTTTGAGATGGAGTCTCACTCTGTTGTCCAGGCTAGAGTGCAGTGGCTCGATCTCAGCTCACTGCAACCTCTGCCACCTGGGTTAAAGCGATTCTTCTGCCTCAGCCTCCCGAGTAGCTGGGATTACAGGAGCCCACCAGCATGCCCGACTTAATTTTTTATTTTTAGTAGAGACGAGGTTTCACCATGTTGGCCAGGCTGGTCTCGAACTCCTGACCTCAGGTGATACACCTGCCTCAGCCTCCCAAAATGCTGGGATTACAGGCATGAGCCATTGCACCCAGCCATACAGGAGCAAGTTTAAAAATTAAATATTTATTTGAATAACAAGCTTACATTTGAACTGCAACATTGGCAATGCAGATTTTGAACGCGGATCACACAAAGTATGTATAAAATACTACTGGCCCAGAGAACAAAACACTGCTAAGAATTAGGCTAAATAGTTGCTGCTTTAAGAAAATAAAAGGCCTGAAATCAATATACAATATTTTTAAAAATGTATTGGCTGGGCACAGTGGCTCATGCCTGTAATTTCAGCACTTTGGGAGGCCAAGATAGGAGTATCATCTGAGGTCAGGAGTTCAAGACCAGCCTGGCCGACATGGTGAAACTCCATCTCTATTAAAAATAAAAAATTGGCTGGGCGCGGTGGCTCAAGCCTGTAATCCCAGCACTTTGGGAAGCCGAGACGGGTGAATCACGAGGTCAGGAGATCGAGACCATCCTGGCTAACACGGTGAAACCCCGTCTCTACTAAAAAATACAAAAAACTAGCCGGGCGAGGTGGCAGGCGCCTATAGTCCCAGCTACTCGGGAGGCTGAGGCAGGAGAATGGCGGGAACCCGGGAGGCGGAGCTTGCTGTGAGCTGAGATCCGGCCACTGCACTCCAGCCTGGGTGACAGAGCGAGACTCCGTCTCAAAAAAAAAAATAAATAAATAAATAATTAGGCCGGGCACGGTGGCTCACGCCTGCAATCCCAGCACTTTGGGAGGCTGAGACAGGCGGATCACGAGGTCAGGAGATCGAGACCATCCTGGCTAACATGGTGAAACCCCGTCTCTACTAAAAATACAAAAAATTAGCCAGGTGTGGTGGTGCTCGCCTATAGTCCCAGCTACTCGGAGGCTGAGGCAGCTACTCGGGAGGCTGAGGCAGGAGAATGGCGGGAACCCGGGAGGCGGAGCTTGCTGTGAGCTGAGATCCGGCCACTGCACTCCAGCCTGGGTGACAGAGCGAGACTCCGTCTCAAAAAAAATAAATAAATAAATAAATAATTAGGCCGGGCACGGTGGCTCACGCCTGCAATCCCAGCACTTTGGGAGGCTGAGACAGGCGGATCACGAGGTCAGGAGATCGAGACCATCCTGGCTAACATGGTGAAACCCCGTCTCTACTAAAAATACAAAAAATTAGCCAGGTGTGGTGGTGCTCGCCTATAGTCCCAGCTACTCGGAGGCTGAGGCAGGAGAATGGCGTGAACCTGGAAGGCGGAGTTTACAGTGAGCCGAGATTGTGCCACTGCACTCCAGCCTGGGCTACAAAGCGAAACTCCATCTCAAAAATAAATAAATAAATAAATAAATAAATAAATAAATTAGCTGGGTATGGTGACACGCGCCTGTAGTCCCAGCTACCCAGGAGGCTGAGGCAGAAGAATTGCTCGAACCCGGGAGGAGGAACTTGCAGTGAGCCGAGATCACGCTCTTGCACTCCAGCCTGGGCGAGGGGAGACTCTGTCTCGGGGGAAAAAAAAAAAGGTATTAAACACTACCATATACAGAACAATCTTTGTTATTGACTATCTTTAAAAATTATTTGTGCAGTTAATTATATATTACAAATGAGCGTAATACATGAACTTCCTTTTGGAAGGCAATTCCTTGTTACACTAAAAATCATCTAATTTTGGCTGGGCGTGGTGGCTTATGCCTATAATTCCAGCATATTTGGAGACCAAGATGGGCAGATCGACTGAGGTCAGGGGTTGGAGACCAGCCTGCTGAACATGGTGAAAACCTGCCTTTACAAGTGAGCCAGGCATGGTGGCGGGCACCTGTAGTCCCAGCTCCTTAGGGAGGCTGAGGCAGGAGAATCGCTTGAACCTGGAAGGCAGAGGTGGCAGTGAGCTGAGACTGTGCCACTGCACTCTGGCCTGAGCAACAAGAGCAAAACTCAGTCTAAAAAAAAAAAAAAAAACCTAATTACATCACATTGCAAATATCTCATTTTTGCTGTTAATAAACAGTTAATAGTATTACTATAAATATCAAGAAGGCTACAAAGTAAGATTTCTTTTTGTCTTCAAAGTGTGTTTTATGCAGTGAAGCACTTAACTGTGATGAACAGAATGCAGTACTGGAAACTGTCCTGGGTGTGAGATGCTCTTGAGTGACTAGACTAGGCTTTTCTATTTTTTTATTTTTTTATTTTTTGAGACAGAGTCTCATTCTCTCGCAAGGCTGGAGTGCAGTAGCGCAACCTCGGCTCACCGCAACCTCTGTCCCCCAGGTTCAAGTGATTTTCCGGCCCCAACCTCCCAAGTCGCTGGGACTACAGGCACCCACCACCACGCCCGGTTAATTTTTTTGAATTTTTAGTAGAGACGGGGTTTCACCATGTTGGCCAGGATGGTCTTGATCTCTTGACCTCGTGATCCACCTTCCTGGGCCTCCCAAAGTGCTGGGATTACAGGCTTGAGCCAACGCACCTGGTCCAAGACTAGGCTTGTCAAGTCAAAGACAAAGGAATTATGCAACCCTCTTACAACTGGGATACCATCCTGTGCCACTTACCAATGTTGTCTTTCCAGAAAACCATTCAAGACACTAAAAAAAGATCAGACTTATATGATATACATAAAATGAAAAGACACCAACTGCTATTTGACGCTATTGGTAATGTCTGTCATATGTGAAAACACTTTTTTATTTTATGTGAGACTGAGTTTCGCTCTTGTTGCCCAGGCTGGAATGCAATGGCGCAATCTCAGCTCACAGCAACCTCTGCCGCCCGGGTTCAAGCAGTTCTCCTACCTCAGCCTCCTGAGTAGCTGGGATTACAGGCATGTGCCACCATGCCTGGCTAATTTTCTGTATTTTTAGTAGAGACGGAGTTTCTCCATGTTGGTCAGGCTGGTCTCGAACTCACAACCTCAGGTGATCTGCCTGCCTCAGCCTCCCATAGTGCTGGGATTACAGGCATGACCCACCGTGCCTGCCCGTGAAAGCACTTTTAAAAAGAGAGTACTTCTGCTGCTTGGCCACATTCAGTACCTGTTCCCAAACCCCGAAGCCAGTAATGTCAGTGGTTGCATGGGCATTGAACATGTACATGATTCCTGCAGCTTTCCTGTTGAGCTGGATCATATTCATCAATGCTTTTCGGTACATTAATTCTACATCTTCTTGGATGACCACTAGTTTATTTCATTTTTCAGAAATATCCAGCCACTGGTGCACAGCCATTGCGACTTGTGCCCCCAGGGGATCTTGTCAACTCCAGTATGTCCCCCCAGCACTGTGTTACCTGGCATAATAAAGGTAGTTGGGCTGTAGTTGTAGTGACTCCTCCCAAAACAACCCAGGAGTTTAATACTGTTTGGCCATCAGTTACAGATATTCCTGCTTCTTCTTCTGTGGCTTTAAAAGCCTGTCTCATCAGCTGGGTGTGGTGGCTCATGCCTGTAATCCCAGCACTTTGGGAGTCCGAGGTAGGTGGATCACCTGAGGTCAGGAGTTTGAGACCAGCCTGGCCAACATGGTGAAACCCCATCGCTACTAAAAATACAGAAAGTTAGGTGGGCATGGTGGTGCTTGACTGTAATCCCAGCTACTCGGGAGGCTGAGGTAGAATTGCTTGGGTGGCAGCGTAAGATGCCCTCTCAAAAAAAAAAAAAAATGAAAAAAAAATTCAGGGACATCACCTTTCTCTGCCAGTCATTATCTTACCAATGAAAGAAAACATATTCAAATCAATTTTTTGTTCAGAAAATGTTTATTTTATTGTATCTTTGAACTTTTTTATTGTTCTGCTTTTTTTTACTTCAAAAGCACCTACTATATGTATTTTTTCTCTTTTGTTTCCCTTTTTTTTCCAAGATATGTTTTTGTTACTTTCCTTTTTGATTTTTTCACTATTACCATTATTTATATACCATGTACCTGGAGAGTTTCCAATGTTTCTCTTGTTATTGGCTTTTAGTTTTATGCCATTTTACTCTGAGAAGATACTATGATTCTCATTTTTTAAATGCTTTTTTTGAGATTTGTTCTGTGGCCTAAAATGTGGCCTATCCTGGAGAATGTTTTGTGAGCTGATGAGAGGAACGCAGGTTCTGCAGTTGCTGGGTGAAATGTGCTGTAATTACCTGTCAGGTCCCTTTGACTTCTATTGGAGTGTAAGTCTAGTCTTTGTTGCTTTTCTGCCCAGAGGGTGTGTCTGTTGCTGAAAGTGAGTGTTGGAGTCTCCAGCTATTATTGTCTGTCTCTGTCTGTTGCTCGAATAACTCTTACTTTAATAATTGGGGCTCCTGTGTCAGGTGTGTTTACATTGACAACTGTTCTACCTTCTTGCTGAATTGATCTCTATCATTTTATAATGACCTTTATTTTCTATTTTTGTGCTTTTTTGACCTAAAGCCTACTTCATGTGACAAACATAGCTACACACCCACTTTTGGTAACACCTTTCATTTCTTACCATCTTCATTGAATCTTACTTCTTCACATTTACCAAAATGTCTACTTTTGAGCCATGGCACCTCTTTGAATCTTCAGATTCACCACATGCTGATCAATCATTCCTTTTTATCTGTACTCTGAGGAATCCGAAATAGGCATTTTTGCAAGGACGTCTAGGAGGGAAACATAAATCTGTGTGTCAAAAGAATGAACATAGAAAATAATGTGTCCTGGTTAACAAAAGTTCTCATTGTAAAGTGTTATGCACAAGATTATGGAATTTTATGTGCCATAAATGAAATTATCTTGATTTGCCTAAAACTACATTTTGTTTAAAACTACTTTTAAAAATTACATGTTACTCTAATAAATGCATTTTTGAGAATTTGGTGACTTCTTATTTCCTAGACCTCTTTAATTTCAAATTAAATTCCAGCATATTTTGTTTGCATGAGGCAGAAATTTAAAAATAAAGATGCGTTCATTCACTCCAAGAAAAGTAACAGGCAAGGCATGGGTTAAAAAGAAAAGAACAAGTTTTCCTCTCCTTAGCAGCTCACTTCAAGGACAGTTGTAAGATAAGCTGTTTGAGAAGCCAAGGCCAAAGGAATGGGCTCCAGACACCATCCCCTTCCAGAGCAAGGTTGAAGGGAAAAAAAAAAAAAAAGACAAATTATTTTACTGTTACTGTTTCCTCAGGCTTCTTAAGCATGTAAAATGTAAATACAGACATTTTACAAATGTCTGTATGTAGCCAGTTCTTGTTTTTCTTTCAATGCAGCTACAAGGCCACCAGCTATGCAAGGCCACAAGTTATGTTATGCTATAGATTATGTGACCTATCATATGATTAGGTGCTTTGGTTTTATTTATTGTAAGTCCACTTACAAAAACCCCGCTCTGTCTTTGTTTAATGTTCAGCTTTTTGGATGCGAATCCACTGAGCTGACGTGTACCTAAAATAAACAATCCTCCTGTACTCTCATATCCGTCTCTCCAGTCCTCAGTGTGACTTTCACATCATAAATCTTAGTTTATCAATAAACATTTTGAATGGATCTAATGGATTGTGTGGTTGTCTAAATGGTAGGAGTCTGAAGACCTCAAGCAGGCAGGAACTGGGCAAGGGTAGGATCATGGTGCAGGCAGGATCAGGGTGCCGTGTGGATGGGCTCCAGTAGGAGTAGGGTGCTGGTGGGGTGGGGCACAGGTAGGAGCAGCATGTGGGTAGGATCCTTGTGTGGGTAGTATTGGGGTGCTGGCAGGGTGAGGCATGGGTGGTATGGGGTGCTAGCAGGGCAGGGTGTGGGTAGGAGCAGGGTTTGGGTTTGGGCTGGTGCTGGAGTGGTGGGGCATGGGTAGGAGCGGGGTGTGAGTAGGAGTGGGGTTCAGATAGGAGTAGGGTGATTGCTTGGGCCAGGCATGTGTAGGATGGGGTGCTGGCAGGGTAGGGCAGGGCAGGGCACTGGAAGGAGCAGAGTGCAGGTAGAAGCAGGGTGCTGGTGGGGCAGAGAATGGGTAGGAGTGGAGTGCGGGTAAGATTGGGGTTCTGGTGGGGCTAAGGTGGGTAGGATGGAGTGCTGCAGGACGGGTACAGTTCGGTGCTGGCGGGGTGGGGCGCGGGTAGGATGTGGTCCTGCTGAGAGGTGACAACATTCTATCAGCTCTCGCTCTCGGTGCTCACTCTGGCCGTGCTTGGGGAGCCTTTAGCCTGCCACGGCACTGTGGGAGCACCTCTCTAGGCTGGCAGAGGCCGGAGCCAGCTTCCTCCGCTTTTTGGGAGGTGTGGAGGGAAGAGGATTGGGAAGGAACCGGGGTTGCGGGCGGCGACCGCGGGCCAGCGCGAGTTCCGGCGGGGGCGGGGCGAGGGGCGCGGGGCGCACTAGGAGCGGCCGGCCGCGGCAGCGGGCCCAGGGCGGTGAGGGGCTTAGCACCCGGGCCAGCAGCTGCAGAGGTTGCGGAGGTTGCGCCGGGTCCCCCAGCACTGTTGGCGCTGGGCTCAAATTCTTGCCCGGCCTCAGCTACCTCCCCGCAGGGCAGGGCTCAGGACCTGCAGCCCGCCATGCCCAAGCCCCCTGCTCCGCCCTGGGCTCCCGCGCGGCCCAAGCCTCCCCAACGGGCGCCGCCCTCTGCTCCGCGGCGTCAGGTCCCATCAACCACCCAGGGGCTGAGGAGTGCTGGTGCATGGTGTGGGAACTGGCAGGCAACTCCACCTGCTGCCCCGCTGCAGGATCCACTACGTGAAGCCACCTGGGCTCCTGAGTCTGGTGGAGACTTGGAGAACTTTTATATGTAGCTAAGGGATCGTAAATGCACCAATCGGCACTCTGTGTCTAGCGCAGGGATCATAAATGCACCAATCAGCACCCTGTCAAAACGGACCAATCAGCTCTCTGTAAAGCGGACCAATCAGCTCTCTGCAAAATGGACCAATCAGCTCTCTGCAAAATGGACCAATTCGGCAGGATATGGGTGGGGTCAGATAAGGGAATAAAAGCAGTCTGCCCCTGCCGACAGCTCACTTGGGTGGTACTGCCAGTGTGGTTGGTTTGTTCTTTTTCTCTCTGCCATGAGTTTTATTGTTACTCACTTTTTGTGTTTGTACTGCGTTTACGAGCTGTAATGTTCGCTGTGAAGGTCTGCACCTTCACTCCTGAAGCTAGCCTAGACCACGAACCCACATTGCCTTCAAGAGCGGTAACACTCACGGTAAAGGTCTGTAGCTTCACTCCTGTCAGCAAGACCACGAACCCACCAGAAGGAAGAAACTCCAGACACATCTGAACATCTGCAGGAACAAACTCTGGACATACCACCTCTAAGAACTGTAATACTCGCTGCGAGGGTCTGTGGTTTCATTCTTAAAGTCAGTGAGACCAAGAACCTACCAATTCTGGACACTGCCGGGCAGGGCAGTAGGTAGGAGCTAGATGCTGCGGTCGGTGCTGGGTAGGAGCAGGGTGACAGCTGGGCCAAGCCCAGGAAAGAGCAGGGTGCCGAGGGCGCAGGTGGGAGCGGGGTGTGGGTGGAGCAGGATGCTGACGGGGCAGAGTGGGGTACTGGTGCGGAGAAACATGGGTAGGATCGGAGTGCTGGAGGGGCGTGGGAGAGTGGGAGGGAGTGCGATAGGGGCAGGGTGATTGAGGGGCGCGGGTAGGATGTGGTACTGGCAGGACCGAGTGTGGGTATGAGCAGGGTGCTGGCGAGGCGGGGTGCGGTTAGGACGGGGCCGTGGGTAAGTGGAGGGTGATGGCAGGGCAGAGCGTTGATAGGAGCGGGATGCCAGCAGGACGCGGGAAAGATCGGAACCTGATGTTGGAAAGGCCACCAGTAGCCTGGGTCCCAGCACATCTGCAGGCACAGCTACTCTTTCACCTGGTGCGCCAGTTTGCAGTTCGTGCATTTGCTCGTTTTGGCTGCACAGAGGGCAGGGAAGCCACGCACCGCGCGGGAGTGCGACGTTGGGAATGGCTGGGGGTGCGACCAAGGGGACTTGAAAACCGCCCCGCCTCCCTAGGTTCATCTGGCAGAGAGCACCACTCACAACCCCCGCGGTTTTTCGGAGGCACAGGCCCTGTGGAGCTGGGCCTCTGCAAAAGGGGTAGGGGACAGGGCAGAAGCAGGAGGACAGAAAGAGCTGGGCAAGGAAGGGGGTCCGAGAGGGCCTTTCTCAATATCCAGGTTAGTGGATAGGCCTGGGGGTCCTGCAGGGCTAGCCCGGAAGAAATGTAACTGGAAAACGAACTGGAAAAGGGTGTGGAAAAGGAGTTGGTCACCAGGCAGCAGCAGCAGGTGCTTTAGGCAATCATAGGGGCTGAGGAGGGGCGGCTGGCTTCTGATTGTCAGGCCTTGGGCAGGTAAGTTTCATGGAACTCAGATGAAACAAATGTAATTTTAAGACTAGCAGGATCAATTTCTCCTTTATTCAAGAAAGCTATGTAGTATATTGGGTCTATGGGAGAATTGGGAACCTTTCAGCCTCATCGGGGGAGCTGCAAGGGTGGGCGCCCTTCCCCACCTACTCTATGCAGGGGCACTCTTAGGATGTGGGACTGGCAGCAGAGGAGAGCAGGCAGCAGCAGAGAAGAACTGGAGTCCCAAAGACTTAATTTCTTCTAAAGAAGTGGCTGTGAACATATTCAGCTCACAAGGAGAAGCCAGTGGGCCTGCGCTGGGGGGGTTGTGGGCTGAGGTTGGATGTGGGTTCTTGGCCTCTGTGGGGAAAGTCCTTTGTTCTCTCCCCATCCCCCAAGCTGCCTCTTGAGGTCTGGCCTGCATCTAGGCACAGAGGGATGGAAGAAGGGAAGCCCATGGGGCCTTGGGGTGGGAGGGCCTAGGAACCTGAGTCTGGGGTGCCCCCAGGCCAGCTGCTCCTGTCTCTGCTGTGTCCTGGTGGGGCTCAGGGCTGAATGTGCGATCTGCACATCACTGCAGATTTGAAGTCAAAGTGAAGTCATCCTTGCAGGCAGGAGAGGGAGCTGTCAAGTCAGGGTCTGGCTCAGACTCGGCCAACAATTGTGTCCAGAGGTAGCCTGCTGAGGGGGAGGTGGTACGGGGAGAGCTGGGGAGCGGGGGCAGCCAGCCCAGGAGAGCTAACCTGGACCAAGGGACCAGGTGCTGCCTGCCACCCACCCTCGCCAGGGCTGACAAAGGTAGAGTTGGTCACAGGGAGCTCCCCATGGTGCAGACAGGTCCTATCTGTGAGGCTAGCAGCTACCCAGGCTGCACACTCGGGCCTATGCCCGGGGAAGGGGCCTGATAAGGAGGGAGAGGCTGGGGGGGAGGGGTGTGTGGAACTTTTGGTGGCGAACAGGCTCCTGTGACTCTCTTCTAGGAGAATGAATAGGTAAGCGGGTGGGTCTGAACAGCTCCCTCCCCACGCTTCCCAGGGACCACTCTGGCCAGATCTTGGCAGATGTGCACAAGCTGAATGTCTGGCTCAGCTCTGTGATGACCTCAGGGCCCATCTGAGACGGCAGTTCTGCCCAGAATCCGAACGACTTCTCTCCGTCCCCCCACCCCACCCTTGGGGGGCTTGAGTGGACACCTGACACCATGGGGGGATATAGCCTTCTCCTGGGAAAAAGGTCTGTAGGGGTCTTACATGGGTGCACCCTGCACACTTGGGCACATGCGCACACCTGTCTTCACATATGTGGACACATGTGCACATGGGTGCATATCTTTTCCCACGGGCATGTCCAGGGACCTGACCAGAGGGTCTTCCAGTGGAGGACAGAGTTGAAGCCCCAGGCCTCCTGGCCTCAGAGGCTGCAGGGAGAGGAGACTCAGCCCTGCCTGGGCCTGGGTGTGGGCTCAGGATCCAGAACATCAGGCAGCAGAAAGGAACTCTTCACCCAGCAGAGTGGAAACGGGGCCCCTCCTGAGGGTCCCACAAGGGGAATTTGAGGCCAGGTGGGGTGCCAGGCAGACATGCCAGCCTGCAACTGCCAAGGAGGCCTGGCCCTGGCTTCTGCGTCCCCAGGGAAAGGAAGGCCTGCATGGGGCTCTGCCTCCCTTTCTTGACTCCCCTTAGTCATCTCGCTCTAAAGTATGTGCTATTAATTTCTCAGCACACAATCTTAAATACCTACATGAAGAAAGTGCTACTGTCAGAATGCCATTTGAAAATTCTAGCAGCAAAAAATTATGTAAAAATACTATGCTAGCTGGCTGGGCATGTGGCACATGCCTGCAATCCTAGCACTTTGGGAGGCTGTTTATACACGTCTTAATTTATTCAAACTTTTTTTTTTATTTTAACTTTCATCTTAAGTTCAGGGGTACATGTGCAGGTTTGTTACATAGAGAAATGTCACAGGGGTTGTACACATTAGTCACCCAGATATTAAGCCTAGTACCCAGTAGTTATTTTTCCTGCTCCTTTCCCTCCTCCAACCCTCCACTCTCTGATAGGCCTCAGTGTGTGTTTTCTCCTCTATGTGTGCATATATTCTCATCATTTAGCTTCCACTTGCAAATGAGAACATGCAGTATTTAGTTTTTTGTTCCTTTGTTAGTTTGCTGAGGATAATGACCTCCAGCTCCATCCATGTTCCTGCAAAGAACATGATCTAGTCCTTTTTTATGGCTGCATAGTATTTAATGGTGTATATGTACCACATTTTCTTTATCCAGTCTACCATTGATGGGCATTTAAATTGATTCCATGCCTTTGC
This sequence comes from Rhinopithecus bieti, assembly GCF_001698545.2. Taxonomy (NCBI): domain Eukaryota; kingdom Metazoa; phylum Chordata; class Mammalia; order Primates; family Cercopithecidae; genus Rhinopithecus; species Rhinopithecus bieti. The sequence continues at coordinate 2,468,977 of NW_016812367.1, read as the reverse complement.
AGCTGTTACGTATTTTCAGAGTTAAAATGCTTTCAGTAACTATTGATGTTTTCAAATTAAAATGTGCTATTCTCTATTGTAAGGAGTGTTCAAATTTCATAAAATAAATATGCACACAAATTTAATACAATCTAAGTTTGCTCATTTAAACTGCAATTTAATATCAATTGTAAATAGGCTGATGTGTAAGGGAAATTACACTTGGCAGTTTGGAAGTTTGTAAATATGAAACGCATGCATTTTGTCACAGGGAAAAGAACTGGAGAACAGTTTGTTGATTGAGGAGCTGGAGTATTAAGTACAGAGCCACATATATACTTAAACACCCTGTGAAAAAAGTTAATGAACAAAAAAGAATTGGAAGAATGTGAGAGATTACTTGAAACTTTCAAAGGATAAAATGACTACTGGGCATTTGGCTAAGTAGGTAAAATTAAGCGGAGACAGGAAGAACTATACAGAGCATATAACTTATATAATTAAAAAGTTTAGGGCCAGGTGTGGTGTCTCAAATCTGTAATCCCAGCACTTGGGGAGGCCGAGGCAGGTGGATCACGAGGTCAACAGATTGAGACCATCCTGGCCAACGTGGTGAAACCCTGTCTCTTACTAAAAATACAAAAATTAGCTGGGCGTGGTTGCATGTGCCTGTAATCCCATCTATTCGGGAAGCTGAGGCAGGAGAATTGCTTGAACCCAGGAAGCGAAGGTTGCAGTGAGCTGAGATTGCGCCACTGCACTATACCCTGGCAACAGCGAGATTCCGTCTAAAAAAAAAGTTTATTGAACTCTGTCTTTGCCTTCTGAGTATTTAGCATACCTAATATGATAGTCTGATTAGAGTTAAAAATACAGAGTAGACAGGCACTGCTGTGGTGATGCTAACAGGCCGTTTTTTATGTGGGAAGAAATGCGGCTCTTTCACTTAAGACACAATATTCTACCATGAAAAAAACTGAAGTTTTAGGAATATTGTTTTAGCTTTGATGAGCTGTGTAACCACTTTTAGAAAAAGTTGCTGAATAGACTGCACATTTGAGAATGAATAAATAACTCACTAGAAATGTTTTGAAAGTGTAGTAATGCACCAAATACCTAAAATGAATCATTGTAAAGAAGCCTAAAACTGAAAACATTTCCTTCGTTGGCACAGGAATTGAAAGAGTGTGTAAGCAGAAACCCAGTTGTAAGAAAACCCAACTCCCCTGAGAAAGAGAAAGAGGGGAGTCCTTTAAAACTGCCTATTTCTCTGTGGCTAGTGAACCTTACCTCTCCTCCCTTCCCAGGCATGGTGAAGACCCTGATTCCCTAGCTGTGCAGTTGCAAGGTCAATAGACAGATACACTCAAGTTGCAAAACATTTTTTTCTTTAAAAAGTAAAAAATGATGTAATGCATATCTCAACTGAATAATTGCCTTTGTTTCTCACTTCTGTAGTATGCTTCCCCCTCCACAGATCTCCCCCCACCCCACAAAATGCTTAAAAGGTAACTTAACTCTTTATTCAGGGCTTAGTCCTTTGAATATTAATTGGACTGGGCCGGTGCACCTAAATAATAAATACCCTCCTGAACCCCATCGCTCTTTCTAATTGCTTTAAAATCCTGCTACAAGTAACTACGTGTGTTAGGCACACAAGTCCTAAACAACTCTTGAACACAAAAGTTTTAAACCAGATAAGTTTTATCCTTTATAAAATTGGAATAATTTATCAGAGGGTGGAGGGTGAGAGGAGGAAAAGGATCAGGAAAAATAACTAATGGGTACTAGGCTTAATACCTGGGTGATGAAGTCATCTGTACAGCAGACCCCCATAACACAATTTACCTATATAACAAACCTGCACGTCATGTGCCCCTGAACTTAAAAGTTGAATTTTTATGAAGTATTTTAAAATGTATATTCTGTCCAGTACCATGGAATCTGTTCACTGAAATGGATATTTAACACTAAAGGTCCGATTAAAGCATTTCCAGAACTTAGAATTCTAACAAATATTTTTTCTTGCAGTTAAGTTCTATAGCAGAAAAGACAAATACAGTTAAATTTTAATGTATACAATGAAATAGTATTATTTCAAACATATCATTGTCTAATAAAATAATAACTGTAAGAGATTTTAGCTATTCTTGTACCTAGTCTGATTTTTAAATAAGCCCCTTTTTAGATTTAATAAATAACATTGAAGGAGCTGTCTAAAGAACTTACTCTCAGAATTAATATAAATGTTTCTGTCACTTCCATGCTTCATAAAATTAAACTCTCAAATGTCAAATCTGATATAATAATCAAAAATTACTCATAAAAATGCCATAGGCTTGGAAATTGCCGCGAAGTTGACTGGATTTTATAGCACAAAAAGTATAAGCTTCCTCTTTAAAACATCAAAATGAAACTATACTGTGCTTATTCCAGGTATATTTAAAAAGCCAATAAAATTCAAGGAATATGGAATATGGAAGCAAATAGGAAGTCAAAACAAGACTATCTGGACATGATATAGAGTTATGTTTCTATTTTATCTCATTCAGAATATAGTGGTATAGGCATTTCTTTTTTTTTTTTTTTTTTTTTTTTTTTTTTTTTTTTTTTGAGACGGAGTCTCGCTCTGCCGCCCAGGCTGGAGTGCAGTGGCCAGATCTCAGCTCACTGCAAGCTCCGCCTCCTGGGTTTACGCCATTCTCCTGCCTCAGCCTCCCGAGTAGCTGGGACTACAGGTGCCTGCCAGGGCGCCCGGCTAGTTTTTTGTATTTTTTTAGTAGAGACGGGGTTTCACCGTGTTAGCCAGGATGGTCTCGATCTCCTGACCTCGTGATCCGCCTGTCTCGGCCTCCCAAAATGCTGGGATTACAGGCTTGAGCCACCGCGCCCGGCTGGCATTTTCTAGAAGATATATATAATCCAAGAATATGTTTGTTACTTTCTTGGACTAGATGAGATATGCTATTAGATGAACAATAATGTCTATATAACGGCTCAAATATAATTTTATATGATACTATGTCTGAACACAGTGTACAAAATCTACATAGGTAAAAATGATGCAGCTTAATTTTAAGTAGTGAAGCAAAACTAACTGTATTTTGTTCAGAACAAAGTTATTTTTCTTTAAATGCACTAAACATAAAGGAAATATAAGTAGGACTTGATGAACAGCAGTTAATAGTGATAATTGAAACCATCCAATCATCTACCCATATACTATGACATTTACTACATAGGAAATTTCATCAAAATGCTACATTGTGTAAAATAAAAGCATGGGATTTGATTTCTTTAGGGTCTTTAATCTTTATGGAAGAATTTCAACCTAAGCTAAAATTTAGAAAATGAATTCTGGTGAAACTGGAAAGATTATGAAATATTTTAATCTCTCTGCATCAGGAACTCCGGATTGACACTGTTACTAACTGGCTTCCTATGGGCCGGGGCTGAGAGGAAAGGCAAAGCAAACATTTGGTGCCCTATCTATATAATGGAGTTTTGTGGGGGTTTTTTGTTTTTTTGTTTTTTTGTTTTACAATTCAAATTGTTACCCATTCTATCTTTCAGTAGGCTGGGAAGAAAAATAAGGAAATATTCCTTTCTTTTTAATGCTAAAAAAGATTAAAATTGTATGTATTTACCATGTAGAACATGATGTTTTGAAGTATATATACATTGTGGAATGACTAAATCTAGCTAATTAACGTACGTATTATGGCACATTTTGATCATTTTTGTGGTTGAAACAACACCTACTCTCTTAGCATTTCTCAAGAGTACAATAAGTTATTAAGTGTAATTCACTGTGTAGTAGATCTACTGAATTTATTCCTTCTATCAGACTGAAAGTTTATATCCTTTGATTAACATATATGCAGCCCTCCCTGATCTCAACCACTCCAGCCTCTGGTCATCATGATTCTACTCTGTTTCTTTAAGTTCCATCATCTTAGCTTCCACATATGAGTGAGAATATGTGGTATTTGTCTTTGTGCGTCTGGCTTATTTCACTTAGCATAACATCCTGCAGGTTCATCCGTGTTGTCACAAATGAGAGGATCGCCCTCATTTTGTGGCTGAATAGTACTCAGTTGTGTATATTTACCACATTTTTAATCCATTCATCCATTGATGGGCACTTAGGTTGATTCCATGTCTTGGTTATTGTGAATAATGCCAAAATGAACATGGGAGTGCAAAAGTACCGATTTCACTTCTTTTGGATATATACCCAGAATTAAATTGCTAGATCACATGGTAGTTCTATTTTTAATTTTCTGAGGAACCTCCATACTGTATTCCATAATGGCTGTACTAATCACATTCCCAAAAATGTACAAGGTGCCCTTCTCTCCACAGCATCACCAACATTTATCTCTTGTTTTTGATAACAGCCATTCTGAAAGGTGTGAGGAAATACCTTGTGGCTTTGATTTGCATTTCCCTGATTAGTGATTTGAGGATTTTTTTCAGACACTAGTTGGTCATTTGTATGTCTTCCTTTGAGAAATGACGATTTAAGTGTTTTGCCCATTTTCAAATTTCTTTTTTTTTTTTTTTTTTTTGAGGAGTCTCGCTCTGTTGCCAGGCTGGAGTGCAGTGGTGCAATGTTGGCTCACTTGCAACCTCTGCCTCCCGGGTTCAAGCAATTCTTCTGTTTCAGCCTCCCGAGTAACTGGGACTACAGATGTGCACCACCACACCCAGCTAATTTTTTGTGTTTTTAGTAGAGAAGGGATTTCACCATGTTGGCCAGGATGGTCTCAATCTGTTGACCTCATGATCCACCTGCCTCGGCCTCCCTAAGTGCTGGGATTACAGCCGTGAAGCACCACGCCCAGCCTCAGATTTCTTTGTTTCTTGCTATTGAGTTGCTTGAATTCTTTATATTTTTGGGATAGTAGCCCCTTGTCAGATGTGTGGTTTGCAAATATTTTCTCCCATTCCGTAGGTTTTCTTTCCACTCTGTTCACTGTATCCTTTGCTGTACAGAAGCTTTACTGTAATCTCATTTGTCTATTTTTGCTTTTGTTGTCTGTGCTTTTAGGGTAAAATCCAAAATGTCACTGCCCAGATCAGTATCATGGAGCTCCAGCTCAGGAGTTTGAGACCAACCTGGGCAACATAGACCATATCTCTACAAAAAAAAATTAAAAACCATGTGTGGTGGCATATGCCTGTAGTTCCAGCTACTGGGGAGGCTGAGGCGGGAGGATCACTTGAGTCAGGGAGGTGAAGGCTGAAGTAAGCTGTGATCATGCCACTGCACTCCAGTCTGGGTGACAGAAACTGTCTCAAGGAAAAAAAATCATGTCATCTGCAAATGGACAACTCAATGTTTTTCTTTCCAATTTGGATGCTTTTTGTTTCTGTTGCCTAAACTGAATAGAAGTGGTGACAGGGCATCCTTGTCTTGTTCTGGATCCTGTTGATTATGATGCTAGCTGTGGCTCTGTCATATGTGGCTTTTATTGTGTAGTTGCACATTCTTTATATACCTAATTTGCTGAGAGTTTTCATCACTAGTAGATGTTGAATATGTCAAATGCTTTTTTCTGCATATATTTAATGCTCAGAGTCCTGGTTTGGATCTCTGTCCCTACCCAAATCTCATGTTCAACTGTAATCCCAAATGTTGAAGATGGGGCCTCGTGGGATTGGGTCATGGGGGCAGTTTCTCATGGTTTAACACCATCCCCCTTGGTGTTTTCGTGGCAATAGCAAGTTATCATGAGATCATGTTTAAAAGTGTGTAGTGCCTGCCCCCCACCCCTCCTGCTCCAGCCATGTGAAGTGCCAGTTTCCCCTTCACCTTCTACCATAATTGAAGCTGAGCAGATGCTGCCTTGCTTCCTGTACAACCTATGGAACCATGAGCCAATTAAACTTTTCTTTGGAAATTAACCAGTCTCAGGCATTTCTTTGTAACAATGCAAGAATGAACGAGTACAAAAAAATGGTACTGGGAGTGAGACACTGTTTTAAAGATACCTTAAAATATGGAAGCAGCTTTGGAATTGGTGGTAATCTGAGGTTGTAAGGGTTTGGAAGGCTCAGGAGACAGGAAGATTAGGAAAAAAATTGAATGTCCTAGAGACTTCTTAAATTGTTGTGACCAAAATGCAGGTAGATAGTGATATAGACAATGAAGTCCAGGCTGAGTAGGTTTCATATGGAGATAAAATCCTTATTGGGAACTGGAGTAAAGGTCACTCTCGTATGCTTCAGAAAAGAGACTGGTGGCATTGTGCTCGTGCTCAAAGAATTGGTGGAACATTGAACTTGAGAGAGGTGATTTAGGGTATCTTGTGGAAGAAATTTCTAAGCAGCCAAAGCATTCAAGATTTGACCTAGATGCTTCTAAAAGCCTGTGATCATATACCTGAGTTAAAGAAATGACCTGAAACTGGAACTTATGTTTAAAAGAGAAGCTGAGCTTAAACGTTTGGAAAATTTGCAGTCTGGCCATGCAGTAGATAAGAAAAATCCATTTTCATGGGGAGGTATTACAAGCAGGTTGCAGAAATTTGCTGAAGGGAAAAAGGAGTTAATTGCTAATCGACAAGACAATGAAAAAACAGCCTCAGAAGCATTTCAGAGACCTCCGTGACAGTCACTCTGATCATAGGCCTGGAGGCCTAGGATGACTGAATGGTTTTATAGGCCAGGCTCAGGGCCCTGCTGCTCTGTGCAGCCTCAAGACATGATGCCCTGCACTTTGGCCACTCCAGCTCCAGCCACGGCTAACAGTGGTCAAGGTGAAACTTGGGTTGCTGCTTCTGAGGGTACAAACTGTAAACCTTGGCAACTTCCACATAGTGTTAAGCCTGCAGGTGCACAGTGAGGCTTAGGAACCTCTGCCCAGATTTCAGAAAATGTATACAAAATCCAGAGAACCTCTAAGTAGGATGGTGTGGTGGGGAGATGTGGGGTTAAAGTCTCCATATAAAGTCCTCACTGGGGCACTGCCTAGTGGAGCTGTGAGAAAAGGGCTACCATCCTCCAGACCCCAGAATGGTAGATCCACCTGTTACCAGAAAGGGGTCTGAATCCAGACACCAAGAGAGGGTTCTTGGAAGTCATGCAAGGAAGAATTTGGAGCAAGTCCACAGTGCAAAACAGAAGCAACTTTATTAAAGGAGTGAACGAATAGTGACTCCATAGACAGGTTAGGCCATTTCCAAAAGTACGAAAGCATCCATCCTAGGTACAATGCATATTTAAAACTAGAAGTGCTTTCGTTCTTAAAGTATCAAGACATTCCTGGGTCTGTTAAGTCCTGAGTGTGTTTAGGAAACATTATTAATCTGTCCCCTCAATTGTAAATATCTTGAGGCTAGGAATGCTTAACCACCTGGGAAATGCAGCCCAACAGGACCCAGTTTCATTTTTTTTTAGCCCTTGTTCAAAATGGAGTTGCTCTGGTTTGAATGTTTCTTACATATTTCCCCCTCCCTTTTACAAGAGGACCCTTAATCCCAGGGGTTGCAGAAGGATTCTTCTGTAACTTCCTCATGCTGAACAGGGGCGATGACATTTCCACATAACTATTAGGGTCTCTTGTATTCAGGGTAGAAAGGAGCTCAGTCAGAAAGCGTTGGTACGTTAAGCATCATTTGCAGCTCTGAGTTCCAGCAAGAGGTGAAACCTGGAGGATTAATAAGTGTCCAATTTAAGAAAGTATCGATCTGTGGAATATGGGGAGTCTCAAAAACCCAATTTTGCAGTAAATATGAAATCCCATTTCTTAGGCTCTGCTCCTTTTGAGGTGCTCCATTTCGTACAGGCACGGTGTGACAACCAAGGCTGGTGCATCAAAACCACTTCTGTGGGGTCTGCTAAATCCATGGGGTGGGTGACTGAGAAATTTAGCTCACTGAGATGCCTGGATGGACTGCACGTTCTCTCCACAGCTCTCTAAATCTCTCTCTCGGCTGGCTTTTGAAAATACCAGGTGGCCGTGAGTTTGAGGTGATAATACTCCCTCTTCAGCAGCTCCTGTGTTGTGGTCACATGTCAGCTACTCTCTGCAGCTGGTGAAGGCAGGATCAGGATTGAAATATATGTTAAACAGGCTGAATCTAGACACATGCACATCTAAAGGCTTTTCCAGTTCTGTACAACTAAGCCTCAACAGTGTCTGTTACAATAAAATTGTCCTCCAAACATTAATTTGGGATCTTCTCCAATACATGTACAAACAGAGGATTGACTATTTGTCCATCTTTGACACTTAGTGTGTTCCACCAAGAGGGACACCTTCCAAAGCAAGAAACTGTTGGACAAACTTCAATCGAATGTCTGAGCATGATCCGCGTGGCAGAGGTTTACTTCCTGAAGAATGACTTCACCTTTTAACATCACTTCACACTGAGGTCCAAATGGCTGCACAGTTTTTAGATCCTAACACAGAAATCTGAGTTGGAGATTCTGAATTCAATTATTTTGTCAACTGTTTTCTGTATTTCCTTTGTCCAAAAGACCTAGCTAGGTGCTGAGGACACAATGATAGTCCCACCCTTAGAGCTTGTGCTCCAGAGAAGAATATAGGCAAGGAGAGAGACGATCCAATGCCGTCTACACGGGGTGTGAGTGGCCATGGTGTTACAAGCATGCTGTTCATGAGAAATCTGGGAAGAGTGGAGGAAAGCTTCCCAGAGGGAGCCAGCCCAGGGAAACTGTGGGCAACCATTCCAGGCACAGGCGTTCACACTGGTGCAGGCAGGACTCTCCTCTTCTTCTCTAAGATCCTAAGAGCAGACTGAACACACGAAAGAGTTCTGTAGCCCAGGCAGGGAGAGAAGCCAGGCAGGGAGAGAAGCCCAGGCAGGGAGAGAAGCCCAGGCAGGGAGAGAAGCCAAGGAGAGGGCCCTTGAAGCAAGGGTCACAGAAGCAAGCTTGGTACCCTAGACAGGGGAGCTCTGGCTGGAGGCTGATACTCACTTCGGATTTGGAAGCCCAGAATTCATAGGCCCATAGAAGAAATGGAGAAATATAGCCCAACAGCTGACAAAATCAACAGTTTCTGGGAGAATAAGAAAAGTGAAGGAGAAAAATCAAACTTTTTGTTCATTATTTACTTCTGCCAGAATATACTTAAAAATAATGATTTCTTAATATCCAACTGGAGTTGGGGAAAAAATAAATAAATCAGGAAGACATTTTAAGTAGAAGTGGCCCATGTGAAGAAGCTGCAGTGAGAAGATGGAAGTGAGCCTACCTTCACCACAGCAGCACAGGCTGCCTCCCATTCTGGTGAGTGGTCTCGCCGGCAGTTCAGACCCAGCGGCAGTTGGGGTGGAGACAGGATATGCATCCTCACATGACCTCAGCGACAGGTCACCAGAGAATGTTCACATGAACACAGGAACACGTGCCACACTCTGGGGTCCAACTGCCGCTCTCCAGACCAGTGCACTTTCACAGGACAAGGGGCCACTCAGAGTCCATGCTTCATTTCAAAATCTGAATCCCACACCCACAGTACTATTCCCTGTGTATGAGATAAACGTTAAATGAGGAAAGAACACCCGCCTTCCAAATATATTTGATAGTGAAAATTTCAGGGTGAAGAGGGTCAAAACACATTCAGAATAAAACGAGGTTCCTTCCTGGATTTTGAAACTATCCCTACCATTTTACATTCCTGAGTCAATCAGGCCAATTTCTGTATTCGCAGTTTTAAAATTTGTCTCCAGATGGAAAGGTATAAAATGCGTTTGTATAAAGTTTTTTTTTTTTTTTTTTTTTTTTTTTTTTTTGAGACCAAGAGTCTTTTCTGCCGCCCAGTGATGCTGGGGAGGTCCCAGTGGTGCGGATTTTGGGGCTCGGCTGCCAACCTCCGGCCTTCCTGGATTTCAAGCGATTCTCCTTGGCCTCAGCCTCCCCTAGTAGCTGGAAACACAGGCATGGAACCACCACGGCCCTGGCTAAGTTGTATGTTTACGTAGAGATGGGGTTTCCACCCATGTTGGGTTCAGGCTGGACATTGAAACTCCTGACCAGGGTGATCCCACCCCCTCGGCCTCCCAAAGTTGCTGGGATTTAACAGGAGGAGCCCCACTGTGCCCTGGGCCTAATTCAATTTTAAAAGTTAATCTCTATAACTCACAGGAATGTTATAAAACGCTCTACCAGCTATCTATTATTATGTACTGTTTTTCTCTGGTATGCATATACCTTACTAATTTCTGAATCTTTTTGAGTTCTTGAGGAGTTTTCCTCTGTGCTGAATGTAAACATGAAAGACTAGCTATTCACTTCGGGAGGAGAAGAAAAAAAAGCATTATATGTCCTATAAATGTGTTCCATCTGGGAAATACATAAAGGATGATTTTCTAAATGGGAGTTCTGATAACCTCCAAACCTCCAAGATTAAATGTGTTTCGGCTTTCATCCAATCAACACCCAGTCACACCCATTCTTATTATCTCGTCATGAGAATTAGCACTTGGAAGGCAGCTGTCAGGTCCTGCAAAAGACAGAACAACTGAAAATTAGAGAATAAAAATGAGAGCATTATCACATTTAAAACAAAGTAGATACCTATTATGAAATGAAATGGTTCAGTGCAAATTTCCATCACTGCAAATTCATCACAAGCTTTAAGAACTATTCAATCTAATGGGCATTGGTGAGATATAAAAACTGTGTTAACACAGACATTGTCATTTTTTCACAGAGTACCTAATTGAGAAGGTCACTGACAGGATTTGGGAAGGAACAGGTAATATTACCTGTCTAAATGGAGAATTATAATGGCTAACAACGGAACAGAAAAATGTGTTTGCACATAATATACGTGGATATATATACATATGTATATACATATACATGTGTATGCATATATATATATGCATGAGAGAGAAAGAGAGACAGTGGTGAGACTTTAAAAAACACTAGAAAACATACACATCTCCAATGCAAATTGAGGAAGAATTTTTTTTTAAAATAGAGAATGCATTAAATAAAAAAACAAAATCATCTCATTGGAGGAATAGCATTCAAAAGCAACTTTTAAAAGAGCAGCTTAGACTTTCATTTATAGGGAACAGTTGAAAAGAGCAAAAAGCTTTCCTTCCCGCTGCCACCTGGGTGTTTACAGGGAATGAAAACTGAATGGATCTTTCACACTGGCAGGCAAAGCCCTTAGAAGCTTTGTCACGGCGTCTGTAATATATGATTGTTCAATTAATAAATCTAGACAAATACACAAAAACTAAACAGCCGTTATTTCCAGAGGCAGGAGCTGGCAGGCTGCAGAAGAGGGAAAGGCGGAAACCCAGATTTCAGTGTGTCTTCTTCTGTACCTTGTGAATGTGCTACAAGTGTGTTATTCCTGGTGCGTTTACTGGGAATTTATTCATTTTTTTAACTGAATACCCCAAAATGCTGGTAGAAAACAACCATTTTGTTTTGTTGATGCTTCACGGGGATAGGAATTCACGCAAGACACAGAAAAGATAGCTTCTTGCTACGTGTTGATGTCTGCGGACTGCAGAGAAGGCTCACTGGCTGGGGCTGAATCCACAGCAAAGGGTTGGGATCATCCAGAGGGAACATCACTTCCGGGTCTGGCAGGGTCACTGGACTTGGCTGGAGAACCTACAGGAGACTCTCTGGTGTTCTGGGCTTCCAAGCAGCTGGGCAATCACAGGTCATTTCAGAGCCTTGACTTGGTGGCCAAGGACGCCACAGGTGAGTGACTGGAGTAAACCAGGCAGAGGCTCGTGGCCTTTTGAAACATAGCTTGGGAAGTTTCTCAGCATCCCCTCCACGTCACCTGTCAGGGACAAGTGAGCACTAGTGCCCGGCCCCATGAGAAGAGGCATAGACGCCCACCTCTCAAGAGGAGAATAGCAGAGAAATTGCAGATATGTTTAAAAAGCCACATGCAAATTCCTGTTTGAAAATCTCCAGCACAGAGATACCTGTCAAACATGGGATAAAAGACCTGCCGCTGTATGACCCAGACCAAGGGTAAGACAAGTGTGCGTTTTCCTGCTGCTTCAGCCACTGTGAGTTGACTGACAAGTACACACACACATTCAGGGAAACCGGAGGGTCATGGAGTAACAGGGTAATGAAAGCTAATGTAGACCTGAAGTGCTGCTCTACAAAGGAAGCATTTCATTCACTCTGTTAACTTAAAAAAAAATCACAACATTCATACATTCGGAAAACAAAAGGAGACTTTTTTTCTTCGCTTCATTTTAGGTTCAGGGGCTTCATCTGCAGGTTTGTTACCTGGTTACATCGTGTCGCTAAGG